>NW_027125132.1:600000-1032500 GCF_022059095.1 Trypanosoma melophagium | reverse complement strand
GCAATACAAAATCGTCTTCTGCTGTATAGTGCGTTCTTGCTACTGCTGGACGTAAAAGTCTTACAACATTCACTGCGGGACCAACACGACGACGAGGTGCTTTTGGTGCCATGGATTTTAGAATTTCCTGATTTAAACTGAAAATACTAGCATCAGAGAGTACACTGCTCTCACAAGAGCTAATAGAGGCCATACTTTCGTCCAATGAGACATTTATCTCCAAATCTTTCTTGGCAAATGTAAATCCAGTTGTTTGACGTTCCTGTTCATACCAAATTCTTGCCATTCCCACCATAGCAAGTACATATCGCTTAAGTACCATATATATCTCCTTCTCTCCCCTTGCCACACGAGTCTCAGCAATTTGAATGGCACGACTGTAGGTCGTCTTTGCGCTTTCTGTATCTCCTTGTGTGAAATACACATCTCCCTCCTTCTGGTACACAAGAACCGCGAGGTGATCAAAACGTCTCGGAGGCACTTGTTCGAGGTACGGATAACATCCCCGTAACAACTGCAGTTTTAGTGTTGCTTTGGCTTCCGGTAGGCTATCGGCTTCCTTCACGGCGTTAAGTATATGTAATGTGGCGGGATCCGTGTCTATTGACTGTGTGTCATCTCCGATCAGTTCGCCATTGTTCCTGCCGGCCTGTCGCCGCCTTTGTTCAATCTTCCGCAGTGCCGCCGCGTCCACACCCGCATCTTTCTTTCTTCCTTTGTTGTCGTTGTTCTTGTTGTTGTTATTTTTATTGCCGGCGTAACTCATGTTGCTGCTCGACGCTGGCCGCCAGCTGTTGCCACTGACGAGAAGTGTGGGCTGTTGCCGGCTGCGGGGAGGCGCACTCGAGGCACGCGGGGCCTGCCGTCCGGATGAAGCCGCTCCTCCCATCTTCCCTAAAGTAAAAATATATATTAATATAATATATATTTTTGATATTTGGTATTTCCACTTGTTTTTTTTTTTTTTTGTCCCCTTTCCTTCTGTGTCTATCTGTCTCTCTCTGTATGTGTGTGTATTTTCTCTCTGCGTAGTCCAGTGTAGAAGAAGACACGTGCGTGGGGGTGGGGAATCTGCCTTGCGAGCCTAGCTCTATAGCGTCTCTTCTTTGCTTTGTTGCTTTATTTTGCTCCTCTCTTTTTTATTTCCCTCGTTTACTGCTAGCAATACAAAAATAGAAAGTGGAAAGAAAGAAAGAAAGGAAAGAAAGAAAAGAAGAAGAAAAATGTAAATATGTATTCCTCCGTCAACTTGTTCTTCCCACCATATTGTTGTCATTCGGACCAATGTTACAATAGAAAAGAACTCGTTTGGAGAGAAAGAAAAAAAAAAATACTCACCACGAAAACAAAAAGAACGGAAGCAACCACTATCTGTCAGAAGAAAAAAACAACGTGAAGAGTTATATGGCGCTGTGGTGTGAGAAATAATACTATGAACGCTTATGTACCCAACATAAACAATAGAAGCATACAGAAGAAAGTATAAAAGATAAAAAAAAAATCACGAAATTCGGCGGGTGTAATGTAATCCACTACTGTTCCTTTCAGCCTTTTCAATAGTCGAAAAAGGATTCATACCATCCGCATTAAACAAAATATATTTCTGCAATTGACACGTGAGAAATTGATTCTAGTAGAATGTGCATTTTTTTTTTTTTTTTTTGATCTCATGGCATTCAATAAATTTTGCTTTACGTATAGTGGAATTCCTTTTTCTATTTTCAGTCATTTTCTCCTCTTTTATCTCTCTCTCTCTCTCGCTCTCTTTCCCACCTTCACACTATTTCCACATGAAGAAACAAAGAAAAAAAAAGCTGCACCCCACACACATACATATGACGGATGATTAATGGAAGGATAAAGAAAGAAAGAGAGAGAGAGAGAGCGATAGAGAGAGAGAGAGCGATAGAGAGAGAGAGAGGGAGAGAGAAGAGAGAAATAATAAACAAACGGAACATATCAAGAGAAAAGATAATAGTTTAATACTAGCAATCCAGGAAGTCTGCGGCCAACAATATATCCGCAACAGCGTCCTGATCCTCATCCAACACTGGGCATAATTCGTTAAGCAGTGAATACTCCTCTGTGGAGTTGGGATCCCCAAGACAGCGCTGCAGTAAATATCGCACTACCAACTCAAGCGCACGTGTGGAGAGTGGCGCCAGTGGTATTCTCGGCATCACGTTAATGTTATTTGTCACATACACACCAAGAGTTGTGTGCCGCTGCCGCTGTTGATCCCCAAATCCACCGCGATTAGGGAGACAGTAAATGCCGTCCAGAAGAGAAGCCAGCAACTTACTTTGACGCACGGCAGCCTCTGGGAGAATAAACTCAGCTCCCTCACCGGAGACCACGCAGACATAAGCAATGGGCTCAGGCCGCAAGAATGTTGGCTTTGACATTGATATCCTCTTAATGTAAAGGAAAATGATGTATTTTTTTTTTCTTTTTGTTTTTTTTTTAGGGCTGGTATGAATATCAATAGCGTACGTGGGTTTCTTTTTTCTTTGTGTTTATTATCCTTGGAACTGAAATGCACGGGCTCGGTTTTCTTTTAATTTTAGTTTTCTTTCTGGTATTCTTAACCCGAGCATTAACAGAAGCATCAGAGAGAGAGAGAATGAAAAAGAAAAAAGGGATAAAGCGTAGAAGAGAATGAAAATAGTGAACTTAAGAAAAATTATTATGACCGAATGAGTATAAAAACCTAATTTAACAAATAAAGAAATAAATAATGGTATCTCACTTCACACCGAACAGACTAACGGCACTAGTATCCCTCAGACCCTCAAACCGAGTCACTTTCACTGATAATCATCGCTACAATAGACAGAATAGAAAAATATTTATAAATATAAAAAAATAATAAAAAGGAAATAGCAGAAACGTACACATCAGCGGCATGTGAAATATACACACAGACAAGCTCATGCTACCAAACCCGAACACCCATGCAAAAAAAGAGAGAAATACCTCTAAAGAAATATTCTATGTATTATTCCAATCCCCATTTCCTACTACCATTATGTGACGTTCACTTCTTCACCTACTGATGTAACTTTACCTTCCCCGTTACTCTTTCTTTCTTTCTTTCTTTCTAACTTTCTTACCCCCTCTGGTCTCATTACTTCTTCGATCTATACTTGATTTCTTTTTCTTTTCTTTCACTATTTTGGTACGCTTTTACGGGAACTCCTTTTATCTACGCCTTCTCTCTCGGAATAAAAACTTCAGGGTCATGAAAGACCGTTGGATTAAGAACATCTACACCTCCTTCCTTTTCTAGTTTAACCCGCACCTTTTCTACAGCCTCCAACAGCGGAGGGTGGCCAAATGACTCATCATACTCTTTCAACCATTTTCGTAACTTTTCCTCATTCCTAAGTGTTGCCATTGTCTCACGAAATACCCATGTACTTTGCTTATGGCGAGTAACACATTCGCGGAGATCAATCATACGGCTTCGACAATCATAGAGTACATCAAGCTCCTGACTCTCCCGCATACACGTCATCAACCGCTGCCAAAAACGCTGACAGTTGTTTTCATTAAGGTAGTTGGCAGACATGTTTGTGATGTCCGTCGAGAACGTGTCGTCGGGCATCTCCCGGGCTCCAAACATCGACATTTTGCCTACTGTGGTCTCTATATATTCGAGAACTCACAGACACACCCCACCCCAAACAAAACAAGAATAAATAAAAAGAATTACATGAGTATAAAACAGAGAATAGGATAAATGGTGTTACAGACGAAAAATATAGATATATGGTATAAAAAAAACACCACCCACCCAAAAAGAAAAGAAAATGTACACGCAATTACCAAAAAGATGGAACATCTACGTTGATTCAGAGATCACATTCATTGATGAAAACTGAGAAACAATTCCAAATGAGTCAACCATTCACCAAAAAGACCAAAGGAGAGCAAAAAAAAAAAAGATAACTAAGGGTGACACAGAATCATGTAGTCATTGTGTATAGTATACACGCAAGAAGACTAATATCTATATCTATATATATATATATATATATATATATATATATATATATATATAGATAGATAGATAGATATAGATAGATAGATATCTTATTTTTTCTCTCACCCTTATCTTCTTTCGTTGCCTTTTCCATTCACCCAAATTCCCAATATGATATATTTCACTCATACACATACAAAACTAAAAATTTTCTTCTCTCATTCTCAGTAATGTCGACGCTGACCTCTACGAATGATTGCTTCATATTGTGCCAAATTGCGGCGATTCCCACGCGGAGGAAGTTGTTGGCGGACCACTGATGGAGTCGACCCCTCCTCTCTCAAAGTTCCATCGTTATTCCCACTGTTGTTGCTAACACGACGGCGGTGTCGCTCTTCTGAGAGTTGTTGTGACGACATTTCAGGCGACTGGGGTGCACGCACAATAATTCTATTCGTAACTCCTGCTCTGTAACGCTGTGGACGTCCTGCAGTTATAGTTTCTTCAAATTCACCGCCATTCGGTGAATGGGCACCGTGCATCTCTGCCACACGATGACGTCGCAGTGCATATACAGCATGCCTCGCGTTACCAGATACCGCTGTCTGCCTCGGTAGAGGAGGAAGAGAATTTTGCGTAGAACGACCACCCGCCGTCGCTCGCGTCTCTGTTGGGGGACGTGGAGCAACTTGGGGCATGTATGTAGAGACAGCGTACCCACTACCCTCATTTGAATTTCGCACTGACACTAATGACGGTCTTGGCGAGTTTCTATTTAGTAAATTTGCTTCAAGAAAGAAATCATTTCTATCCCCTCCTAGTGTAGTCATTAGCGTTGCTGCTGCTGATGATGGTGTTCTTATTGTTGTTGATGATGGTGATGATATTGATGTTGATGTTGATAATAATAATGTTGATGCCGATGGACCCTGAATGGACGTTGTCTGGGGTGTTTGGTTATCCGGCACTAATAGAGGCTGAGGGTTCCTTTCAGTCCAGTCTCTGTTTCCTGAAACATCCGGTTCAAAGGAATTTGATACCCCTATTGGTCTTCTTGTTTCTTCTTCAGCTCTTTGCCTATCACGGAACGTCCCGCCTTGACGTTCTGGTGCACTTGACGGTGGAGCTGGTGTGTAACTAATTGGTTCAGAAGCTGCAATATTACCCTCTGGAAAAAATGTGTAACTATTATCAGTTTCCAATAATAGTAAATTCCTACTACTACCACTTCTATCGTCATAACCTCGCAAAAGAGATCGGAATGACGCAGATTCTCCTATTGGGGATTCTGGTTGCTGTTGAACATGATTTCCAACTACAACAGCATTTTGAACATTGGAAACATCAACTGCACTTGAGAAAGAATCCCTTCTTTGAGAAGTTCTTCTCTCTGGTGTGGTGTTACTTTGATCCCTATCCTTTTCCTCTTCATTCTCCTTTCCACTACACCACCACACTGGGGCAACCACGTCGTTATATTGTTGGTCTACATCCTGCAACATAAAACGACAATTGGGACATGTTCTTGTCCTTCCAAGCCACTGCTCCAAGCATGGAACATCAAACATGTGTCCACAAGGGAGTCTACATACTTCAGCATTGACAAGAAATGACTCCTGACATATGGAGCACACACATTGCCCATCCGCCTCCAGCTGCGCGATGATCTCCTCCCGCAGCTTCATCCTCTGCAGCCGACCGACGGCCTCCTGCTCCAGCGGGGCCGCCATCCGCCGCCGCTGCTCGCCGAATATCACCTGTAGGGCGAGTGCCTGCAGCAGCAGCGGGCCGAGTTCCGCCATGAACGGCAGCAACGAGAACGGCGGTTCCGTCTCGGTGGCGAACCGCAGCGGCCCCCGCCCCCCGCCGCCCGCCTCCGCCTCCACGCGGCCGAGCACCACCGTCATTTGATCCCCGTCGTCCCCATCCCGCCGAACCCGCAGAACGAGCGGCTGGCCGGTGCGCTCCCGCTGGAGCAAACGATCCCGCACAACCTGCAGCACAAAGTTATACTCCTCGTCCTCCAGCATCACATCACTTCCATCTCTCATTCTCCCGGTCGTCACTCCCTCACTGTCTCACACGCCCCGCGGTTGTCTAAGCAAGTGGAAAAATCAAAGATAGAGATGCAAAGACAAACAGACAGAGAGACAGGGAGAAGAAGAGAGAAAGATCCTTCAAGGGAAACAGAAGAGAAATTCACGTACGCAGCTACCTGTATTCTCTGTCCGTGGGGACCTCTAAGCAACCCTAGTGTTGCGAAAAAAAAAAGAACTAAGACAAGACAAAAAACGAAAAACGAACAAGAAGCACCACCTCAAACTAAATATATACAGAGAACAAAAAAAAGAAAGAGGAAGAAAAAAAGAAAACAAGGAAAAATCAACAAAAATATAAAAAGAAATAGAAAAATAAGCAAATCATATAAAAATAAATAAATAAACAGACAAAAAGAGATAGAAATAAACATCATGGTGTTGAATGTTAGCTCCCCCATTCATTCTTCCTCTTCATTAACGCGGAATTTACGAGAAGAATAAAAAAGAGCATCATCATTTCACCCTTCTCACTACTCCATGTTTCCTGCTCCATTTTTATTTTCTCTTGCATAATAATATAACCTCGATAGTTCTCAGCAGCAGAGAAGATTACACAATCGTAAACTCACACAAAATCCCTCTCTTATGTTTCTTTTTTTTTTCTTGTCGGTGCCAGTTTTCCTAGCGCTGCTGTGACTTTTTTCTTTTTCTCCTTCAGCCAGGATTTTCTTGGAAAAGTGAATTGGGTAAAAACTCATGTGAAAAAGGTACAGTCCGTGTGTGTGACATTTCCTCTCTTTTTTGTTTCTCTTCTTCTGTGAAGAAGGAGGCTATGAGCAAACATACCTCCTTTGATTCCTTTCTTCCTTCCCTCCTTCCTCTGTTTTTTTTTTTTTATGAGAGCACTCTCTCCCCCTCACCTGGGAGGCTATCGATGAAGAAATAATTGAAGACCAGCTTTAAACAGATCTTCTCAATTCTTCTCAAACGCTATTCCTTCGTATCTCTCTCTTTTTCCCACTTTGTTTCTCCCTTTTAATCCTCCCCTCTCATGAACTATTTTTTTTTTTAATGGACCCGTAACACCCAGAAACACTTATACAAGCACAGAAACAAACTCCCTCTTTTTTTCTCGTTTTTCCCCCTTCCCTTATTAGGCAGAGAACCACGACTTGTAACGATTCTTCAGTTCCTGTAACTGTGGGTCCGACAATTCAAGTGGTTTCTCATCCTTAGCGAATTCAGCAATAAGGGATTTCTGTTTATCTGTAAGTGACTTCGGCAAGAGCACAGCGAAATGAATAAAGAAGTCTCCCGTCTTGTTTTGGTTAGGTCGATGAACGCCACGACCTCGCAAGACGAGTTTGTCCCCTTGTTGTGTTCCAACTGGTACCTTTGTTTCCACCTCTCCTGTTAGCGTTGGTACTCGCACTGTACCTCCCAGAACCGCCGTAGCGAGTGAAATAGGTGTAATAACATGTATATCACACCCCTCACGATGGAATACTGGATGTTCATCAACCGTAATCTCCACGTAAAGATTACCTGGGGGTCCATTACGAACACCCGCCTCACCTTTCCCTGTCACCTTTAGACGTTCCTTATTATCTACGCCCTTTGGAACAGGCAAAGTCTGTACGCTGCGATCCTTAACAATACCTTTCCCACTACAATGTGTACAGGAAGAACGCCCTGTTTCACCAGTCCCACCACAGTGCGTGCAATCCTGTTGCATGTGAAAAAATCCTGTGCTCATTACTTTTTTCCCTCTTCCACCGCAGTGAACACATTTTGCCTTGGAGCCTGAATCTTGAGATCCACTTCCTGAGCATGCGCCACACCGACGGAATGTGTTGAACGATATTTCTTTACTGCAACCGTTAACAGCTTCCAAGAATGAAAGTCTTAATTTGAAGTGAATATCTGCACCGGGTTCTGGTCCTTGGGGTTTGCGGGTCTTATCTTTACCTGCACCACTCATCTTCTGAAAAATCTCTTCAAAGTCATTAAAAGAAAATCCCTGCCCTCCTGCAGCTGACGCGAAAGGATTAGCACCACCAAAAGGGTTTTCACCACCGGCCTGTGCGAAAGGATTAAAACCAGGTCCTGAACCAAATCTGTCTGCTGCACCTGAGTTACCAGTCATGTCATACATACTACGTTTTTGCGGGTCAGAAAGTACATCAAATGCTTGCTTCACATCCGCAAAATCTTCTGCAGCACGTGGGTTGGGATTAACATCGGGGTGTAATTGTTTGGCCTTCTTCTTATAGGCCGACTTAATTTCATCTTGTGAAGCATTACGTGCTACCCCAAGAACAGAATATAAATCCTTTTTTGCGTTGGTGGATGAAAACCGTCTAGACACACCAAATCCCGCAGTAGTAGCAGCAGTAGTAGTAGTGGTAGTGGTATTAGCAGTATTAGTAGAACCCAAACCATAAAGAAAAGGAAAAGAATTAAATTTACCACATGGAGAACCACAGAAAAGCCTAATACTTACACCAGAAAAAGTAATCGGAGATGCAATTCGTCTCATTGAACGTGGCATTACGACATTCTGATGTCTCATCTCTTCGCTATTCCAGGACCACTGTTTCTTCCGATTCTCTATTCACTCCTTTTTGCGCGATATTCGCCTTGTGACCTACAGCAAGCAAAGGAATTCTATATTGGCAAAAAAAAAAAAAAGAAAAGGTAAATTCGATGTAAAGAAAGAAAAAAACCTGGTACTAAATTCTTTGTGCTACTCGGAAGGGTCCCAAAAACCGAGAATAAAAAGAGTCAGAAACCGACCCCTTCAAAAGGAAGAAAAAAAAACTCAAAAAATAAAACACAAAAGGAAAAGAAAAATATTTCTTTGAATCGTGGTTCGTTGCATTGGCTTACGCTCAAGCCATCAGGTTGCGCTGAGTGATCTTGCCCTTTGGTGTGATCAGCTTGACGTGGGTACCGCGCTGCTCAAGCTTGCCGGCATCGCGGAGTGCCTCATACTCAGAGCGGAGGACGTCCGTGAAGCCCCAGTACTTTGATGTCACAATAATCTGGCGACCAGGGAACTTCATCTTGGCGCGGCGGAGGGACTCCAGTGCCTGTGGGATGTAGGTCTCCTTCGTGCGCATGGAGAGCAGAATCTGACCAATGCGGACACGAGCGCAGAGGCCGTTGGGCTTACCATAAGACTGGCGCATACCCGTCTGCAGACGATCAGCACCAGCGCAGGAAAGCATCTTGTTAATGCGAACAACGTGGAACGGATGGGCACGGATGCGCATGTGGAAGGCCTCCTTGTTGGCACGCTTCACCATGTACTTGTTGGCCTGAATACGGGCGGCCTCAAGAGCCTCAGCCGATATCTGCTCGAGTTCTCGGGAAACAACGTGGATGCATAAAGGGAACTCGTCCACTGGGGCACGGCGCTTGCCAATATCGAAGTTACGGATCTTTGGGTCAGGTACACCACGGCAAAAGCGCGACTTTGGGTACGGCTTGTTCTTGCAGAAGCGGTAGCAACGCGAGGGACGGCGAGCCATGACGGAGTAGGTCTCACGACAAACCACTTTCCAGAAATAATATGTGGAGATTGGGAATAAAGACAGAAAGGGAAAAAGTAAAACATAAAAAATAGAGTAGTGAAAATAAAAAAAGATTGTGTACACACGAGAAAGATGCAAATATTATTGTGGGTTCTAGAACCACAAATACAAATATAGATACCCATTTACCTATATACACATTTACATAGTGCTCAAATAAAACCTCACATGTAGAAATTATTTATGCAGCATGAACGCAATAGAACGGGTGGGGTGGGGGAAACAAAAGAAAATAAAAATGGCACAATAACCATTAATTTTGCATTTATTATTCTTACTCAGTTCCCCTATATCGCTTAGTTGGAACAAATATCATTCTTCCGGAAGTGGTTTCTCTCCCAACTTTATCATTGTTTCTTTCACGTCGGCGTAAACTTCTCCACGACCGCGGTTAGCATCGATTGTGTGGAGACGACCTTCATTCCTGTAGCGCTCCACGACTGGCATACACTGTTCAATATTTGTTCGGAAGCGCCGACGAAGGACTTCGGGATTATCATCATCACGACCAGATCCCTCCTTCGCACGATTCAGCACTCGCTCCTCCATCGTTTCTTCTGTACAGTCAAAGTAAAAGATACCTTTTGCTGGAGCGATTCTCTCTTCGAACATTTCTGCCTGATCCATCTTACGTGGGAATCCATCAATGATGTATCCTTGCGGATTTGGGTTCTCCGCAATAGCCTGTGATATCAACTCCACAGTGATATTAGACGGGACAATATTTCCAGCTCGAATAATCTCCGATATTTTCTTTGCTACTTCACTTGTCCCATTCTTACTTGCTTCACGGAGAAGGTCTCCGGCACTGAAGTGTGTAAAACCAAATTCTTTCACGAGCAATGCACATGCTGTACCTTTGCCCGAGCCGGGACCGCCGAGAACAAAGTATACCTTTGGTTTAGACGATTCTCCCATATATGCTGAATTTATTTTTTCTTCGCTTTTCCTCCCACACTTCCAGAAATAGAATAATATTTATCTTATTATATAATGCCTTCACTTACTAGCCGTTGCTCTGCCTTTTTACTTGGCTTTTTTTTTCCTGATGACAAATACAATTGTAAAGAAGGAAAGAAAGGAAACAGAGTAAGAGAGAAAAAAAAATAAGAGAAACAAAAAGGAAACAAATAAAAACAGAAAATAAAAGGGAAACAAAAAGAACAAATTTCTTTTGTAACTGATAATCATCCAAACACTTTTAACAGACTATACAGATGCAATAAACTTATGCGTAAGTAGTAGAAGAACAAAGTAAATTGTTCAATTCTCAACTACCTCACTCTCTTTCTTTTTATTTACCTATCTAAGCTATAACGGTGACCAAGAAAAAAGAGAAAATATCAACAGTACATAAAAAAAAACTTTGTTTTCTTCCCCCTTCTCTTACTGAGCTTTTAAAGTGTTTCTCTGACGCAATGCAGAAACTGCACGCATAGGACGCCCACATGCGTCAAGCAAATCACCTCTACAGTTCCGCCGCACATAATCACCTGGGCGTCTGTATCTTGTGTCAATATGAAAATCGATAAGCGCTTCTTGGGCTGTTGGACCGACCCCGTGGCGCAATGCATGTTGTCGATCCCACTCACGACCCTTTGGTGCTACTCGGACCATCTCATCATACATCATTCGTTCCTCAGAGGCAATTTCCTTCGCCACTGGACGAACAAAGAGAACCGTAGTATTGATACTATCATCATCATCATTATCTTCCCCTTCCTCTTCTCTAATCCCATCCGCTTCTTTCCCATCAGTATCGTTATTTCGGCTCCCATATTTTTTTTCAGACTTACGACAAAGAGAGCGCAAAATAGGAGAATATATGTGTCCAGAGTCAAACACGCCCTTAGTACCTTCCTCAAGTTCAGATAGTGGTATTCTAGCAGCAATTAATGCCTCACCTAATCGGCGTTTGCCTTTTGGTATAATATTTTTCTCTTCACTATTTGCGGGAGTAAACCAGCTATAACTGTAATCTTCCTTTCTGACATCACAGTGCATTAATCCCGGCTCCTTCCCAGTGATTTGTTTGTAGTAATCAAACAATAAAGGGCGTGTTAGAATATGACGAGGAGGAACAGGAATACGACGTGATGGTAATGTAGTACCAAATCTTGTTAAAGAGTCGTACTCCACAATGGCACCATTTTCTCCTGCAGAGAGAAGACGTTGGCGTTTTCTTCTTGCCGCAGTACGTGTTCGCACAGCGACACGGCGCATATCAACTGACGCACTCATAAATACAAAATAAACACGACTCCACACTTAACTCTCTCCTCTTACAATAGTAGAAATAGGATTAACTCTCTTCATCCTCAAATGAAAACAACAAGAAATAAAAATGAAAAACACACACAACAAAATCGCTGCCAAAAAAAAAAAATTCTCACCACCTGAAATCATTACAATTCTGGGAAAATCAATGACCAAAAAAAGGACAAATAAATAGTTAGAAAGCGAAATAGCCTGTGAGTGAGTGAGCATATAGGCAAAAAACTAACTTCCCCCACACCTTAAAAAAAAGGGGGACTCTTCTATTTCTAGTTTTCTCTACATCTTGTGATAGTAATGATTATGTACAACTACAACACTTGCTTCGTCATGCCGTTTCACTTCATTAATTGGTGAATGCTGCCAACCTGACGTTACAAGGGGTGATGATGAATTCACCGAATCCCTACACAAGGCACAATTTGGTAACCCGCAGTAAACCCCAGGTAAACCGGCTGTGTATAGAAATTCTCCCTTTACTGCCGCGGCGTCCATGTACGTCCCCGCAGAAGTGGAAATTCTTACTCCCACACCCAATTCATTTTTTAATTGTGTTCCTTTAAGAGAAATGAAAGGATATTCCATGGATTTATCTATTCTAGTTTCTTCTTTTTCTGTCACTGTTGCTGGTTGTGGTAGTGGTGCATTGAACATGGCAGATGATCCCAATGCTTTTTTTCTAGTAAAGGCTTCTATTCCTCCATCGTCCTTGATGTCACTCGCCGTAGTATCAGAAGCATGTAGTACAGGGTTAGCAACCCCAGTTTGAAATTCTGTTACAGTTTGAGGTGGAAAGCTAGCAACACTTCTAACCGTTAAGTGAGATTCTGCATTCCCAGACTCTTTTTTTCCCTTCGCCTCATTTCCAGCAGTTAAAAAACTAGGTAATGGTTCAGAAGGATTCGTTGCTCTTAGATTCTCTCCTGAGATCGTACAAGGTGGGTTTACACTTACATTTTCTGGTATTCTAGCAGGGAGGTTCGTACTCAACATAGAATTCGTATTCCCTGTTTCCTTCTCTTGATTATCTTGAAGTGGTACAATTCGATTATTTATTAAAGAACCGCATAGTATACAATACTTCTTTCTTCCCCCTTCATCGCCTTCCATATCACACATCAGTTTTTCGTGAGAGACAGGACATTCTTGTGGTGAATACTCCACCAAGGGAGCAAAACTTACCCTCATACCACACTGTGAACAGTAAACAAACCCACTTTCCAACATACTTTGATGGTCTTCCATTGAACAGTAAACAACATTATTATCAACATCAGTTCGATGGGTATTTGATGGAGCTATCGGTGCAAGTACTTTGGGTAGATCAGGAGGTAAATCTGTCATCTGCCGTGTAGACACATCATATAGAGGGTGCTTAGTAGTGTTAATAGCATTTAAAGAACCTGTTTCTAGTGGTTCTGATGATATTACTTTTATGCTGTTACTGGATAAAGGTAATGGCATATCGGGAATTCTAGAATGCGATCCTGGTAACGGAGCTTCTGAAGAAGCAGTATCCATTACTGGAGGCACTACAATTTTTGTTGGCAAGAAATGTCGTAATTCATCCGTTATCCCGACATCTATGTTATTATCTAAAGATTTTATCAAACGTTTCCCACTTTGCCCCACTACTCTTCCTTTTGGCTCAACACACTGTGGACGATGCGGTGGACGAACAGTTTCACGCCATGGCCTACTTCGAACAGGAATACTACGCTGTTGCCTCCTCAAAGAAGGTAATTGATGGTGTCGTACTGCACCAGACATCTCATCATTCGCTGTTCCCTCATAACTTTCTTCACTCCAGACGTTTCCCAGTATATATGCCTTTGTACCGAGTAAAGTTGTGTACGGTTGCACGTCTTGGCGCTTGCCTTGCGGCATACACCCTTTCTTTTTTTTTTTTTTTCACACCACCTCCTTCTCCAATTTCCACAGAGTGTGGGTCTTCGCCTATTAGAGGAAAGGTACAAATAAATACAAATAAAGACGTTAACAATAAAAAGAAGCAAAGACCCGACCCCAGAGCAAAGAAAACAAAGAAAAAAAGAAAAAAGGTGAGTGAGACAACGTAAGAGAGGACACCAAAAGAAGTACGGAAATAGAGGGAAGAAAAAATGAAAAAAAAAACAAGAAACCATTTTTCCCTTTATGTGTGGACGTCATTACGGAAAAAAAAACCTCCAATTCTTGTCTGGCATGCATTCCATAGTTTGTACTCCTTGATTTTCCCCATAGAATAATAATAATAATAATAATAATACCACTATTGTTACTCCTCATCATTCACCAAGAATAGATGAGAAGGACTATATTAACTTGTGGCTCTTTTCTTCCCAAATTTTTTGCTATTCACTGCCTCTTTCTTGCTGCTTTGAGCCCTACCCTCCCCATTAGTCGGAAGGAATGGCCAAACACGTCCACTGAGAAGTCTTGATGTAGCCGTCTCAACTTGCACACTATCAAAAACTAGTTTCGTCGCTTCTTGAAGAGCCGCACTATCAACGAGAATATGACAAGATGAGGAAGATAACTCTCCACTACAACTGTTCCCTTTCCCTGTAAATGGAGGTGACGACACTGACGAGGATAATGCCGAAGATCGTTTGGCTTCCTGTAGTGTTCTATAATCAATGTCTTCCAGTAGTAAACCCACTGTATCGACATGAGCAATAACGCAGCGCTCTAATGTTTTCACGGTACATACATCGAGCACAAGCATCTTATCGTTATTAATTTCATTAGGGTGGAGAAGAAATTCATGGTGTGAGGCACCACTGCGAGTAAGAGGTCGTAACAATAAGTAACCTAAATTTTGGCGCTGCATCTCTACAATAACAAATAACTCGTCTATAGGATCAACAGGGTTAACAGAAGCAACACCTAAGGAAAACCCAGGACACCATACAATGTCTCCTACCGCCATACCATGACGGTAGTCACCCTTGTATCGCTGCCAACGACCAACTGGTGTTCGGGTATCAAGCACTACTGCATGTGTATATGGTACAATGCTTCCATCACACACAGCATATCGTTCTAATCGAGCATCATACTCATCACCGTATGTCCACGCCAGAAGTTGCTGTCCCTCTTCTATGTCAGTAGTCGCAATAAAAAAAGGTATGGTTACAAAGTGACTGTGTTCTTCAAGAAATACGCGGCGTCCTGCAAGGGGTTTATACCTTTTTTTCTTCACTATAAGTCCCCTATTTTTGCTCTCTGTATTACCAAGTTTCTGTGGCTTTTCTAACTTTCTTTGTGGGAGAGCTTTACGTGTTTTCCTTTTTGCTCGTGTACCACCGTTTCGACGTTTTTCAAGCGCTGCCGCAAGTGGGGAGAACTCACTCGTGACAGATAGCATCACCGAACATAGTTCAACGTTGCCATAGTTGCTCAAATTATAGCGATGATTTGCATATCGCATTAAACCTTGTCCAAAGCAAAGTCCATGTCGACCCAGACCAAGAGCATACGTCGCGTCATCAACCGATATATCCTCTGGCACAAGTTCATCACCTTCATTCTTGCTATTACTAACACTATTAGTAATAGTAGTAGTATTAGTAGCGGTGGACAAAGAAGAAGAAGAATTAGAGCCTTTGGCAAGAGCAGAAGACGCAATGTCATCACAACCCACTGCGAGACGCTGTCTTCTCGCTTCCACCACCTTTGTCGCGACAGCCGGCCCGCAGTAGAGAAAGCATGTAGCGTATGGTACTGGGTGTGCTGCGAAAAGGCCTTTTTCCCCTTCCCCAATTGCCGTTGCCGGTGCGAGATCGAGTAGCGTAAAGGGAAATCCCGCCAGCGGTTCCGTTCCAGCGTGACGTGCCCCAACGCCGTGGTAAAAGGCAAGGCCCGGTGGCCACATATCAAAACGTTTTACCCCTCGTACAACGTCATTGTGATTGCGACGTCCAAATTGCTCTTCGTACCACGTCGCTTCGTCTAGACAGCGGTGGTATGAGCGGAGACACAGACGCACTGATTCACCCTCCTCAATAGGTGTGGTAGCCACAACCGCCATAAGTGTCGCCAGTGGAAACTTCATTCTTTCCTCCATTCCTGCTGTATTAGAGGAAGAAGGGGCGCTCCCATCATCATGGCAACTCTCTTCTTCTCCAGGGGTAAGAGCTGTAGAGGGGAAACCATAATGAAGGGCGATGCAACGAGCATTGGGCCATTGAAGAGGATCCTGAATGCAATCAGACCCGTCATCCTCACCCCACAGAGACCTCGCTCTCTGTACAAGTCTAACAAAGGCAGCATCCCCTTCTACTGCCAGAACAGAATGCCGAAGAAAACGACGCACAGCGCGAACTGTGTCAATATTACGATTTGGATTCTTTTTTTGAAGAACAAGACCAATCACACATATTTGTGATGCCTGACGTACACACTTACTTCGCTGTTCTGCATTGTATCCAAAATACGCCTTCAAGAATTGGTCATATCGTTGTTGATGAAAGGCCCAAAGTGTTGTTGTCCCTTTCCCCTCTTCCCCTTCCTTTGCAACAAATGGAGTAGAAAGGTCGCTATTGTCCGCATTATTACAGCTATCACTACCGTTACTTTTGCTCAATGTTTCGGAGAAGGGTTCAATACTTTTTACCTCTACAATAGGCTTCAGCGACGGTAGTAAATCTATATCTTCTGGTTTCGTCTCAACTTTAATGCGCGGATGCACCTCAACACGCATTTTCCACCTCTTCCTGCCCACTAACATGCATTAAGTGGGTAAAAAATTAAAGATTGTAGAAGGTGATAAAGTGTGCGTCCACCCCCCACCCCCCAAAAAAAAAAAAAAAAAAAAAAAAAAAAAATAATAATAATAATAATAATAATAATGGGGACAAAAAAGATCGTTAACATCACCAAGACAAACAGTACATAAGAAAAAAAGGACACCAAAAAGAAAAGGATCAAAACAACAACAACAACAACCACAAAAAAATACAATATACTCTCCAATATTCCTTCTATGAAACAAGTACCATCAGGCCGCCTTGTGAAATTCAAGTATATTCAAACTTTGTTGCAGGCTTGACAAAGTTAAAGAATTACAAGGAAAAAAAGAAAGAAATAGAATGCGATGCACCAATCTTAGTTATTCGTCATCTAGGAACTTAGACGTCTTAACGCTGATAGTTCCACTGTCATTCTTCTGTGCGAAATGGTTCACACCACGTCCTGCACGTGCGGTACGATCGAGATTCATGTCGGCGCCATCGGACTGCAGTTGTTCGAGCTCTCTCTTGGCAAGATAGCGCTTCACATCGGCTGCTGAGTACCGCGCGGGGTCGAGACCCTTATCGCGGAAGAGCGGGACGAGATATTCCTGCAGGTACGACTCGGCCGACTCTGCCGTCTCCTGCGGCCGTACGCGGTGCCCAAGCCGGCGGAGACAGACGATCATCTCGCGGCATCGCAGCGCCACCGCCTCGTCGCCCTCCACGCGAGACTTCTTCTCCGTCGGCTCACCGTCCCCTTCCTCTTCATCTTCTTCGTCTTCTTCCTCCTCCTCCTCTTCTTCTTCCTCTTCCTCTTCCTCTTCTTCCTCTTCTTCTTCTTCATCATCATCATCGTCATCATCACTGTCTTGCTCTTTATCTTTCTTCTCAGTGTTGCTACTGTCTGGGTTATAGAACGAATGGATTATGTTATCAAGGAGCTCTCTCCTCTGGGAGAGATACTCTGCTGGAAAAACGGTTGCGTACTTTGTCCCCAAAAGTTGTAATGCAACATCCACCGTTAATTTCTTTTCCTTGGGCACACGCTCAAGCATCGTTTTGATCAAGCCAGTCAACTTGCCGTCCCTTTCATCAGCGTTGGTGGCGGCAGCAGCCATCCTGTTCGTTCGAACTTCTTTTTGGCCTCCCGGCGTGGGTGTGTATATCTGTCTTTCTCTCTTGTTAACAAGAACAGTGGCAGTAGGGGTGTATTACTTGGACTTGCTGTAGAACAGTATAGACCTGCAAATGATGATGAAACAAGGAAGTGAGAAAAGAAGGTAACAAAAAAAAAAGAGGAGCAAAGGGAGAAATTAAGAGGTGTGAGAACAGTACACATAACTCACAGGATGTCAAAACTACACACACACGCAGAGAGAAAGCGAAAGATATATAAGCAACACTAACAACGGCAAAAAAAAAACACAAGCAGACGTAGATCGGTCTGCGGAATGATTTACTTTTTCTGGTAAAGGCAAAACGATGCAAGAACATTTTTTTTAGTTGCCCATCTCCCCTCCAATTCTTTAAATTTCACTTCTTTTTATTTTTTCATAACACTTCATATATATATATATATATATATATAAGTTAACGAATACCAGCAGGATTCTCTTCAGAAAAGGCAACAGAAAAAAGATCGGGAACCATCACCTGCTGTGGTGGTGTTGGTTGTGTTGATTGTGA
The DNA here is from genome assembly GCF_022059095.1 of Trypanosoma melophagium. NCBI lineage: Eukaryota > Euglenozoa > Kinetoplastea > Trypanosomatida > Trypanosomatidae > Trypanosoma > Trypanosoma melophagium. Next base: position 1,014,187 of record NW_027125132.1, on the reverse strand, counting down.
ATCCCGCAAACGCGCCCCCCATGGGGGTGGTGCATGACCATTACTCCGATAACTATGAGAGAATGATGATGGCATTAGTGAAGGAGGATTCGTGTCATCAAAGTTATTTTGACCGTTCACCGGGTGAAGTTCTCTCACACGTCGTCGTAACGTATCAACGAGGAGATCCTTTCGTGTAATGATTCCCACCACGGCGTCACCATCCACAACGACCATGTGACGTAATCCCATCAGGCGAAAAGTATGGTACGCCATTTGCAGATTAAAGAATGGAGGAATTACCCAAGGGCTTCGGTTTACAATTAGAGAAAAATCAAGTACTGGTGGCAAACGACTTTCATCTAAAAGAAACAGGTTGTCATTATCACTTCTAGCTTCAATACTATTGATGCTAGTATTACTGGGATTCCCCCTTATTTGTCTTTCACTGCGGTTAGAACGTGTCCAGAGCTCCGACCATCTTATGTCCCCTATAACAAAGAATAGAGATGTCTTGTGCGTCAACCATTCTGTCCATGTCATTTTATTAGTTGCAACCACACCAGGAGAAAGTGTTCCGCCAAAACCATCAGGTTGAGAATTAGTAACAGTATTCTGAGTAGTGGTACTGTATAATGCAGGGAGAGTAAGATAACTCTGTACATCCTCACGTGTGAGGAGTCCAACAAACTTATAACGTACATATCCTTGCTCTTCTTCTTCTTCAGAATTCCTTCTCTGAGGGAATCCATTGGAATGTGTTTTTATCTCATCTACTGCCTCCACTACAGGGAAAGCGTGGTGTGCAGTCTTTCGTAAAGCCTCCATAACAACAGAAGTTTTCTCTTGTAATCGAAGTGTCACTACATCTGACGCCATTACGTCCGCCGCTGTTAATTGTTCAAACTCTGGTCGTAATAAGTGTGACTGTAAATATGGTACTGAATCAAGACGAAGCATCTGATGATAGAGTGGTTCACTAATAAGATCTGCCACCGTCTTTGACATTACAATAGCAACCATTACAGGAAGTAAGTAATGGAGCTCTGATGATAACTCCACCATAATAACACATATAGACATTGTCATTCGTGAAGTACCTGAGAGAAAAGCTCCTGCACCAATGAGTGCGAAAACTCCAGGGTCCAACCACGCTTGTGATGCCCAGTAAGTACGTTCATTTCCAGTACCACGTACAGCCACAAACCACAAAAATTGACCATAAAGACGACCAAATGCGGCACCTATAACAAGACTTGGTACCACCAATCCACCAGAAACTGATGTTCCACTTGCCCAGCATGCAAATAAAGTATAAAGTACGAGAAATAAAAATATATATCCTGCAGGAAATTCACCAATTGTTTGTCGTGAAAAAAGATGTCGTATAGTGTCTTTTCCAGTTCCCATTGTCAATGTTGCCAAAGGAGCATATGTCTCATTCTTCAAACATGTTGCAGTAAACAATCGTGTCCGATTTTCAGTACCCCATATCAATGTATCATTCACACTGCTCATTTCATATTTTGGTCTGCAATCAGGCACCAAAGCAAGCATATATGTTAATGTACCATATATCAGTACTATAACGAGAGGTTCAAGGAAGCGACGAAGCAAAAAAGGCCGTAAAAATTTTCGACGATACTTTACCAACATGAGATTCACTTTAGTAAATACAGCTGCAAGTGCCCCACAAAGGATACCAAGGAAAAAAGATGGCACAATAGAGAGTAAATTAAGTGGAATCGTTAAATTTACCTCAAAAAGAACTGAAACAGCGTTTGATACCCATCCTAGTAATCGTTGATCTTCCATTAAAGAACGAAACATACTAATGGTTGTAAAACATATCATTGTGGCAAGAAAAATCTGTCCACTTGCACTATGATCCCAAAAACTTGATACCTCCTCCATTACGAAGAGTAAACCACCAATAGGTGCTCCAAAGGCCGCACTCACACCACACGCAGCACCTGCTGTAATGAAATCTCGTCGATCCTTATTATTTCGAAATGCATGAAATAATTTTGTCTGACACCCAAGTGTGCGACTTCGCCCCTGCGTAACTCCCGCCCCGGTGATAGCACCAAGATGAATGAGTGGTGCCTCAAGTCCCACCGGCAGTCCACCTGCCACCGCACACATACAAGAAATACTCTTTGCAAAGAAAGTACGAACATTCATTGCCTTACGCATTTGTACACCGTTAAGGTATGCGATAACGTCTGGTATTCCACCACCCGATGCGGCTGGTTCAAATAATACAATAACAACCGCCGCCACCGCTACAAGTGCCAATGAAACACCTATAAAGAAAAAAAAACCCATAAAACGACCCATAACATGATGTTGGGTAATCAAAGCATCAAGTCTTTCAGCTCTATATTCTTCTACGTACTCTACCGCGTATGAAATGACCATTGCCAGTATACCTACAAAAATAGCGATGAGAACATGTAAAAACCAACGTAGTGCTTCATTTCGTTCATCGGCATCATAATTCTTAACAGCATCCAAAACATTTGTTCGAGCTCCTTCAATGAAATGTGGCAATGTAACTTGAACTTCTACTAATGGTCTCAGTGTCGGTTGCTCTGGAACAGTAGTGGATTCTAGAGAATGTTCAGCATAATGTTGGCGTAAATGTTTCATGTACATAGATGGATAGGGTTTATAGTAATCAAATGACTCAAAACTTGCTTGTTTTTCTTTCTCTTCGGGTGTCATTTCCTCCAAGGGCTGTGTGTAGGGGTTCGCCGTTTCCCAAAATTCCCGTAACAATATCCGCATCATCTTCAATAATTTATATAACTATTACCAAAGGTATTGGTATGTGTTATAAGTCCTTTTTTTTTTTCTTTGAAAAGCAATGTATCCAAGATATATATATATATATATATATATTTCTGCACGTTAATGTGCGTATGTATGCAACCCTACGAAAAAGAATTGATTAAAAGGTTGAAAAAAAGAAATTAGAGATATAACTTCTTTAATGTGTAAAAAAAATTGCACATCCACAGTAGATAGATATACAGGACTCTATTTATTTATTTAATGGGGAATCAGAGAAAAAAAAAGTGTATACAAGTATGCACCTTCTCAGTTTCTTATCATTTTTTTCTTTTTTACTCGCTTATCTTTCTTTTTCTTTTCAACCAACCACATTATAAATACACCATGCCAATAAAAAAACTACTGCTTCTTCCCACCCTACTCTGTATAGTCGTCAAAAAAACATTTTTTTTTTTTCTTCTCTTTTGTGGTGGGAGCCGATAAATTTATAAGCCAGTAGCAACATCAGCAACAATAACAACTTACTTCCAGTCATCCAATATAGATCCAGTGCTTTGGAAATAAGGAGACAAGAGAAGTGATGCCCTTTTATAGACCAAACGCAAAACAGTTCATCTCATTTCATCACAAAAACAATCCACACATCTCACATACACAGCAGAGAAGAGAGAACACAAAATCTTCACATGCAGTAACGAAAAAAAAAAGAAACGACAATAGGAAAAAAAAACAAGAAAAACATTGCAAAACGTCACAATGAGAGATGGTAAACACACACAAGAGCACAACAAGAGAGAAACTGTAGGTAGAAGAGAATAAACAAGAAGGGGTAACCAACAACACCAATGTTAAACCCCTCCCTTTATAGTTTGTGAGCTGCAGAAAGAGTCCTCCTTATGGATTGGGAAAAGAGATGGAGAAGCAAACAACCAGAAAGAAAAAAAGTGCAAAAGGTAAATGTTTCTTACACTTTTTTCTCCGCCATGTTGCCAGTATTATTGTGTAGCCCATATAGAGCATACAAAGTTAAAAATGCACGACCAATCCCCAATGTTTCTTGGCGTCTTTCTTCCTGTTCCCTAAGAATGAAACCCAATAGAGGCTCATTCTCAACGACAGAATATATTTAAACGAATTAAATCACAATATTAAACTGCTACCCTGAAAAAAAAAAATTTCAGGGGCTCATGATAATAATAATAACAATAGACTCTCTTATTATTTCAATCAATACTTCTCTTGGAGTTCAAATAAGTAAATCCAAAAAACAAAAAACTCTCACAGTTGAAATTTTTCCTCTCAAAAAAGGGCCATAAACGCAAACAGAGTTTCACAAATATGCACCCAGCCATCTACAAATCAGCTCCCTCCCTTCTCCTCCCCTCCCACAAAAACAAACCACACTTCCACACAAGTTTTAAAAAAGGGCGAGGATTCAACTCTCTTCCCCTCTACATCTCTTCTTTATCACCACAAGCCACACAGACACCCCCTTTCTTTCTTTATTTCCCATTCATTCACTCATTCGTATTTAGCCCATTTTTACAGCTGCCGCCGACTCTTACGCTCCACGTATTTGTCCACCGCCGCCTTCCCTCCCCGCCGCTCCAGCCGTTCGAATTTGTCGGCCAACACCGCCCGCCGCAGTTCCGCACGGCGTGGAACAAATCCCCGCCGCTTGACACCCGCCCGCACCGCCGCCGCCTCTCGTTTCACCGCCTCGCGTTTCACCGCCGTCGCCGCCACGCGTGCCTGCCGGCCCTTTTCCCGCGAGACGTGCAACTGCGACTCGCGCTGGAGTTCCTGCAGCTCCGCCCGCACGCTGGCGAGTGGCTGGAGGCGCAGATCGGCGAGCTCGTCAAGGTGGTCCTCGCCAAACACCTCCCGTTCGTTCTCCGAGAGGTCGTACTCAGCGAGATCGGCGCCGGCCGCCTCCAACTCCCCGCGGCGGATGAGGCACTTCAGACAGCGGATGCGGTGCCGGCGGCGCCTCTGCTCCTCCTCCTGCTGTTCCCGCAGGAATTTGTAGCGCTGCTCGAACTGCTGCTCGTCCGCCGTGCCGTAGAGATCACTGAAGCGGGGGTCAATCGCCGCACGGCGACGGACTGCTGGAATATCATTGCGGCGCTTTGGCCGTACACGTGCACTCCGCTCCGGCGGGGGGCCATCAGAGTTACCACCCGTCATCTCGCACCTACTGTTTTTTTTTCTTGTTGTTGTTGTTGCTGTCCCTCTTTTGTTTTATTTCTCAAAAATAAATAAATAAATAAGGATAAAGAAATACATTACCATCCTATTGTTTCTACAGGGAATTTTGCGTCAGCATATTATTTTGATACCCTGGACACTTATCACATTTACCTAAAGTATCAAACACGAGAAAACAGACGAAAAACACCTCCCTCCAATCATATCTGCGAAGACCCATGAGCCCAGACACCCCACACCTTCTTTTACAGAGTAGGTGCAGTCAAATATAGACACCTGTACACTCATTATACCAGAGAGAGAGAGAGAGAGAGTGTGTGTGTGTCTGTGTGTGAAAGTGTAAGAAACAACAAAGATTTTTTATTCGGAGTGATAGAGGTGTAAAAGTTTTCCCCAGTAAATCTTCTTGGTGCACCTACTGCCACATTCATCAATCCTCAGTTTTCTATCTCTGTTTAGGGATACTTAGTCCCAAGATATAAAGGATACTGATAAAGTATAATAAAGAAGACATTCTAAGCATCAGGAAAATCATTCCCATTACTTAACAGAATTGGAGTCTCGTGTTTCTTCAAAACGTTCGTATAAAAAGAATATCGGTAACTTTATTCGTAAAAACAAGATACCTCGGTGACTCTCCATCCTTTTCCTAGTAAGGCACGATAAACACACAAATACAAACAAACAAACATAAACATACACACTGTTTCTAGTATCGTGAAATACCACAAGATAGGGGAGTGTTACCTTCATGTACCTCTTTTTACAATGCATTGGGCCCCTCGTTTAAGCCGGGTGGTACGTATTTTGAACCATCACCAGTAGCGGTAGCAACAGTAGGAGCAGCAGTAGCAGGAGATTTGGAATTACTAGATTGGGGATTCATCACAACTTCGTTGAAAAGATTAGCAGCTGCTGCAGTGGCAGCAGCACGCCGTGCAGCCTCTTCCTCTCTAACTACCTGCGAATCCACAAACACCGGCAGAGTGACAAATATATTCACAAGAATCATAATGATACCGAGGGATATCGCAGTTCCAGATGCAATGTAACGCAAGATGCTCCCGCCAAAGGCAAGAGTACCCAAGAAAATGTAGAAGAAACCTCGACCAGTGTATGTGGAAAGAAAATAAAGGTATTTTAACCACTTATATATAAGACCGCGTAGACAGTTTACCTGTCGAAGTTCTGCTGTAAAGGCAAAGAAACTCAGTATCACAAGGTATACCTCCAAAAAAAAGGCTGAGACTCCAAAACTCAGTGTAATAATGTTCAAAAAGCTAGCCGCCATAATAAGGCCTGTTGAAGCGCAAGACAAAAGAAGAAACAAACGTACCCAATTCTTACCAGCTGCACTTGGTCCCTGTTGTTGCTGTTGCTGATAATAGACAGAGTCCTGCGAAAGATATTGAGAACCTCTAGATGCCATCTCAAATTCACCGATCACGCCAAAGAATAAAAGCTAAAAATCACGTTGATAGTTATATTAATATATTTATATAGAGAAAAAAAACCTGCACACTAACACAAAAAAAAAGAAGACAAGAGAAATTCAAGAGAGTTCCATACACTTAGATGTATGTTTTTGTGGGCAATTAACAGAAGAACTAATAGAGTAAATGAAAGAACAAAAAAAACATAACGATTACTTTTCTTCTAGACTCAAATGTAAACGTACACACTGCCGTCGTCCGTCAATTATGCCGTAGTTGTCAAACCTCTCAGCTTCCAAAAGCGAAAATAGCGTTAATCTTTGCCAAGTGCCCTTCCGTCACATAAGAGAGAACGTTGTAGAGCGCAAGAAGATTCAATTTTGTAACTACCGTTAAGCTGTGACGCTGTGCTGCCGTCAGATCCGTGGCGGCAGCACGCAGCGATGATGAAGAGGCTGACTCCATCACCTCTGCGTACCTGTTATCTTCTAGCATCACACGCATCGCCCGCTGTAACTCTTCTGGTGTCACCCGCTGTTTCACACGTTCCACATCTTTTTCTGTGACTTGTGCAATGTCAGTCGTCGTGACTCGTCGCAGCCGTTCCTCCAGCGTGAGTAACGAACTATTCACTACTGTTGTTTTTGATGATGATGAGGATGATGTATTTGTGGTTATAGGTTGAGATGCAGAACCCCACCAAGGCCACATGTCACTTGCAACCTTACCTTACCTTTTCTTCCCCTTTCTGCTCGATATTTTGATGCAGCAAGAAAAAGAAAAAAAAGTAGGAAGGCAAAAGTGACTGCACAACAGGAAAACTTAATTGCTAGTACCAATATATATATATATATATATATATATATATATATATAAGCAATAACAACAAAAATCAAGCAAACACACAATATCATCTCCACAGCAGAAACTCGATGTCACCCTCCACTCATAAACTTATACACTTATATACCCCCAAAATTATCTTCATCCTCATCAGTCACAATAGTTTCATCGGTAAACCAACTACCCTCTGATGAAAACGTACCATCACCTTCTTCGTCGCCCCTTACTGAACGGTCTTGCTGCACAACAGGGTCGGTCACTCCAGCCTCCTCCAGTGCACTTCTCAGTTGCATATCCCGCACAATTCTCCATGGTAGGAATCTACGCAGCATAAACCACAACCCGACACTTGGCTCGCGGAACCGTTCCTCCCGTAGATCCGCTACAAACATTTCATTATATCGTGTTAGTCGCTCCGATTGTGATAATGATGGAGGATCCAGTTGACCATAAAGGGCTTCAAATCGTAGAATTGTATCGTGATCATTTGAAGCAAGTTCTTCTGGTGCCACCCGTCGCATCTCATCATGTATGTCCTCCTCTGTATATTCTTCAGAATTAAGTAGATGCGCTGGAATCGCCGCTACTGTACGTCCCATTACATCCTCTTCTTTAAGTAATAAATGTTGCCATGGTGTTAAATGAGCATAAAGATCAGAGCCAGAAGAAGCAACAGCGACAGTAGCAGCAGGAAAACTATAAGTTTTTAACCAAACTCCATTATCTTCTGTAATTACACGTCGCAAGAAAGCAGCAGGTTCAGCAGCTTTCCACATTTCAACATTTCTTGCTACCCATAGTGATGTCACATGTAAATAGGCTTCATCCTTACTAACTGTTTCATTAGCCTTTACAATTTCTTGCCATGCCTCTGATAATGAAGGTATACTAGAACTTCCGAGTTTTTCAACGAGAAGCACAGATGCAGAGGGAAACCTACCAATGGCATTTGCTAGCATTTCTATCGCGGATGGGGTACTATGAAAAGCATGAAGTTGTTCCGGTGTCATATCACGTATTACTTTAGGTATTTTGCTCCTTTTCCCTTCCCCGGTGATGCTGACAATATTTGACTGCTCACGTTCAACAAAATACTTAGCCAAGGCAGCACTGAAGAAAAAACCGGGTAAAGTTGAAAGTGATAATGCTAAACCATGGTTAGACAAAGTATCTGTTACTTCACTTGAATCTCCTGCAATATGGTTTTGAAGTTCATTAACTATGATGAAGTATACCTGTATTAACCATCCCCATCCTTTTCTTCGAAGTGCAAGGTAATCTAGTAGTAACAACATTCCAAATGGGTCTGTATCATCAAGAGAATAAATTAACTTGGCAATTTCCCATGCAGTTTGAGCAGCAGCTTTCTTAAGAGATTGATGTACTCCACATCGAAGAATTTGAAAAATTTGTTTGTTAGATGTGATAGCAAAAGGCATGCAACGCTGACGTACCGTCTGTTGCAGCGGAAAACGTGAAAGTAGTACACCAACGTGGTAAAGTGCAATATCGATAGCATCTTGAGCTTTCGGTACATCACCCATCATTTCAAATACATTACTTATAAGAAGAAGGGTTGGGACATGGTAAGGCGAAACAGATAAACACTCCAATAGACCATTTACACCATGGTGGTTAAATTCGCACACCGCAAGTGCTGCATCTGCACGACACATATCTTCACTAGAAGTATCTAAATAATAAACAATTGATCCGTTGGTACCATTACTTCCACTGCAATTTTCAGTTTCATCATTGGTCGAGAGATCATTTTTACTGGTTTTACGTTGTTTTCTGTTTTTTCCCACAAGTACTGCTCCCAAACCATCATATGGTGGCCATGAGTAACGGTTTGGAGTAGCTAGGATACTGTGACGAAATCGTGCCGTAGGGTTTATGTTATCTGCAAAGAAAAGTGATGTTGGCCTATTCTCTGGACGTCGTTGAGGAACTCTGCCGTCACCAATGTCTTCTACTGCCCCCTGCCCAAAGCGCCGGATACGCTCGAGTCGTGAATCCAGCATCTTTGGATTACATACCGAGAGAAGTGTGAGGAGATCTGCGGGTTCCCCTACGGCGTTCTCTCCCTGTCCGCCTGCTGCCGCTGTGGTGTGAGTTTGGCCGCTGCCGCCGGCCTCCAACTCCCGCTGCCGCAGTACGGCGGCCAAGAGCGCCTCCTCCTCCTCCGCCTCCGCCGTCCGGCCCCGCCGCCGGCTTCTCTGCCCCCGCCGGCTCCCCCCCTTCTGCCCCCCGCCGGTTGGAACGGCTGTGGAGGGACTTCCCCCCACCGTCTCGGGCTCGGCAGGGCCCCCCTCCTCCGCCCGGACCTCATCCTTGAGGGTCTCTGTGATGACTGGTTCTTCATGATGCTTCTTAGCCTCCTCTTCCTCCTCCGCTTCTTTTTCTTCCTTTTGCTGTTTTTTTGTTTCTTGTTCTGGTTGCCGTTCTTCTGGTACTACTTCGCGGTTCACCTTTCGTCGTTGTCCCTTTGACTTACCACCACCCTTGGGCAACTGCATCGTTGAAGGATACTCCTCCGCCGGGTCCTCATCCGCATCGGCCCCAGTTGAGGCTTTAACGAGATTCTGAAGACGGCGTAACTGTCTAGCGGACATTATATGTGCAAAGCAAGTGTCTTATTTTCGATGTTTTCTTTTGTTTTCTTTAGTTCCACTAAATCTCGAACACTCTCCCTCAACTTCCTGCTGGACAGAACTAAAAAAAAAAAATGATAAATCATATGAAACAGAAAGAAAAAGAACAAAAGTAATAAATAGAAAAAAAAAAAGCATTTAAGAAAATCAGTCAGAGCAGTAAAAAAAATATAGAGACCAGAGTAGTACGAACCATGAAAGGCCCTCACATTTTCCTGCAACAGCAACATGAAGCTGTTTATCTCAAACACACACAAAAAAAGGGGGAAAGGGTGAAAAGAAAAAATAAGTTGCTCTTCATGTACAAACAATCAAAGTAACTCACTCCACCAAATGAAATTTTGCGAATTGCATTTAATACTTTATCTATCTATAAATGTATTTTCTTCATCCTTCATGCATCAAGGCAAAAGTCGCCAAAAAAAAAAAGGCGGCAAATACCGGTGAAGGGGTAAAAGAAATAAAAATAAAAACTATCGCGCTGAAGCTGCGCGCAACATCGGTGGTCGGGTTGGTGAATTACTTCCATCCAGAATTCCCTGCCCTGAGTGGGACCTTGACACACCACCAGTAGACGTTAATGATGATGATATGGTACAATTGCGTGGTAAACTTCTTCTGCTAATTGCTGCATTTTTCGACATCTCAGCAGGAATCAAATCATCATCCAGTTGCCTCGGAGAAGGAGACTTATGTGATACTGATCGTTGCTTCGGTGTTCTAACTGTATTTTCTAGCTCTTGACGTTGTAATTTCTGCAGTGGCTGTACTGCACTTCTCAACATTGGTGTTACACGAAGTGGCGGTGGGGCACTAGCCTCCCACTCGTCACCCCCACATGATCGTCGTCGTATAGCAGAGCGCTCTGCCGCTTCCCATGCGAGTTGTTCCACTGCCCGAAACTCCTCTAACTTGGTGTTATTGTTATTATTGTTCATCTCGGTTTTCTTCTGGTTGGTTTCAGTAGCCTCAATACGTGGGGCTTGAGCTAGTGCCTCCCGCAGTCGTGCAAGCTCAAGCACAGCCCTTTGCGCCAGTGACACCGCCTGCCCGCGCATATCAGTGGTTGTCATCTCTACATGAACACCCCCAGCAGTATTATTATTATTATTATTATTATTATTATTATTATTATTATTATTATTATTATTATTATTATTATTATTACTGCTGCTATTAACATCAGCACTACCATCAGCAACAATAGCAGTACTGTTATTACTCTCCCTCACATGTGATCGAGGTGTATAGTCGAATAACCGCTGCTGCACCTCTTCCTTATTTCCTCCAGTGGTGTGGACCTCATTAGGTGCCTCAGAGCCACCTTGGTGTATGGTTAAAAGTGTGCGTAACGTGGCCACTTCTGCCCGTCTTTGCAGTTCAGCCTCGTTGCGAATATCAGCGACATTACGTTGTTCCTGTACTAATTTTTCACGTAACTCCTCATTTTGAGCACGAAGCTTACTTAAAGAAGACTCTAATTCATCACGTTCTTTTGCTTGAATTTTTGCAGCAGATTCTTGCAGTTGGCGTAATGCTCCTAATTCTTTTGTCAATATATTTAACTCTTCCCGTTGTTGTTTTTGATGTCGCTCTTGTTGTTGTTGTTGTTGTGTCGGCTGAGAAATAACCCTACTCCTACTATGCATCCTGGCAGTTTGCAGTTGTAATAACATAGATTTCACCTTGGTTGACAAGAGATCATTCTCATCACGAAGCGATTGACAATCCATTTCCGTCTTTTTCAGCTTCTCCGTGAGGCGCGCCAGTTTTGCAAGTGCCTTCTCTTTCGCCTTCTGTTCCTCCTCTCGTGTACGATGTTCTTCCTCAAGGCGCCGTAAGCGTTCTTGCACTTCTCCCGCTTCGGAGCGAATCGACTCACACTGTTCACGCAACTCCACACACTCCTGTTGACTTGCCTCAAGCTGAAGCCGGAGAATTCCACACTCACGCTGCTGATCTTCTACATTTACCAGCAATAGTTTATGCTGCGCCTTGGCCCCTTGCTCTGCAGCCCGCATTTCGGCTAGTTTCGTCTCCAGTTGCTTCACCTCGCTACTTCGTCGTCGACATTCCTCTGACAATTGTTGTTGTTTTTGTTGGCTTCCTTCAAGTTCCCCCTGGCAAGCGCTAAGCTCGTCACGGCAGCGCCTCAACTCCACATTACTCCGCTCAATTTGCTGAGTCTCTAAGTGTTCAACGTGACGACGGAATTCTTTTTGACGCTGGAGTAAAACTTGCTGTAGTGCCTCCAACAGACGCTCGCACTGTCGTTGGCTCCGCTGCAGTCGTTCACAGTCATCCGCATCGTCCTTGCCATTCTCAACTGTGCCTTTTCTAGGAGCGGATTGATGTATGGAAGTCCGTGGTTGTTGTATATGGTGTTGTTTTTGCTGCTTTGTACTTTCCACTTTGCTTGATACAAAACGGTTCTTTCTCAATTCATCGCGAATCTCTTTATGAATAACAAGTCCCAAGAGACTATCATCTTCCTCATTTTCTTCCTCTAACATCAATACTGCTTCACAATCTCGGTCTCTTTCATCATCTCTAAGAAAAGCAGCAATTCCAGCAGAAGAAGAAGAATTAAAATCCCTTCGTGAAGTCAGTAAATTTTCCACATCTCCACGGTTTAGTGCCGCATCACGGCGTTCTGGAGGAAATAATCCACTCTTTACACCGCGTGGAATTGATATTACATTACGCTGACGTTTACCGTACGTCTCTACAAGTGTCTCTAATACAGATTGTAGCGCTGCAAAACCACTAAGAGTATCACGAATAGTTCGACGAAGCGTCTTTGTTGTCTTCTCTGCCTTTACCTGTTCTGCTTCAAGCATATGGATGCGGTGTATCTTGCGTCGCACCTCATCTGTCTGCTGTTTCAGTGCATCCTCAACCACACGCAGACGAGACTCATGTTGTGCCTGTTCATCCCGTGTTGATGCCGTGGTGTACTGTACAATCTTCTCTGCCTCTTGTATTTTATGTTGTAGTTGTCGGATGTGTGCATCCTTCGATCGTGTCAATTCCTGCAACTCTACATTGGAGGTCTTTAATTCATCCACCTGCTGTTTTCGTTGCTGTAATTCTTTTTGGCATGTTTCCAACTGCTCTGATAACCGTACTCTTTCACATTCTTTTAAATCTATTGAATCCTGTAACTCACGCCATTTAGATGCTCTAGTTTGTAATTGTGTCTCAAATTCATTAATTTGTCGTCGCATTTCCTCCTGAGCTAAATTCCACTGCGCCCTTTCAAAATTTAGCTCTTGTTGCATGTTACTTGTGGTTAAACGCTTTTCGTCCTGTGCATGACACAACTCCACTTCTACACGACCAGTCTTATCCCGTTCTTCCTGGAGTTCCTGGTGCAATTCTGCAATGGTAGACTGTAAGGATTCACACTCTCGGGCGAGTTGCTCCATTTTTTCTTGCATAACGTCCCGTTCTGTAGCGATGGATTCCTTCTCTTGAAGCAGTTTTTCATATCGTTCATTCTGCGATTCAATCTCGCGACCCACTTCCTGTAATACTGATTCTTCCTCTGCATCCCGTCGTGTTTCATACGCCTTTAATGCCACTGAAATACGCTGCCGTACTTCTTCCTCTGTGAAAAGTGGTTCGCTTCTGCTAAGTAATTCATCATGACCACGAGGACTTCTTCTGTTATTACCATGATTGTTTTTATAATCATCATCATCATTGTCTCTATCACTCTCATCTGTGTGCCTTTTCTCTTTAGACGCTGCTACCGCTGCCGTAGCCGCCAGTTTCTTAGAGGAATCAGTGAGTCTTATTGCTTTTTTTCTCTTCTTAAAGAGATGCTTCTTGACGGCGCTATCACTCCCAGTCACAGTAGAGGCAGCTGGTGATAAAAACAACAGCGTACTCGGCTCCTCAGTTACACTAGTACCATTGCCATTATTAATACTAACAACTCCTCCAACTCCGCCCGTTGTTAGGGAGGACCAGTTACGCTCTTGTTGTGGTGGGAGAGTAGTATCGAGACGGGATGCTGGTATAATCTCTTCTGTCTCTCCTGGTGGAGCTGCGGTGTATGTTACAGTGAACTTCTGTCTGCGAGGAACACTAGAGCCGGATAAGGATGACGAAGATGATATATGTTGTTGTTGTTGTTGCTGTTGTTGTTGTTTGAGAAGTTCAGGGGATGCTGTGTCTGCGAGAAGCTCCAGCGCGGAACGCACTACTCGCCTACCAACACTTCCGCTATTTCCTGTTGTCGACGCCAGAATTGATGCCTGTCGACCAGGTGTTTTGTATTCTGACATGATTTGTATCTTCTTATTCTTCTTGTTCTTCTTCTGGTTGAAGTACCACAACAAGCCACAAATACCAATTAATATATATATATATATATATATATATATATATATATATATATTCACCACTAGAAGCTAATTATTAGGTTCGAATTGCTTTTAATGCTACGATGCCAGTGATCTCTTCACTCACGAGCAAAGTAACTCTGTGATCTAAAATACAAACAATACAGACTCACTTAATTCGCCCTTACGAGCCTAGAATAAACACAGAGTGTGATTTTAAAAATAAAACCAAAAACCAGAAATTATAAAAATAAAAAAGAGAAAAGAATATAAAAAAAAACAAATATACGATAATCAGGAGAGAAATAAGAGGAAAAGGAAAAATCCCTTCCATCACATTTGTACAATATGCGCAATGATAAAAAAAACTTATTATTGTGAGCAAGGAAATTAAGCAAACATTGTCTGGGGCCATGTCACATCCCAGAGAATGTTGTGAACCTCTACATTCTTCTTTCGTTTTTTTCCTTTCTACTCTCCAATCAAACAAAAAATACTCACATAGAGAAAGCCACGGAGTTCCCTCACACGTCCCCTTTTACAAGTGAGTACTATTGTAAAGAAAGAAAAAACTCAGAAGCAAATAAGAAAAAAAACAAGAAACTTTCATTGCAGTCAAAAAAAAAAAAAAAAAAAAGAAAAAACGGAAATAAAGCATATAGTACAAGGGCAAGACAAATCATAACAAAAAGACTATCCTTCTTTTTTTTTTCTTCTTTTTTTTTAATTATCAATCATCTCTCGTCACACTTAGACTCGTACTGCGTTCCACCTTTGTTGATTTCTTCTTACCACGCGCGAGCTCTGTAAGTGCCTGCAAGTACGCCTCTTCTCTCTTCTCCCGCTGCTTTATTTCCTCCGCGATGATTTGCTGCCGTGCGGCCTCCAGTTCTTTGCGGTGCTGCAGCCATTCCTTCTTGAACTGCGCCACATACATCAACTGATCATCCACCTCCCCCATCATATTGTCAATCACCCGCAGCAATCCCTTTGCATGCCGCCGCTGCAGCTCGAGTCGCACAATGTGCTCCGTCCGCGCCTGCTGCTGCAGCTCACCGCCCCTGTTCGGACGTGGCATCCACGGTACCCCTCTACACTATTACTATTACTATTACTATTACACTCCATTTACATTAATAAGAGAGAACATCATCAACAACAACAAGAAGGAAGAAGAAGAAAAATAGAGATCATGAAGCAAAAGCAGAAAAAAAAAGCAGAAATATGACTCAACACAGAAATAAATAAAAAGAAAAACTGTCTCTAAAAAGAGGGAGAAGGATGTAGCAAACAAAAAGGACAAAAAAAAGAAATAAGGGGAAAAAATATACAAAAAAGTGTGTTGCCGTTTGAAAGATAATAAAACAGTTAACAACACTACCCTTTCCCTCACACAATGTATCGTTACAATACACACACACTGAAGCACGCATATCCACAGAATAAATAATAATAATAATAATAATAATAATAATAATAAAATATACCACTGCCATACAGATAAATAGATCCATACTACTCTAACAGTCACGCAATCGTTCTTGCAGCATTCGTTTCCATATTTCCCATTTTTCAAAAGTTTCTTCCACGTCTATAGGCACCGGAACATTATTGAGACTTTTTCCAGAGTCACTTTTCTGAAAACGACTTCGCTGATGCTTCTGAAAAATTGCATTTTCCTCAACCTCACGTTTCATCATCTCCTGAAGTCGACTAGAAGATGTAGACGAGGATGGCTTCACAACACGGGAAGAGGATCGTAAACCCTGACTCTTCACCGACTCACTCCGATCAGAATATCTGCTGACGACATTCTTCGCTGCCGTACTGACGGAGCGTGAGTGTTGTGGTTTGCGCAGCAGAAACTGAGGTTCATAGCAACTTCCCACAGTACTGTGCAGAGATGCTGCTCGGCCACCATGCGTCTTTCCTGAAGTTTCAGACGCAGATCTTGATACATCCACGTAGGACTGTGTATCATGGTGTTGTCCACGTCCTGGATGACCTGTGCTATTATTATTATTATTATTATTATTATTATTATTATTATTATTATTATTATTATTATTATTATTATTATTATTATTATTATTAGCACTAGACATACACCAGGGGATGACATTCTCTTTTGTTTCTTCCGTTTTGGAAATCCCGGATTGCTGGATTACAGCCTGTGCCACTTGTTTCCCAAATCCACCTGTTTCTCCCCATTCAATTGTATTACGCCCCAACGCCACCTCATACGGGTCGCACCCCGCCTCTAATAACAACACAACACAATTCACATGTCCCTGATATGCCGCCACCATCATTGGGGAAATACCCTCACGGTTCGTTATCGTTGCCCGTGCACCATTGTCGAGTAGAAGTTGCACAATCTCTAAATGTCCCTGCTGCGCCGCAATAAACAGAGGCGTGGCGCCGGTGTCTCTGCAGCTGTTGGGTTCCGCGCCGTACCGCAACAACACCCGCACCACCGCCACGTGTCCATTTTGTGCGGCCACGAAAAGTGCCGTGGCGTGTCCGGGTTGTTTGACGGCCGCAACGTTGGCGCCTCTCGAGCAGAGAAACTCCACCACCGCCGCATGTCCGGCCTCCGCCGCCAGCCACAGTGCCGTGCAGTCCGAGTCCTCCGCCGAACTGTCGACATCGCAGCCGCGGCGAATAAAGTCCCGCGCCAACGCCATATTTCCCTCTTGCCAGGCACGCCGGAAGGCAGAGCCCGCAGCAGTACTCGTCTGCGGCATTCTCCTTCTCTTTAAATATATATATATATATATATATATATGATGGGTGTACAATCAGAATCCAAATAAAAAAAAGGGGGAAAGAGAAATAGGTTTACACGTGAATAGAAAAAAAGGGAAGAAAAACAGAAAACAAAAACAAAAAGAGGTAACAAGATAAGAGAGAAACGCATCATTCTTCTGTGTGTGTCTGAGATAAAAAGAAAAGGAAAAAAAACCCAAAAAGTATAGCAGGGAGTCATGGGAATACTTCACTGAGAAATTCACACTATCCGTCTTGCAGTGAATAATATCACTTATTTTTTCTTCCACAGTTCCCTAGAAGTGCCAGTACACCCAAGAAGAATGTGATTGATACACTAAATGCAGAATAACTTCTCATATGCTTTCACAACCTTTTACAACTCCGTACACATTCAAACTGTCACTCCATTTATTACCATCATCACTCACTTATAAATATATTGAAAATTAATAAGAAAAATGCTGATGATTGCAACGCCCAGCAGGAAAAACACACGCGGTAATAGCTCTTTTTTTCGTGAATTCAGTTAGTAATTTTCAACAGCATAAATATAATAGTAGGAAAAGAAATAAATAAAAAGAAACATCGACATTATAAAAAAGAAGAAATGGCATTTTTCTTAATTTCCCCTACAAAAAAAAGAATGACTCCGGAAGGTGTGAAATACTTCTCCCACTAGGGACCTTCTTCATCACCTTCCATGTACTCCCTTCTCTATCTTTCATTTTATTACTTCTTCTCGGGTCTTTCATCATCCTTCCACTGCAAGCATTAAAGACAGATAAGTACAAAGAAATGTCTATTCATTCTCTTACCCCTCTTTTAATTCATTTTTTCACTCGGCCGTGTGAAGCATTTCCAATACGATATCACGCCGATACAAAAGGCGTACATACACACAATCCCCATCACTTTACCTATTTTTTTTTTATTATTACGCCCCCACCCACCATTTTTTTTTTTGTCATTTTACTGTCAAAGTTGTTTGTACTCTCCCGTTTCTTTGATTTTTCCCCCTTACAGACATACACACACACAGAGAAACCATACAGACACACGTATATGTATATATATATATATATATATATATATATATATATATATATATATATATATATATATACATATATATAAAGGAAAACGTGGTCAGATCGCAACACAAAGAATCATATTCACTTATAAAAACAAACTCGCTGTTTTCTTTTATACTGAGGGTGGAAAGATCACTTCACTTTTTTTCCCCCTTTTCTCGATACACTTTTTTCTTTCTTTTTCT
Organism: Trypanosoma melophagium; assembly: GCF_022059095.1. Lineage (NCBI taxonomy): Eukaryota > Euglenozoa > Kinetoplastea > Trypanosomatida > Trypanosomatidae > Trypanosoma > Trypanosoma melophagium. Next base: position 995,877 of record NW_027125132.1, on the reverse strand, counting down.
TTTCTGTGTCACATTTAAGACAATAGAGGTTGCTCGACATTATCGGTTGCTCCCAAACTCATTCCACGAGAGCGACGGCGGAACCTCGTCTTCTGCGACGGGGTCCACCTCCCCTCCGCAATTGTACGGTAATTAAATATATCGAATCTTTCCAATACCTTGTATGCAATTACCTTACAGATATCTTGCACAAACCACCATCCAATGCACCAGATCCAAACCCATAAAGGTAATAATCGATGTGACAAGGTATCACCGTGCATAAGACCAAAAACCGTGATGTTATCCATTTTGTTATCTGGCCAGAAAGCGGCAACGCAGGTAGATACGATCAGTGAAAGGATTGCGCCAATCACCAAAATGAGACTTGGTTTAAAGGACCAAAACCATTCAGAGCCTGTACGGGATGAAAACAGTGTCAGAAAGTCTGAAACGGAGACCTTTAGATACAACATTGTTACAATCTGTCCTTTTGAAACGGGTGGAATACCAAGATCGTTAAACCATGAGTTTGGATTGTGTGAGTCAAGCGCCATCCATAGGAGTAACAGAGATGAGACACATGCCACTGCAGCAAGAACAAAAGAAATGACGAACATGACAGGAAGATTCCAACGTTGGGGACGCTGTCTAGGTACAACATTATCATAACCAATTGTCATTAATGTTCCATCATTAAGCAATGTAATAAGCATAAACATGAGGACTGGTATACGAAAGAAACGGAAATGTGGATCATCAATGTTATATTTTTCGCATGGAAGAGCGAAAACACCAATGAAGAAAAATAACACAAGTTGTAAAGTAGCAGAAATTCGGTACGTTAAAAAGGATACCATACGCTGAAAAACTCCACGAGCAATAAGCATAGCATCTACAACCACACTAAGACCAGGCCCTGTTAATACCATATCTGCTGCGGCACGTGCTGCATCAGTAGAACCATCAACAGCAACACCCACATCAGAGCGTTTTAAAGCAGGTGCGTCATTCACACCATCTCCAGTCATAGCAACCGTATATCCTCGCTGTCGTAGTGCTTCCACAATAAGATATTTGTGTTCTGGGTATACTTGAGCAAAACCACCACATGCTAATATCATATCACCATGAGTATCCCCCAAAGTGGTTGGAATATCCTTTGGGTCCCCACTTGCCGGAAACCTCGGTAAACCTTCAGAGGTGTGTATATTTGTATCCATATCAAGCATACGAGCCATTTCTTTTGCAATTAATTGATGATCTCCTGTTATCATCTTCACATCAACTCCATATTGCTTGCTGCGACGAATTGTCTCCCTTGTATCAGGACGTGGTGGATCAAGGAATGTTAAAATACCTGCCATATGCCATTCTTCATTTTCTTTAGTTCGTGCAACAGTGAGACACCGAATCCCACGACGGCCCAAATCTTCAATAATTCCTTCCACTTGCGCCCGAATAGCATCTCGGTTGTGTACTAATTGTAGTACAACATTTGGTGCACCTTTTGTGACTTTAAATACATCACCATCAGGACCTCGAAGGGTTGCTTCTGTACGTTTAATTCGAGGATCAAATGGAACAAATTCCAGCTGTGCATACTTGTCACACTCATCCAAGTCAGCAGCACCTAATACCATTGTATCAAGTGCATCACGTGGTGGTTCCCGCCATTTAGCGGCAAGAGCTGCCAATACAAGTACAGTTTCCCTATTATAATCTTTGCTGAAAACGTGACACTCACTTTGTATTTCCATCTTATTTAATGTTAATGTTCCTGTTTTATCAGAGCAAAGAATATTTACAGCTGCCATCATTTCAATAGCGGACAATCGTGTAACAATAACTTTTTTCTTCGATAACTCTTTGGATCCCAATGCGAGTGTTGTTGTAACAACGATTTCGATAGCAATAGGAATTGAAACAACAAGTAGGACGACGGTAAACTCTAGTGAGTCACGAAATCCCAATTTATAGTGACCCATAAGATATCCAAAGCAAATAATACAGAGTGTCATAGAAAGCAAGGTCAAAGAAAACATTACACGCATCAGCACATAGTGAATACTTCCAAGGTCTGCCTCTACCGATTGCAATAACAATGCTGTTTTACCAAAGAAGGTTTTCTGTCCTGTAAACTGTACAGTACCATCAACTTCGCCCCGCACCACAGTAGATCCCATTTTTGGCATCTGTTCTGTTCCCATCGCGACTGGAAGGGATTCGCCAGTGAGGGCGGCCTCATCAACTTCGATGGTTCCTTCGTTAATTGTGCAGTCGGCGGGCACGGCAGAGCCGGCGGCGAGTTTGACGAGATCCCCAGGCACGACTAACGCCGCGTCAATGTTCTGCCACATTCCATCCCGCATTACTGTGGCGAGGGGTTTTAGTGAGTTCTGCAGCGCCTCCACGGCATCACCGGCCTTTGTAGTCTCATACCAGCCAATGGTGGCGTTGGCGAACTGAATGAAGAGAAGAATGCCGCCATCGGGGAAGTTCTGTAGGGCAAACTCAATCACAACAGCAATCCAAATGGCAATCGGCATAGGACCCCACAAACAGCGCAGAAAGATAAGCCAACCAGGGGTTTTCTTGTGTGGTAGTTCGTTGCGACCATACTGCTGAAGGAGTGCTTCTGCCTTCTCTGACGTTAGTCCCTTTGATGGGAGAAGTAATGGCACATCGTCATCGTCTAACTGGAGTGACTTCACATGTTCCCCTGACATAATTCAAGTTTTCTTTCCTTTTTTTTTCGTCGTGGTTTTTCTTTCTTTTTTGGGGAGTCTCTTTTTTATATATTATGTCTCCCTGTATGTTAACCTCTTTTACACCTTTGGTATTCCGTTATCAATGAGTATTAAATTCACGCAAGCACGCACATACATAAAGTATCGGTTAAAAGAGAGAGAAATAAAAAAAAATAAAAAAGAAAATAAGCATAAACGACCATACATGAGGCTGTGACTGAGTATCTTGACATCTATATATATATATGTCTAACAAGCTATTACAACTGTCTTACCAAGCATTTGAATTAGTGAGAACTTTAGCGCTGATGCCGAAGGAAGAAAGAAGTTATTATCCCCATCATCTAAACCTACGCAGACATACGGACAAAGAAACAAACACATACATAAGAATCACCTACAAAAAAAAAAACAAGGAGCAGTAGAGAGTACTACCCAATGTTTATTATACATCTCCCAAAGAATACACGAATAAAACACACAGGGTGAAGAAAAAAAAAACCTCTATAAAGATGCAGGTGCGAATTCGGTCACATCACACGTGTTAATACAACAACAGACACATGTAACACCTCTGGCTTTTTTGGACACAGAAAAATAAAATAAGAAATGGTCAAACGACTAGAGAAAAAGACATACATAAATTCTTCATTCAACCATTCCTTCTTTTTTCTCTAGTAATCTAAGCATCTAGGTGAATAAACAAAATAATAACAATAATAATAATAATAATAATAATAATAATAATAATAATAATAATAATAATAATAATAATAATAATAATAATAATAATAATAATAATAATAATAATAATAGTAAAAGGGTGTCCAGGGCATAAAGAAGAAAAAAGGCAATTCTTAACGGACACTCGCATTCAACCTTTTTTCCCTCGTGTTCGTTTTATTTTCCATTTATAATTTGCCTCTCTTTTTTCTTTTTTTTCCCCTCCTAATTCGTTAAAATAAATAAATAAATAAAACATTTTTTTTCTTTTATATCCGCCCTGGTGGAAGAGTCTTTAGCTTCGCCTGGATTTGGGAGGATAATGTCGCTATTTCCGACATACGGCGTTCTATTGGCCGTTCTGTATGCGGAAGTGGTGGCTGCAATTTGTCCTTTCCCTCTACCACTCCAGCAGACACTGCAGCTGTTGTTCCCTTTCCTACTGTGGGTAGACCATTTTTCGCAGAGACAACAACGACTGGTTCAGTAGTAGTAGTAGTAGTAGTAGTAATATCAATAGGAGCAGGTGCAGGTGTAATTTCATCAGTTCTATTAATTCCTCTATCCTCCTGTGAGCTGCTCTCCGAGGAGTAGCTGCTGCTACCACTACTGCTGTCTGTTTTATCATCATCTTCTTCATCTTCACTACTGTTATCCTCCTCCTTCTGGCTGAGTGTTGCCGATTCAAGACTGCGGATTAACATTTGACGCAGCTCTAAGATGGAGCGCTGCTGCTCAGTTACCTGTACACTGTATCGCTCGGTCTCCTCCATCATGCGACGTCGTTCTTCAGCCCAAGAAGCTTCCATGTCGCGCTTCTCACGTCTTAAATGCTCCAACTGCTTTTCAAGTCCAGCTTTGCTTTCAAAGAGAATATCTATTTGACGACTCTGACGAAGCAAATCGCCAAAGAGGGCAGTATTTTTAGCGTATGAAGCTTTTAAAAGGGCATCAAGCTGTGATACCTGTACTCGATCACACTCACCTTTCATGGAAGTAATATCTTTTAATAGGTTTTCAAGTCCAGCTATTTTGGACTCATGTTTCTCAATACAAGACTCATAATTTTCTCGTTGTTCAGACAGTTGCGTCTGATAACGCTCTCTAGCACTCTTTTCCATTTTTGTTTCCTCCATAGCACGATTTTGAATATACATCACACGTGTTCGACTGTCTGCCATTTCTCGTTTTAATTGTCTAATAAATCTCTTGTTCTCTTCATTACGCGTAGAAAGGGCTACAACCTCAATAATTTTCTCCTGTAATTCCTTATATGTATCCCTCTGCCTCTCAGACATTTCTTCATAAAGAACTTTCTGATGTTCATACATTTTCTCATATCGATTTCGTTCTCGCTGAAGTCTTTCATATTCAACCAATGGCACGGTCCGTTCCTCATGATGGTCGGACTCTACACAGTGTCCTGAGGATCCGCTGGAATGTTGGTTAAAACCGTGCTGATGCTTATGATGATGATGATGCCGTTTCTGTGAGGAACCTGGTGTTCCTGAGCAACTGCGTTTGTGGAGTAATGACGAAGAAACCGAACGTCGTGGGGTAGGTGACTTGGAGAAATTCAAGTTGGGAACGCCTGTGTTTGTCAAATCCGACAGCGGATAACCACGACTAACCTTACCGCTAGAGACACCCCCACTACCACAGTTATCATAGTCTGTGATATCAACAGTGTGACCGCTGCTCGGGGGTAATTTCTGCGGTGAGAGAATTGCCACTACGGATGGAGAGGAACTTATGCAGCGGGCTGTGGGTTCATCCATTGTGTCCTCCAAGTAGATGGCGGTGTCATCAGTGGAGGTGCCAAAGTGGCGCGGGTCCGTGTTCTCATCACTGCGGGCGACCGAGCGCGTTGTCATTTATTGCGTGGGTCCCTGTCTTCCCCTTTCAAGACCGAGGAATAAAGGACAGGGAAAGAATTTTTTAAAAAAATAGAAAAGAAGAAAAAGAAAGTTTAAACAATAGAGAGAAAAAAGGTGAGATAAGAGCACTATGCGTACAAAAACACTTATTTTTTCGCTTTTTATGTCGTTCTAATATTGTAAAAAAGAAAATAAAAGAATGTGTGAATGGAGTGTAAAAGATAGAGTATCACACCGTTTATCAAAGTAACAGAAAAGGTAATGGTTACCGGTGTAACAACACATCTTTTTTTTTTTCTTTTAAAGAAACAAAAAAAAGGTTATCAAAGCAATTGACAGCTGCGTCCTGCAGTTACTCCAACACCGTGCGTCTCAACTGTGTCATCGTCTTCACACGTTGATGAATCATTTTGAGCGCAAACCCCTAACTGGGAACTCATGTACAGCGGTTGGTCTTGTAGCCAGAGTAAAACAGCTGTGTGAAATACGTCCCTAACACCGAGGCCGGTCTTGGAACTGCACCACACCAAGGCATCGGCCTTTATACTTTGTTGTACAGTATACGCCTCTTCTCGTGTTACCATTCCTTGTGTAATCCCTCGATTATCTGCTTCAACCCGCAAATCAAACTTCGTCCCACAGAGCAACACATTAAATGGTCGTCTTCCTCGATTGTTATTATTAGAATATGCCATTTCATGCTCCACACGTCTAATTTCACGATACCAACGCATTTGCACACTTGTGAGACTCTGAGGATCATCCCATGCAAAGCAGAGAATAAACACTGACACCTCACATGATGAAACTACTCCGGAATGTCCAATGTTTTCTTCTCTAGATCGTGAAGCACTGGTAATGTAACACATTCGACGGAGTTCATCAAACTCTTCCTGTCCTGCAGTATCCCATGAACTAAGTCGAACAGTTTTAGGTCCTGTAGTTTCCTTGTTGGAGTCATTAATAGGGAGCAAGAGTTCATAGTTCTCCAATAGGGTTGGATTATAATTCTCTCGTCTTGCTAGATACTCCAACCCATTCGCGTAGCTATGAAGGAGACAAGTCTTGCCAACATTGCCATCACCAAGTAGAATTACTTTACAACGCAATTCCTCCATCGTTTTTTTTTTTCTTTTTCTTTTCCGTCAAAAGAAAAGAAAAAACTAAAGAAATCACAGACACGTAACCCTACTAGCTCACACACACACAAACACACGGGCAAGTTGCAAAACAAAGTGAAGCCATTTGGTACAGGTCTTACGATGGTGATAGAACACCATGAAAGCCGAGAACGAAAAATTAATGACAAAAAAAAGAAAAAAAAAGAAAAAGAAACATAAAAATGAAAAGAAAAACATGTGATGAAAAACGCAATAAAAAAAGCTAACAAACAAGTGAGAATGTCTCTTTAAAACTAAAAGCGTATGAAAGAAGATTTTGTGTCCAATTGTAATTTTGATGTATTCGAGGACCCCCTCCCCTCTTCCTCTTCTTCTCTACTCTGAGAAAGAAAATATTATTATGATAATGTTCATGATAATAAATGGTAACCATAAACAGAATAATAATAATAATAATAATAATAATAATAATAATAATAATAATAATAATAATAATAATCAGAGCAAATAGGTCTACCAATTTGTCCACTCTGGATCACGCTCAAGTTGCTCCATGTAATGCAACACACGTTGCGTGATCTCTTCCTCATCATAGCGATTTCCAAAAAAGTCAACAAAGCGTCCTTTTGGATCAAAAAGAAAGATTGCGATGCTGTGGTCTATCAGATAGTCGTTTTCCTCCACTGCCTCATCGCTTGGGAGTGAGTAGTAAATGCGATACGACTTGCATGCGTCGTGGACCTGCTTTGGTGTCCCGACGAGTCCGACAAAGTCTGGATGAAAAGCGCTGAGGTATTCATCGATGGCCTCCAGTGAGTCCCGGCGCGGGTCGCATGAGACGAAGAGCGGCCGAATGACATCCCCCGGCCGCTTCGCCCGCACGGCGTCTACGACTTTTGACATGCGGTTGAGTTCCACCGGGCATATCTCCGGGCAGTGCGTGAAGCCAAAGTAGAAGAAGGTCCACGCGCCGAGGAACTCCGCCTGCGTGACGGGCTCCCCGTCCGTCTTGACGAGCACAAACGGCCCGCCGAGTGCCGGACGTCCGCGTGTCTCGACATTCACCCGCGCACTGCCGTCTGCGCCGAAGTACCGTCGCTTCGCCCGCCCCGCGCCGTACCACAAAGTCCCCGCGCAGACCGCCGCGAAGGCGCCGATCATCGCGTATTTGCGCAGCGCCGCCTTGTCCTTCTCGAGTTCCGCGGCCTCCGCATCGCTGGCGACGGCGGCCTGCGAGCGAAACAACCGCAGCGCAGAGGCAGCGCGTGGGACGGTCGCCAGCGGACGTGCAGAGTAGTCCGGCACAAGCCGTAGTACCCGTCGCATACGTCGGATGATAGACTAAAAATGCAGGAGAACTACACCCCTCTTCCAGTACAACAGAAATAAGGGGGAATAGAAAAGGAAAAGAATGAGGAAACTATGAATTGGATAATCACACTACCAATTCCCACCTCCATTAATAATAATAATAATAATAATAGCAATGATAATAATAATAATAATAATAATAATAATAATAATAATAATAATAATAATAATAATAATAATAATGAAAAGCAGCTGTGATCATTGCTAATGGCAATGGGATCACCAACACAGGTCCGAAAAAGGTAGCAGGAATGATTTCTATTTTCTTCGCTCTTTTTTTCTTTGTTAATTTCCCTTCACGATTAACACAAATTCGAATCGTTAAATTGAGTAAAAATAACAAAAAAAAAATAGCATCGAAAAGTATATTTATCTACTCACCTGTCTACGGATTCCAAGAGTTATTGGTTCATTCAGCCAAAACTCTTAATCATCCTTCTCAATCATGAGAGGGGATTCTTCACTCTTTCTATCCATAAGATCATCCATTTCCACATTCTTAATTTTTTCCTCCGTCTGCATTTGTGGTTGTTGTGATGATCCCATTTTCATAGGAGTCCCAGAGAACGATGATGATGCACCAGAAAACGTGGTAGACCTCCCGTCTTCTACACGTACACCACATAATTGGGGTTCTGATAAAGAACCATCCCCAATTGCAAGAATCGATGAGCTGCTACTAGAATTGGGAGCCCGACGACCTGGAATGGCTTTAAAAACACCATACTTAACACGAGTAAGCACTTTGGGTCGTGGTGCTACAGTTTTCGCATTTTCGGAAACGAGCTTTTCTTGCATCTTATCCAATCGGCGTTCCCGCTCTTCTTTTATCACCTGAAGTCTTTCCTCTACTGAGGGCAATTGGTAACGCGGTGGTACTCTTTCATCGTCACTCTTTTCTGTAGAATATCCCCTTTTAGAACTTCCAGAATCAATAAATAAAGGTGTATTTTCATATTTTTCTTTACCTGTTCTAATGTTTCTCGTTTCATCATTTTTTTCATGATGTGTTACACCGGTATTACTCATTTCTGTAGCCTCTTTTCCTCTCGGGGAGAGGACCAAATCACCAATATTGACTCCTTCAGAGAGAATACCCTCATTTCCAGCAGTACTCTTTACAACCTGCTTTTTACTGGCAATACGAAGGCGCGCTTTGCCTCGCACCTCCTCACCACGACGCCGAGCTTCTACAGGTGCAACTGATTGTGAACTCCCATGTGTTAACCTACTCATATGCTGTTCAGGACAAACTCTCTGTGGTTGAGAGAGTGGTTTATCCGAACGTGTCTGTGAATTGCGCTTCAGGGTTTGTGCTTGTGTGAGTGAAATGTTGTTTGCGTCATCGGAATGTCGTACCTCCGGTACTGAGCCCAGAGTGGGACCACCAGGAGCCTCTTTGATGTGCATTCACACAGAGTGGAATAGGGATAAAAGGGGTATTTGTGTTGTTACTATGAATAATTCCTTTTTTCTTTATTTAATACTATCAAGAGACATAATGAAAGAGAAGGTATAACAAAAAAAGAGCAACAAGAGGAATTGCATATTGTTTATTAGATTATTTCCACTAGTTTGTCAAAGGGTAAAAAAAAACACATAATAATCTATATCTGTACATTTACTACAGGAGTGCAGAAAAACTGAGTGTACCGTTAGAAAACGCAATGCGAAACAATAAAAATACAAATTAAAAATAAAGAAAACCAAGTAACTCCCCACCCAACTTTTCCCTTTATCACTACTAGCTCACCAATTCTCTATCTATCTCTTTTTTTTTTTTGCATTCCTTATTCTTATTGGTAACGAGGACTGTTCCGCATTCTCCTCGCTGCCTCAACCATTTCAGGTGTTATCTTCGCTGACTCCAATCGTCGCCGCTGCTCATCCCGTGATAAGTCTGTCACCAATCGATTATCGGCATTTACCATTAATCCCGATGTCTCATCACGGTATGCGTATCCTTTTGCTCCATCATACACGGCAGCCGGTGCGTTTACTACATACTCTGGAGCAAAATCACGTTTGTAATGACGCTGTCGGTTTAGTTCGATATTTTCTAAAATTTCATTGGCGCGGTTTGCCTGACTGTGGTTAATAAATATGATAGCTCCAGATGATATTACAATAATAACACCACGCCATTCAAGCCACATTGAACGAAAAACCCCACGTTCTCCGTAGCGTTCTAATAATTCAGCATCTTCAATGCCCAACCACCACGCCTTAATTCGTGTAAAAGGACCCACAAAACGTCTCCGTCCAAATGCCGCTATTCTTGACATTTGCTTTATGAGACTAAAATTCACGATACAAATAAAAAAAGAATAAGAAACAGAAAACAAAAAAGAAAGAAACCTAAATCAAAGGTTAAAAGGAAAAAAAAAACAGAAAGGTGAAACAAAAAAGAGACACAAACATATAAATAGACAGTTCAATATTTACACTAATGGAGAAAAACAATAGAAAAGAAATTTATTGTTGTTAACAGTAATGGCATATATGTATTTCAGAGTAAGTTTTTTTCTTCTTCTCACCCTTACCTGTCCATTCCTTTTTTTTTCTTTCCTGGACTATTTAATCAACACTTAGAGCCCTACAACAGTTGCAAGAAAAAAAGCGAACATCTCCTTGTTTGTTACCCCGCAAAGTTCTGTTTTCACCCCTCGTTTCGAAACGGGGTAAGAAAGCAGATTGAAAGAAAAAAAAATGTAACAAAGAGGAAAACAAAATTGGCCTAAAAATGAAGGAAAAAAGTCTCTAAAAAAAGGAGATAATTAAAAATTATGGCTATATCATAATACTAACAAAGCTCTGAAAAAAGAAGGCGAAACAGGAACATGATTCCGAATACATTTTCACTACTAATGGGAGTAAGATGCTTCTGTTCTTTAATATCATTCTGTTTTCATTGTTGTTGTATTTCCTTTTCGTATTTCTACCTTTACCTTTTCTTCCCTGATTCTCAAGTAAGACTCCCAACAAGATCAAAAAAAAAAAAAATTACAGCTTGCTACATTTTTTTTGCTGTTGTTTATCCATTTTTTTATATGAAACGCAGAGGTCCACTTCGTGTCGGCTACCCATGTAAACCGGAACGCGTTGGTGAAGCTTTGCTGGTACAACATCAAGCACGCGACCCCTACCTGTCACGGCCTTCCCACCGGCTTGTTCCATAAGCAGTGCCATTGGAGCAGCTTCATACAACAACCGTAGTTTTCCCTCTGGTCTTTTGGTGTCATTTGGATAGCAGAATATACCACCGTATAGTAGTGTTCGGTGAACATCTGCTACCATCGAACCAATATAACGTCCACTGTATATTTTCTTGGTTTTATTACGCACATCTTGAACGTATTCCTGAAACCACTGTTCCCAAAGACGGTAATTCCCCTCATTTACACTGTATATTGCCCGAGAAGGAGGAAGTGTGATATGAGGATGAGTGTGAATAAACTCACCAATAGTGGGGTCTAGCGTGAATCCATCCACACCATGACCTGTGGTAAGTACGAGATTTGTAGCACTGCCATACATGGCGTAACCAGCAGAGACAAGACGTTCACCCCATAATTCCTTCAACACTTCATTCGCCTCCTCCATAGATGAAACTCGTTTTCCCGGGGGAAGTCGCCAGATTCCCCAAATAGAACCAACCGAAACATTTGCGTCGATATTACTACTACCGTCAAGTGGATCAAAGAAAATAATATAATCTCCCTGACGATCCCCATCTACGAGAACGAGGGACTCCTCTTCCTCACTTCCCAGGAATGAAACACACGTGGATGCCATTAGATATGCCTTAAATGCGTTATTTGCCACCACATCTAGCTTAGCTTGTGTGTCTCCAGTGGCGTTGGCATTGTTCTCCTGCAGGTATCCAAATAGGCCCTGCATTCCCGCAGATCGAATATTCTTTTCAATAACTTTTACAGCAGTTTGAATAGCTATCATAAGGAGAGTAAAATCTCCCCGGCTACTGCTGGGTTGACTCCGCATCAGAAACTGCGTCAGCGTTGGCGGAATTCGTGCACGTGGATCCATGTGTAGTCGGTTTCCTATGCAGATACTTTAAAAACAAAAAAAGAGGGATTAAATGAAAGGGAGAAGAGAAAAACAAAAAAAAAAACAAAGGTGTACAACTCTGGACTCCACGAAGAAAAAAAAAGAGAAACAATCTGAGCCATGGCAAAATTAAATAGAAGAAGAACAGCCAAAAAAGAAAGTAAATACAACAAATTGCGGCAAAAACAGTATCCCATCACCACTGTCCTATTACCGACGTTTCCAGGTCGTGCAAACTCTTAAATCAAATCGGAGGCAGATCCAACGAAGTACTTGAAGGAGACATCACTATGTGATCAACCGTACTGGCTTTCTTTTTCTTATTTACTTCTCTCTTTTCCCGTTAACTTATTTTAGCTGTCTACATCTAACAGCAAAGGAAATTAGAAAAACACAAAGAGACAAGGAAAAAAAAGAGAAAAAGTGTGGTCCCAACGACTTCCTTGGAAAAGAACTAGGGTATACCATTCTTCAAAAGAGGTTCTTGTTATGTGTTACAACCACCCGCCGCGTGTTTTTTTTGTTTTTTTTCTCATTTCGGAGGGTGGCATTGCCATAACTCTACTCATTAGTGATAATTGGCTTAAGCATTAGCCCAATCTGCAGCATTCTCAATGGTCCGACTATATTTCTCTCTGTCTGCTTTGACTTTTCTTTCACAATGTTGTATGTATCTTGTTCTTGTTTTTCCAGCATTTTTTTTTTCTTTTCATAGTAATCCTTCTTGTTTCTTTTCTTTTTCTTTTCTTTTTTGATTTACAACCCTCCACCTTTCTCTTCATCTATTCTGGTCGGATTCTTTTTCTCCTTCATCAGAGTTCCGCATTGCTCTCACTTCTTTCAAACAAGCTCCTAAATTTCTTCTTTCTCTCTCTCTCTCTCTCTTTCTCTCTCTCTCAATCTCAATCTCAATCTCAATCCCAATCCCAATCTCTCTCTATCTCTTTCTTACAATCAGAGTTTAGCTCCACTGTTGAGAAATAACGGGGTACATACTTCCACCCTGCATTTGCTGCATCTGCGATGGTTGCGGATGCGGTGACTGTTGTGGCGGCTGTGGTGGTGATTGCGGTTGCGGCTGTGGTGTTTGTGGTGTGCCGTCCTCGTTAATCACTAGCGATATGGCAGGGTTGCTGGTTTTGATGTCATCCATGCGGGAGAATTGAATGTCGAGGGTAAAAGTAATAGTATCACCAATGGCAACAGGTTGACCTTGAAGGGTGTTCTTCACGTTTTCTGCCGTCATCTTAGAATCGAATTGTACCAGGGCCTGTACACGGTTATGGTTACGCTGACTGGATTCATTCTTGGGAAGGACAACAATTTTTTGTACCGTGCCGTAGCTTCCAAATATCTGGTAAACAACCATTGGGGTAATTTGCGCCGCGACAGACACGTCATATTGAGTGTTAAACATAGACACCAACAAAGTTTTGCTCGTATGTTGAGTAGCGGTAAGCTCTTGATGATTGCTGTAGCGAATGTATACACGACGACCATCAATTTCGGCATAACCTGTTTCTCGGAAAAAGTCTACCAATTGCTGTGCACTTTTGGTAGACTCCATCTCTACCAGTGCCTGATTCATTTGTCGAAGCATCACGATGTGTTTTATGTTTCCAAAGTTCTGAACAAGGCTCTGAATACTCAACTGTGTGACGTTGGGAGTAATATTGCGCATATGAATAACACGACTTACCTCACCTATCTCATTATTGCGAGGACGCGCCGGTTGTCGCTGTATCGCGTGTCGCCCAATCGGCGGCACGTCATAGCCCCCACGGTTAGGATTGGCGTTGTAGTTTGACATCATGCCTGGAGTTCCCTGAGAAGAAACCTGAGAGGGCATCATTCCTTGATAAGGCATCATGTTAGGAGCGCCGTACAGGCTGTTTTGCGGAAAGGGTTGACTGTACATTTCGGTTTTTTTTTCCTCTTGTGCTGAAGTACAGAGAATCTCAGGAATGAGAAATCAAAAAGAAAAAAAAAGAGATAAAAAAGCAAAAGAAAGAGGGCTACCGGTGGGGTGTGTAATGTATGTATGTATGTATGTGTAGGAATGGGTGCTTATTTGAGGGACTTTGGGTTTTTTTTTTTGGTTTGGTAATAATATTCCCCGTTGCCTGTCTCGCTCTCAAAGACTTCTCCTTTGCTCACTACAAATTTCGTAGTGAGTCTTGGTGTGGAAAATGTTTACTTGACGCAACTGCAGATAACGTCAAGGTCTGAACTGTGGTTACTTTTCTTTTTCTCTAAAAAGTGTAGAGAATAAGTAAAATAAAGGGGGGAAGAGAGAGAAAGGGGTGTAAGTGCCGTAGATCAATTGAAAATAAGTAATACTCAGATTCAGAATAAGGAGAAAAAAAAATATAATACTTTCATAGACACAGGAAAGAATACAAAAAAAAAAAACTTGAAAAAAAAATCGGTGTCAGACCACATACCCTTCTCTTCCCAGTCCCTTCTTCAAAAAAAAAAGGGAAGAAAAAACATACACAGAAGAAAAATACTTTCTCATTTATTTATTCCCTCAAATAGAAAAACACGCATATGTACAGAGACACACACATATGCAGAAAAAAAAAGCTACATATGTGTCCTGTTCACTCTATAAGAAGGCTCTCTGAAGGTCAGCGAGTCGCTTCGATGTATGCAGCGCCAATGTTTCCCGCCGTTTGCTATCCCTACTGCTAGAAGGGACTTTTGTACTTCCACGCTTAACCGGTGTTATCTTTGTGGACATTGTTACCCTATTTTTCGCTGAACCTTCGCGTGGTTCAACCACAGAGGTCGCAGATTTACTCCCAGCACGTCGTGGCTTTTTCAAATCTGAAGCCGGCATGTACATGGAGAATTTTTCTGGTACCTTTTGCGGGGGTGAGTGAACCCTCGGTCGGTTCTTTGCAGGAGTCAAACTCTTTCGTACTGGTTGCTCTCCACCTGAAGAAAGAGCTGATGTGTACAACTGAGCCAAGTCCATCGGTTGTCGTGTGGGTGAAACCTTAGTGTAGGGCTTTAGCAAGGTCTCTTTCTCATTACCAAACTTGGCTGTTAAAGCATTGGTAGGTGTAGTTATGAGTTTTCCCGTATTAGAGCACCTAGAGGAAGTATAAAACTGAGCTTTCCTTGATCCTGTACCTGAAGTATCATCCACTAACGAGGAATCTTTTCCAAGTCTCTCATCTACCTGAGAGACAAACACATGACCCTCAACAGGAACACCAGCAGTACCACGGTTCTGAGAAGAATACAGCTGTGATGAAACTGGAGGTGGAGATGATGATTTAGAAAGATGGTCTGAATTATCTTTATATTCAACGTGTTCATTTGTGAAATGATATTTAGAAGGCGATGATGTGTTTACTGGCATTCTTTCTTGAGCAGGTTCTGTAGTGTAATCTTCTACAATTGACGAAATAAATGTGGGTTGATATGGAGGTTTCTCCCTCTCAGGTTGCTCACATCGTGTTTCAGCAATAATGCTTCTTGAATTATCATATATTTGGGGTTTCAAAGAACTAGCATTCAGTGCACTGAGTTCCTGTTCAAGAGCAGATGCACGTCTACGTGCTGCATTCATCATCAAAGAACTTTCAAGCGCACCTGAATACATACTACCTAATGAGTTGTGCTTCTGCAAAATACCTCGTGATTCCTGAATAGCCCGTTCCATGTCTTCTGTTGTGGCGTTGGCTCTTAAAAGTTCAGCGTTTATTTGAGAAAGTCTAGATAAGGTACGATCAATGCTCATGGTAGAAGGCAGATCTGGAACCAAAGTGGTTCCATCATTACGAGTTACCTTACTATCCACCACCTGCTCTGTTGTTACTGTTGATGATGATGGTGGCGGTGGTGGTGGTGGTGGTGTTGTTGTTACTGTTGTTGTTGGTAGCGGTAGCGCTGCTGTCGTTGTCGTTGTCGTTTTTGGTAGTGGTAGTGGTACTGCTGATACTATAGGACTCACATTCTCTCCTTTTGCCGCACCTGTACTAAGTTGAACCCCAGTAGACACTGCAGCTATATCACTTTTTTCTGCAGTGGGTAAAGTCTTGAGAGGCACAGGAACTGTAAAAGAGACAGGAGGTGGAACTTTAGTGCGTTCTTCTTCAGTTTTTGAAACAGGGTGTGAAAAAACAGAGTGTGGATCTTGTTTCTTCGACGAAGCATAAGAATGACTCTCAATTCGTGCTTGCAGATCTAGCAAGTCTTGATTCATCGTCATGAGACGATTCTTTTGATGAATAGTATGACGCAGCAACTCTGCCTGTTCCGTAGCACTCAATCCCTGCACTTGTAGGTTTGCAGCCGCCCTACCCTCCTCCATGGTGGGAATTTTCTGCATACTTAATCGAATTGCCTCAATAACGCCACGGAACTGTTTCGCCTGATATTCTTCATGCTGGGCAAACATTTCCTTCATAGCTTCTAAGAGTACCCCTTGTTGCTGAATCTCAGAATTTGTTTCCCTCACCTGTACAGGCGCAGCAGATAGCACCGGTGCAGGTAAAGAAGAAGATTCAACTGTTCTGGGAACCGACATCACAGGATTAGAAATTCCTTTCATCTTCAACTCATCCACGTACATACGAAATGCAACATTCTCTGAAGGGGATAGAACAGGTTCTTTTAATGCAGACACCGGACGCGCCGCACCATCTGATGATGAAAAGATAGATTCTGCCACTGGGGGAACATTTGAAACTTGTGGTTTCGTCGCTTCTGGCACTACCGGTCTTTCTTCCTTCTGCGAGTAAGCGTTCACACCATTGTTACTGGGTGGAACACTTGAAAGACCTTGATAGGCCAAGAAAGATGGTACCATTCCAACAGTCCCTTGTATCACAGACGGTCCAATAGTTCCTGGAAAATAAGTTTCTCCAAGTTGCTGTTCTCGTTGTGGTTGATATGGCTGTGCTCGTGGTTGTTGATATACTTGAGGTTGTGGTTTTGGCTGTTGTTGCTGATACACTTGTGGTTGTGGTTGTGGTTGATACACTTGTGGTTGTGGTTGATGCGTGGAAAACACGGAATCCCTTATTTCCTCATTATCCACAACACGACGGTCCTCACGCTGCAAATTCCCTCCCCTCTTGACTGGAACCACAGATGCCTGCTGTGCAGTATTCACACTTACAGGGGGATTCAATCTCAACATTGGTGGCGGTTCCACAAAGACAGAGCTTGACGGTAGCGCTGGTGGGGCAAGGGCCTGTGGACGTGCAGATGAACTCGAAAGAAAAGGAGGAGGGGCGTTAACGCCGGCATCACGCACGTTCTGAACACCTTCTACATTTCCCAAGCCAAATAATGTTACACGTGAGACATGTGGCTTTGTCTGAAGTGAGAGCAGTCGAGGTGGTATCATGTCATCTGTTTCCTGTATTATGTATGGTTGCACAGATGGCTTAGTTCCCTCATTCATTAACCCCGGTGGAAGCGGTGGTGGTTGAAGTTTACTGTTAAATTGCAGTAATCGAACACTTGTTGTTACCTCCTTCTTGGGTGATACAGATAAAACCTTGCGTGATGGATGACGCACTTCATCACCACGTAAATCATGGTAGTATGACTTTAGAGGAGAATGTCTATGATATGTATGAGTTCCATTATTTCTATGTCTAGCGCAACGGTAATGCGACCTACCATGTTTCTTGCAGCGATGATGTGCATGATGACTTGAGTATCGAAATTCATCTCTAACTCTACCAAGCGGTTGTGTCCATTTTTCACTAGTAGCTGTTGTATATGATGTGGCGCTGTTACTTATTTCAACATCAATACTCCCTAATGTCTCCTCAAGAATACGTTGTCGTCTCGCAACCTCATCTGTTGTGTCACCTGTTTCCCACCATGCAACACTCTCAGGGGGGTATAAAGAGGAGACAGCATTGGCTCCAAAAGCAGCAGTCTGAGGAACCCCTGAAGATTTCATACGAGAATGAGACTTTGATTTAAGAGGGATGTTAGATTGGATAGGCAAACAGGCCTCAGCACGAGTATCACCTTCTTGCAGAGGCGGTGAGGACATCATCATCGAAGTAGACGACGTTGATGATGATGATGAAGATAACGACAAGGATGAAGAAGTTGTTAAAAGTTCATCACTTACTTTTAAATGAGGTGAAGGTCCAGAAATTGATTTTCGAACAGGTAACGGTCCTCTTTGTCTTGGTGCTGATGGTATTCGAGTCTCCGTAATTAGATTCTTCTGTGATTTCTCTGCTACCTTTGACATTTGTACAGGTGTTCTACTTACTGCGATATTCGCTTCTGTTGGTCCAAGTAAAGCATGTGTGCGGACAGGCGGAGAGAGTGTGCAGAGTTGATGAAATAATGCGTGAGAAAAAGGTGGTGAAAGTTCTTCCACTTCTTCAGAGGCATCACTAGTGTTACCACGGAGTACACGTTCTTGGGCTTTGCCAAGACAATCCTCAATCAACTGTGGTATAAACTCAATTGGCCACATCGTATCCACCCAGTCGGTGTTAATTAAATACCGACGGGCAGGAAGATTATGATCACCGGGCCATTCAGGTACTTCTGCACCAGCCTTTTTCGACAATATAAAAAACTTATTTGCCGTCTTTGATGAGATAGCAGCAGCAGAAAAAGAAGAAGCATATTTCTTTTTCTCTTCTACTAGTTGTTCTTGAAGATTATGATATTCGGCACTACCGCTATCAGTTTTTAATACTTCACCAAGACGATCCACAACACTAAAATAGTATTGTTTTAGTGCTGTTATGTTCGTCTGTGAAGCCTCTGAGAGGCGAAGCATTTCCAGTAAGAAACCACTCAAACCAGGAGTATGAGAACATATATCCACTGATGCAGCTGCAAGATCTACACAACGCCATTGGAGAGATTCAACAGGCAATGCAGTCCCGTTAAGTCTTTCAATGGCTTGAAGTAATGCAAAGGCAGCAGATACAATCGATTTCCCATCATCCGCTTTCTCTATCATATCCAGAATATATTCTTCAGTTTGATATGAATATCCAATCAAACTTAACATACGAAAACACACAACATATGAACGTGAAACGGCTGATCCATTGGATAGCGTAGGTTTTTCTCCCTCTGCATTTTGCATAGCAGCACAGGATGCGAGTACACTACTGGCGATACTTGTAACTTTGTATGGTGACCACCCATCAACAGATGCCCATAGTTGTTCAAGTCTATTCAGTAAAAGTTTTAATCTATTTCTGCATACTTTTACTGATTCATCTCGTAACGGATCTTCTGGTTTATCCTGCAGGAGTAATTTGATAATACTTGCTGAATAGTTATTTTGTGCGGAAATCAAGCGATCTGTCATTGCATAAAGGACTGAAACAATAATAAGTGCACGCAGTTCTTCACTAAGAATACTCCCAATTTGTCGCCAAAGTGGCACATTAAAGTAATCATTAACAATTGAACCACTACAAAGAACACAAAGGATAGCTGATGGTGATGGTTCTGCAACAAATTTCTTAAAAAGTGTCGCCTCTGTAAGGGAAACGGCGTCTGAGCAACTCGTAATAAGATGCACATTATCACATAAAGAATTTAGTGAAGCGAAATACTCTGCCAAATGAAGTGCAAATACTTGTAGAAAAGTAGATACAACATGATACCGTTTTGCCACTAACATTGAAAGAAGAGCTGAAGCACATGGTGTTAATGATGTATCGGGTGCTGCCGTACAAAGAAGATCCGTAGAAAGTGTAAGTGCATACTCAAAGGTGGCAGTATTCTTAAAGGAATGTGGTGGTACAAAGACTGTAGTACCACCTGTTGGTGGAGTTACACAGCACTCTAAACGTCCGATTTCAGCTACACAGACATAGAGTGGTATATCCAAACAAGAAGCTAAGAGAACATAAGCGATTGTGTGAACAATATGGGAAGCATTGGCTTTAACGTTTACCACGTTTGTGCCGTTGGAAAGAGTTGAAACAATAATTAAATGACGAACACATTCTTCAGCAAGGAGAACAGGTGAAACACGTTCTGCTAAGCTGTCTAATACAAAAGAAACTTTATCATCAAGTTTTTGCATAAATTCTTCCCAAGTAGATTTTAATTCATCAGATACAACATTTAAAAGTCCTTCTGTTGCTTGTTCTTGTTCATCACTTGTTCCATTAGCAATAACATAGTTTCCCACCAAGTATACAAAGAACACATCCGTATATATCATGGTACTATCACGTCCTCGTTTAGAGAGTGTTTTTTGTAGAAACTTTGTCAAACACCACATGAGTTTCCACTCGGTAACAGACTTGGGTGCGGCTATTTTCAAAAGTATTTGAAACATCCGTTGTGTAAGAAAAACTTCACGCTGCGATGACCCTGTACACTGAAGGACGGGTAATACACGTTGCATAATAAGGTGAAGAAGATCTATTCCTCCTGATTTTGATAATTTTTCCATGTATTGTAAACAACGTATAAGAGTCATAATCCGTCTTTCAGGTCCCTCCTTATCCATATCCAATTGAAGAATTGGTGGTGGGTGTGGTGAATCCCCATCATCTATTGTGATCCCTGTTACCAACAGTAACACACCCAATAATCCATTAGTGCAAATCAGCTCCTCATTAGAAAGTCGCGTGAGACGTGTGGAGTCGTTAGAACCTTCAGGTACAGGTTCCACTTGAACACGATATTTCGGTGGAGGTATAAAACAAACAATATCATCCATTTCACCTATCTGAACAGAAATAACATTTCCAAATACCTCAGCGGCATACATGTGATAATCTTGTGAAAGCACTAGGACCAGTTGAAGACCACTTTCAGGTCTTGCAGGATGTTCGAATTGAAGCCAGGTCACACTATGAGGAATAATACTCTGGGAAGCAATCTTTGTACAGGTGGAGATTAACTCCATATTAAGCGATGATCGTCTCATATGTACTATGTAACTGTGAGTAGGGAGTGATACCACAATAGCGTAGCGTTGATGCTCGTTATCAGGAAAAATATGACATGATGGTTCTGATTGTACTCCTCCTTCTTCTGCGAGAAAACGAAAATTTTGACTCTGATAACATAGTTGAACTATCGCATCCTTATCATCAAGTGAAAAGATAGACTCACGAACTAACACACACCGTAATGCAGTTCCCATAGAAGATGGTGTTGTACTTTCATCCTTGTGATGTTTCCCATCTAGACGTGCTTGATCAAATACCGATAAAGCCAACTCTACTGTTGGTGCTGTCACGGCAATTGTATGGTCTACTGGTAAGCCTACAGTGCAATTCATAACAGATATCACACGTTCATTATAAATGCAAAGACATGAAGGTACGCCAAAACTCTTTTCCAGTCTAAAACGTTTCCAGAGATTTGAGAAAGGAGCCCCAATCACCACATACACCTCTCCAGTGCGTGTGGATAACACAGCACTCATTACCAAACCTGAATTGGTTTGCTTAAGAAACGAAGAATGCAGAACTAAAAGTGCAGTCGTTGCTTTGCCCTTCTCCTGGTTTGAAACTAAAGGTGCAAGTACGGCGTCAAGAGATTCACTGCAGTCAAGAGGATCAGACACCAAATGGGCAATATTTGTTTGGTCATGCTGCATAATAGCAAGTCCCAACCGTCTGCCTTTATCATGATGGAAGAAAACTGCAGTAAAAACTCCATCGCATGTTGTATTTACAATACGTGTAGAATACTTTCCTGCATCTCGTAATGCAGTAATTCCCTTTTTTTCTCGCCATACACGTAACTCACTTTTTTTACCGTCGAGAAATACGGCAGTAACTTCAGGCTCCTTGCCTGACTTCGCAGAGCGTCGACGGCACGTCACCACAGAAGACCATCCAGGTTTTTTCCCTGATCCAAAACAGAGGTTTGTTAGCGGTGCAAAACTAATAACGCTCATGTATAACACACAAAGCTAGAAAAAGGAATTTTTGTTTTTGTTTTTGTTACAAACGAAAAAAAAAAAAATGAAGCAACAACACACACATATGGTAATATATAAATAAGTATACATAATAAGAAAATAATGAAAAAAGAGAGAAACTTTTTGATTCCCTCTCCTCATTCCAATCTCCTTCCGGTTTATATCCAAAAGATCACATGTACTTACAAACACAAAAAAATGTAGAAGGGTACATATATATATATACTTATGCTTTCTTTAACAGAAAAAAACAAAAACAAAAAAACATAAGAAGTGATTACTTGTTTAATAATCTATCCTTCTCATTCCTGAGCCACAAAATCATTTCGTCCTTTGAAGCATTGGGATGAAACATCATGTACCTGCGTAACGCCAATAAAGCTGGACCAATATACTGAGGGTCAAGAGGAACAAGTGTGGATAGCTCATTTCCTTTCAGTGGCAAATGTCGAGAAACGGCATCAAGCAATCCAGATTCCTGTTCCAATATATTCCATATCTTGCTAATAAAATCAGATGTCATCTCTACATTTTTAGAGTAAAGAAGATCTTTCTTCTCCTCAATCAGGATATACGCCGAGAGTACAATCTTAAACGCTGAAGGGAATATTTTCTTATCATTTAAATCACATAAACCTTCAAATATTGTATTTTTTACCTCCATTTTTATTCCTTGCTCCAAAATACAGGATATATTCAATTTTTGGATTAAAAGTCTGTTATAAGCAT
This sequence comes from Trypanosoma melophagium, assembly GCF_022059095.1. NCBI lineage: Eukaryota > Euglenozoa > Kinetoplastea > Trypanosomatida > Trypanosomatidae > Trypanosoma > Trypanosoma melophagium. The sequence continues at coordinate 973,352 of NW_027125132.1, read as the reverse complement.
CCATCATACGTTTTAATGTATTATAGTAAGCCAAAGGTAACTTTAATCCATTCAGACACAACGCGTAGAGACGATCCGCTAATTCATCACTAAAAACACCACGGTAAAAAGGAAGGCATAAGATAAAAAGCATAGCTATTATCTTCTCTGATGATGACAAAGATAACTTCAGAGGTGAACCACTCATTGAAAAGAGGGGAGCTAGTGTACTGTTAAGTAAGCATAAACACTCAAGGTTATCTTTACTTGTGATACCAGTAAGAGCTAAATATTCAATCCTCTCTACTTCAGCAGTAACATGTCCTTTTTTGCTACTCTTTACATAGAGTTCTGCCAAAAGAACACGTTGGAGTATACCAAGGTTAAAAAGAAGTTCAACACATTTTTCAGGAAAAGGTCCAGAAAGCATTTTTGTTACTTCCTTGCCAATACGCTCACGTGAAACCTTTAGTGTTATTTTTCCAAGAAGTTCTTCATCAACACATTGCGTAATGGATTCATCAAGAGTAAAGTTTAACTCTCCCAATTGACCTATAAAACGAACACCACGCAATAAGCGCAATGGATCATCTGAAAAGGTTTCTCTTGGGTTTAATGGACAGCGAAGGATACGACGCTGTAGATCTTCTAATCCTGTTGTGTAATCCTCTACTTCCATCGTGTGTAGATTATAAAAGAGGGCATTAATAGTATAGTCACGACGTTGAGCATCTTCTAGTGGCGTAGCAGGTCGTACAACTGGAATACGTGAATCCGATTTGGTGTACTCATCATGCCGTAATGCACAAAACTCAATAGGAGTATCATATACACAAACCGTTGCTGTCTCAATATGTTTTGACAACTCTGGGTTCACACGAATTACACTTACAGTTCGTGCGGTTAATCCAATAGCCTCCTGAAAAGCCGAAACCTCACGAGCAAAAACCTCTCCAGAGATATGTCTTGACTCTGGTGATTCGATCGCAATATCAATATCTTGTGAGTGAAGGCCAAGAAGCGCATCCCGCACCCACCCGCCCGCAACACGAAGAGTTGCATGAATACGCCGCTCTTCATTCACGCGAAGCAGAAATGCAAAAATTTTTTTATGCGCCACCGCTATTGGTCTGTCTAGTCCCACCCGTTTAGGTTGTAACATTGACTCAAAGAGCTACAAAGACCCAACTACCTAACATACACCTACAGTAACTTGGTTAAAAGTGTTTTATTATTATTATTATTATTATTATTATTATTGTAAAAGCGAGAAAATATATATATATATATATATAAAGCTTTAATAAATTGTCACACATAAACACATATTTACAAGTATATAAATATATACAATTATAGGTGTGTTTTTCTTTTTTCTCATAGGGAAACAATGCATAGAGTTCAGTCAAGAACGAAGAAGGAAGAAAAAAAAAAGAAAACAGAAAAAAGCAGAATATACCTATACATCCATAAATTCGTCTCAAGTAGCTTGATTTGATACATCTTGCTCCTGAGACGCGGCAGCTGCAGCATTTGCACGGACGAGATCGCGGAGTTTAACACGCCACTCAACATCTATCTTTGTATTATCAATTCCAAGCCAACGTATCCTTGGATTATCTTCTAGAAGATGTTGCAGATGAACAGCCGCACCTTCGCTGATGTAATTATCCGAGACATCAATGCACCGCAGAGATGGATGCTTTACAGCTGAAATACAAAGTGCACGAATGGCATTGTTGCGTAATCCATTTTCTCCAAGGTTTATTTCCTGTAAATTTTGGCATCTATCCACCACCGCCAATAAAGGAAGTACACCCCTATCACCCAAATAGTTCCTACTCACATCAATGCACTCAATGCTTGATGAGACTGGATTCGCCGAGAGAAAATCGAGCACGCCGCTATTTGGATTCTGTCTAACCTCCGCACATGACTTGATGTATAAATCCCGCAGTGAAATAGGTTTGGCACGCACTTGTTTGCCAGTTTTCTTTCCAGGTGGTTTCGTTGGTCGAGGAGGCATTTGTTTTCTCCGTGCTCCTCACCTGAGACCTGTAAAGAATTAAAAGAAAAGAAAACAATAGAGATAAAGAGAGATAGAAAAAAAATATATAATAATAATAATAATAATAATAATAATAATAATAATAAACACATTACTGTAGATAACCATACTTTTTTCTTTTCTCCTGGAGTGGGAGAAAAAAAATGTACAAATATGATAAGCATCGCTACTGCCAGAAACCTGTGTGTGGATTTACACCACACAAAAGAAAGCAAGCATAAGGATTACAAACTGCATGGTTCGGTCACTCTCTTCTCCCACCCAAAAAGAAAGAAAGCAAGAAGAAAAAAAAAGAGACTTCTCTCTCATTATTATTCTTCTTTTTTCTTCTTCTTCACTAAAGTAGCATGGCAATTAGCAGAATGTGAATCGATGCCCCACGCGTACACATACCTATATATACCTGCACCTTCAAACAAAAGCATCCAAAGACTATCTCAGAAATACTCATATAATAATTCATAAATGGTTCACAAAGACTTCTTTTCCTAACCCTCTAACTGCATTAAATATTGGCTCTTTTTTTTTCCTCTTTTATTTTTCAATAGTTCCACCATTTAGTGGGGCATGTGCTTTTCCCCATCTCACCCTTTTCGTTTACAGACTTGTACAAACGTCCTGCAGCGGAAACAAGAGAGTACAGAGCACACACACAACCCGCTGCACAAAAAGCCATTGTCCCATATACGTGATTTAAAGCATTCTCCATAGTGCGCTGACCACGTGCAAAAGTATTTTCCTCGTGGCCCATTGGCTCTTTAAGGAGCTGATGCCCAAAGCGGCGATAGGAGCGACGAAACATAGTTCAATCAGGTGAGATAATATTCCTAGAAAATAAATAATAAAAATAAAAATAAAAATAAAAATAAAAATAAACTTTTTTTTTGCCTCTCTTCCTCCATTTGTTTGCAGAAGCCAAAGAAATAAAAACAAAAAAAGACAAAGTATAAAAGAAAAGGAAAATCTATCGCAGGATCTTCGTTTCGTTTGCTTCTATAGAAGTTCGGTAATTTCAAGGGGGGTTTGGAGAACCCATTCACCTCCAAGAAACAAAAAAAAAACAATACAACATAAATAATAGAAAAAATCTCCGCACAGACGGAGTCATCCAAGAAAAAGGAAAAAAGTGGCAGAATATCGTTCTCATTTTCTTTTTTTTTTTACTTTTGCTTTGATCTGCATTTCCTCTTACACTAGATGACATTTTTTATATATATCTACGTAGAAAATTAAACACCTAGCATAGCATAATTATTATCAACTCAGAATTCAACCTTTTTAAAAATCTATTCAACTTTATTGCTTTCCTTGACAGCCTCCGTCAACTGCTCAATGACAGATGGCCAAAGAGCTATAGGGAAACGTCGTTCCACCTTAAAATAACCAGACGAAGTTATCCCTGAATTCTTTAATAGTTTATACAATCTCTCCTTTTCAATAGTTGCGAGAGGATGAACAGTTGGTGCCCGTACGGTTGACTGTGAATCGCTTTTATCAACATGAAATAAATCATCATCATCCCCGTCAAGAAGATCAACCCAGCGAACAGGTTTGGAAACCTTTTCTTCTACGGGTGCCGGATGCAGTTCTGCATGGCGCTGTAAAGCGTAGATTTTCGCCCTCTTAGGAAGTCCCTCATACTCCTCTTCTATGAATTTCAACAATGGTTTGATATCCATCTCTCTTTTTGCAAGTGCCAAATTATCAGCAGAATCCACGAGAATGGCTAACAAAGTTGGAAAGAGAATATGACGAGCAGATAAAAAATACTGGAACGGTAAGGCAGATAGAATCCTAGAAAACAAAGATTTACCTTTACCCCAGGAAAACATTCCTTGAATCGGTTTATCTTGCACACAAAGGTAACCAATAAAAAGGAGACACTCATGAAGTGCAGCCCGCAAATGGTATTGAGGACGAGCTGAATTAACTGTTGTTCCTGAACTCGGGCTATTTAAAGGTTGCAGTCCAGGAAGTGGTGGAATTTTTGACAAGGTAATACCAAACTTCAATGCTTCTTCAAAAGATCCACGAATACCCTCTCCTGTAATTTTTTCACTTTGAATAGTTTCAAGCATATCTGTATGAGCTTGCACATAGGTAAAAAAGCCAGAAAGTACATGAAACATCTCCATTTGTGTAATTACACCTGGTGTTTTTGCTAGTTCAGCCTTTGGATCTACATAAACTCCTAAACCCTTATCAGTAGAAGAATCATGCAGTAGTTCTTGCAATATTTCTAGTTGCCATCTTGCAAGGCAATTTAAAACGCGAAAAACAATAAAAATAATAACAACTCGCCGCGCACTGAGCAATGGACTCATTTCGGTTAAAGGACTACCATCAGGAGTTAATATGTTTTGAAGAAGTGTAAAGAATGCACAAGTTACCTGTTTGAACCAAGTGGTTGGGCACTCACCTTTCCTCCTACTCAAAATACATACCTGTGAATACAAGAGTCGAGTTGCACTGTAGACAACTTCAAGATCTTGTTCTTCTGCAGAGGCCCGAGTTACGGCAATGCAATACTTTTCAATACAAGCAGCATCCAAATCTGCCAATAATTGGTCTCGCACAGTAATAAGTTTGGCATTTGTTTGGGCATCAATGGAAATACGCTCAAAACACAATTGTAAAATACCCAACGAGGCAGCAAGTGGTCCCGAATGAGTCTGACGTTTTAGACCTTTTATTTCTTCTCGAATACATAGTAATAAAGGTGCAAAATTTCCAGATCTTACATACGTTAATACATGTTGTTTACCTTCTTTACTATCTGATAGAAAACGTAGTAAGGCATTATATGCCAAACGGAAGGTTGCCATATCATTTGCCCGACGTGCATCCATCATTACTCGAGTAAAATTTTCATAAGCACTAAAGTATCGAACATATTCATGGTCAACATCTGCAAAATCCATTGTACCAAGTAAATCATGAAGTGGCTGACGACATTGAGCCAAAGAGGCAGGTGATGTATTGGTTCCAAGACGGCTAATAATAGATCTTAATTTACTTCGATTTAAATCTTTAGCACTCATAATGCTTTCCTTTTGATAATTTTCCATAAAAGTTTTTCCTTGCCGCACAGTTGCGGCAACCACTTTTGCTAATTTTTGTGCTAACTGTTCTTCTTCTTGCTGAGGAATTACAGGCATAAGATCCTGAATGGTGGGTTTGGTATCAGCATCACGTTCTTTCCGTTGTCTAACTTCTTTAATTTTTTGTTCCTGTTTTCCTAATTTTTGTCTCATCATTTCCCGTTTTTCTTCTCGTAATTGTGCACTTTGTTGAATACGTTCTTCAACTTTTCGGCTTCGAGCCTCAGCCTCAGCGCATACATCTCGTTGACGCTGTTGAACTTTCTTTTCCCACTCCTCAGCCTTATGTTCTTTCATGTCCTTTTCTAACTTTTTCTGTTCCTCAAGACGTTTCAAATTATCACGGCGTTGCTGCTCTCGCTGCTGCTGTCGTTCAATACGTTCTTGACTCATATTGCGTCGTCGCTCAGCTGCAGCGAGCATAGCCTCATTTCGCTCTTGTGCCAATCGCTGAAGTTCTTCCCGTTTTTGTTCCTGGTTATGTTCCACTTCAGACATTCTGCGATCCAGCAATAGAGCCTTTGTTTGCTGTCGTAATTCACAACTTAGACGAACTTCTTCAGCACGTGAGAAACCTCTCCGAGCGCGTTCTTTTGTCTGTTCACGGGCCTCCTCTACCCGTCGAAGTCCATTCTCCTGCCTTTCCATCGCATCGTTCTTCAGCCGCTCCTCCGCCTGAGTGCGGCGCTGCTTGGCCAACACACTTCTTTCCCCCGCGGCCATCAATTTGGACCTCATCTCCTGCAGCTTCTCCAACCGCCGCTCCTCCGCCTTGCGCTGCCGCTCCTCGCTGCGGAGGGCCGAGGCGTGCCGGGCAGCCTCCAACTCATCGTGGGGGTGCGACTCGCCCGCCATGCGCTTGGGGGAGACCTTCTTGCTCTTGGGGGAGTGCAGCTGCTGGGTCTTCCCCGGCCCCGCCGGCTCCCCGCCCTCCTCGTGTTCAGCCTCATCCTCCGCCCGGTTGGAGGGCGAGTGTACGCTCATACGAGTGGAGTTCAAGTTCAAATGTCGACGGCACTCAATTCGTCGATCCACCTTGACAGTTTTGAGGGCTCGTAGACCTTCCTCTGTGACACTGATACAATCATCTACAGAGAGAGCACTTGCAGGGTTCTCCAGAGACAGCACCACCTCGTTTATAACGGCCTTCAGTTTTTCCAGGAGATGAAATGCAGAATAGGAGGGCACTTCTTTTGTGTTAGTGTGATGAACCTGCTGACTCGCACAAACCTCATCTGTTGCACCCTGAGTCTCCACCGACATTTCGGTGCAATAATCGTGAAAACGTTGTGCCTCCATCTATTCCGACCAAAAACAACAAGAACAACAACAACAAGAAAACAGAAAGAAAAAAATATATATACAATAATCACTTAAAAGAAGTTAAAAAAAAAACCGTAAAAAAAAAGAGAAAAAAATGCCACACTCTTTAATATTTGATCAACTCTGATCATCTCAGAAAAAGCGAGAAAAAAAAACAGGAACAATGAACAAATCAACGAATGAATAAATAAATGAATGCTCTACTAATAACCTACCCACAAAGAAAACTAAAAATAACAAGATTCATAATAAAAATAAAATATTTCTCGAAAAAGTTATGAAGTCAGATAAAAAAAGGCTCATTCCTTCAGAAAAAGCAAACAAAGACCTAAAAACACTTGTTGTGGACGATGCCTGGACCAGCCTCGTCGTACTCACTCTTCTTGATCCACATTGTCTGAAAAGTAGTGAGAGATGACAAGATGGAGCCACCAATCCACACACTGTACTTCCGCTCTGGTGGAGCGACAACCTTGGGTTTGATTGAAGAGGGTGCAAGGTTGCTCACCTCTTTTCCAAGACGTTCTGGGAGGTTTTTGAACATGGTCGTACCACCAGAAAGCACAATATTTCCGTAGAGGTCTCGGCGCACGTCGATATCACACTTGTTGATGGATTGGAAGGTCATTTCATGGAATCCAGGCGCTTCATCCATGCCAATCAGCATTGGCTTGAAGAGTGCCTCCGGGCAGCGGAAGCGTTGGTTACCCACCTGCATGATCGTGCCATCTGGTAGTTCAAATGGCTCTTCGCTGATGGATTTGACACTATTCGTCATTTCCTCATCAAAGTCGAGAGCAACGTAGCAGAGCTGCTCCTTCACACTCCGCACAATTTCCTTTTCAGCAGACGTGGTGAAGGTCATCCCAGTTTCCATAAGGAGCTTCATCAGATACTCCGTGAGGTCGCGACCAGCCATATCCACACGGCGGATGGCGTGTGGAAGGGAATAGCCCTCGTAAATCGGCACAGTGTGAGTCACACCGTCGCCAGCATCGAGCACGATTCCGGTAGTACGCCCAGATGAATACAGTGAGAGCACTGCCTGGATGCCAACGTACATAGCAGGCACGCTGAAGGTCTCGAACATGATTTGTGTCATCTTTTCACGATTTTGTTTGGGGTTCATGGGTGCCTCAGTCAGAAGGACATTGTGAGACTCCGGGTTAACGCGCAGCTCGTTGTAAAAGGTATGGTGCCATATTTTCTCCATATCATCCCAGTTGGTGACAATACCATGCTCAATGGGGTATTTGAGTGCAAGAACACCACGCTTGGCCTGAGCTTCATCACCAACAAAAAGTTTTTGTTTGCACTTCCCATCATTGCCTGTTCATTCTTTGGGCGCCCAACGATAGAAGGAAACACATGACGTGGTGCATCGTCACCAGAAAAACCGGCCTTCACCATACCAGAGCCATTGTCACAGACAATTGCAGACTGCTCCTCGTCAGACATTGTAAAAATAGTATCACGATATGCAAATTCAACTACACATATCAAATTAAAGAAAAAAAAAGAAGGAAAGAAGAAAAAAGGGAGAAAAGAAAATTTTCGATGCAAGCTTCGTCTTCCATCGCATCATTCCACGATAATGATGGTGATAATGATGATAACGTTCGCAAAACAGTGGTAGTTCCGTTTTCTAATATCCCTAGTAGTCAGTGCCTCAACTATGTTAAGTAAAAGTTGCTAAAGCATGATAAAAAAAAAAGAAGCTAAATTGCAAGAAAAATCCTTTCTCATATGTCTTCCCTCGCGAATACGGGAAGAAGAAGAAGCGAGGCTGCGGCATTGTGCCACTCTACAAATATGAACGGTAAATTTTAATAAGGTAGAACTTGGTAGCATTGCGAGAGATAATGCACCCACACTACTAGGGCTCTCAAAAACACTTGTTGTGGACGATGCCTGGACCAGCCTCGTCGTACTCACTCTTCTTGATCCACATTGTCTGAAAAGTAGTGAGAGATGACAAGATGGAGCCACCAATCCACACACTGTACTTCCGCTCTGGTGGAGCGACAACCTTGGGTTTGATTGAAGAGGGTGCAAGGTTGCTCACCTCTTTTCCAAGACGTTCTGGGAGGTTTTTGAACATGGTCGTACCACCAGAAAGCACAATATTTCCGTAGAGGTCTCGGCGCACGTCGATATCACACTTGTTGATGGATTGGAAGGTCATTTCATGGAATCCAGGCGCTTCATCCATGCCAATCAGCATTGGCTTGAAGAGTGCCTCCGGGCAGCGGAAGCGTTGGTTACCCACCTGCATGATCGTGCCATCTGGTAGTTCAAATGGCTCTTCGCTGATGGATTTGACACTATTCGTCATTTCCTCATCAAAGTCGAGAGCAACGTAGCAGAGCTGCTCCTTCACACTCCGCACAATTTCCTTTTCAGCAGACGTGGTGAAGGTCATCCCAGTTTCCATAAGGAGCTTCATCAGATACTCCGTGAGGTCGCGACCAGCCATATCCACACGGCGGATGGCGTGTGGAAGGGAATAGCCCTCGTAAATCGGCACAGTGTGAGTCACACCGTCGCCAGCATCGAGCACGATTCCGGTAGTACGCCCAGATGAATACAGTGAGAGCACTGCCTGGATGCCAACGTACATAGCAGGCACGCTGAAGGTCTCGAACATGATTTGTGTCATCTTTTCACGATTTTGTTTGGGGTTCATGGGTGCCTCAGTCAGAAGGACATTGTGAGACTCCGGGTTAACGCGCAGCTCGTTGTAAAAGGTATGGTGCCATATTTTCTCCATATCATCCCAGTTGGTGACAATACCATGCTCAATGGGGTATTTGAGTGCAAGAACACCACGCTTGGCCTGAGCTTCATCACCAACAAAAAGTTTTTTGTTTGCACTTCCCATCATTGCCTGTTCATTCTTTGGGCGCCCAACGATAGAAGGAAACACATGACGTGGTGCATCGTCACCAGAAAAACCGGCCTTCACCATACCAGAGCCATTGTCACAGACAATTGCAGACTGCTCCTCGTCAGACATTGTAAAAATAGTATCACGATATGCAAATTCAACTACACATATCAAATTAAAGAAAAAAAAAGAAGGAAAGAAGAAAAAAGGGAGAAAAGAAAATTTTCGATGCAAGCTTCGTCTTCCATCGCATCATTCCACGATAATGATGGTGATAATGATGATAACGTTCGCAAAACAGTGGTAGTTCCGTTTTCTAATATCCCTAGTAGTCAGTGCCTCAACTATGTTAAGTAAAAGTTGCTAAAGCATGATAAAAAAAAAAGAAGCTAAATTGCAAGAAAAATCCTTTCTCATATGTCTTCCCTCGCGAATACGGGAAGAAGAAGCGAGGCTGCGGCATTGTGCCACTCTACAAATATGAACGGTAAATTTTAATAAGGTAGAACTTGGTAGCATTGCGAGAGATAATGCACCCACACTACTAGGGCTCTCAAAAACACTTGTTGTGGACGATGCCTGGACCAGCCTCGTCGTACTCACTCTTCTTGATCCACATTGTCTGAAAAGTAGTGAGAGATGACAAGATGGAGCCACCAATCCACACACTGTACTTCCGCTCTGGTGGAGCGACAACCTTGGGTTTGATTGAAGAGGGTGCAAGGTTGCTCACCTCTTTTCCAAGACGTTCTGGGAGGTTTTTGAACATGGTCGTACCACCAGAAAGCACAATATTTCCGTAGAGGTCTCGGCGCACGTCGATATCACACTTGTTGATGGATTGGAAGGTCATTTCATGGAATCCAGGCGCTTCATCCATGCCAATCAGCATTGGCTTGAAGAGTGCCTCCGGGCAGCGGAAGCGTTGGTTACCCACCTGCATGATCGTGCCATCTGGTAGTTCAAATGGCTCTTCGCTGATGGATTTGACACTATTCGTCATTTCCTCATCAAAGTCGAGAGCAACGTAGCAGAGCTGCTCCTTCACACTCCGCACAATTTCCTTTTCAGCAGACGTGGTGAAGGTCATCCCAGTTTCCATAAGGAGCTTCATCAGATACTCCGTGAGGTCGCGACCAGCCATATCCACACGGCGGATGGCGTGTGGAAGGGAATAGCCCTCGTAAATCGGCACAGTGTGAGTCACACCGTCGCCAGCATCGAGCACGATTCCGGTAGTACGCCCAGATGAATACAGTGAGAGCACTGCCTGGATGCCAACGTACATAGCAGGCACGCTGAAGGTCTCGAACATGATTTGTGTCATCTTTTCACGATTTTGTTTGGGGTTCATGGGTGCCTCAGTCAGAAGGACATTGTGAGACTCCGGGTTAACGCGCAGCTCGTTGTAAAAGGTATGGTGCCATATTTTCTCCATATCATCCCAGTTGGTGACAATACCATGCTCAATGGGGTATTTGAGTGCAAGAACACCACGCTTGGCCTGAGCTTCATCACCAACAAAAAGTTTTTTGTTTGCACTTCCCATCATTGCCTGTTCATTCTTTGGGCGCCCAACGATAGAAGGAAACACATGACGTGGTGCATCGTCACCAGAAAAACCGGCCTTCACCATACCAGAGCCATTGTCACAGACAATTGCAGACTGCTCCTCGTCAGACATTGTAAAAATAGTATCACGATATGCAAATTCAACTACACATATCAAATTAAAGAAAAAAAAGAAGGAAAGAAAAAAAAGGAGAAAAGAAAATTTTCGATGCAAGCTTCGTCTTCCATCGCATCATTCCACGATAATGATGGTGATAATGATGATAACGTTCGCAAAACAGTGGTAGTTCCGTTTTCTAATATCCCTAGTAGTCAGTGCCTCAACTATGTTAAGTAAAAGTTGCTAAAGCATGATAAAAAAAAAAAAGAGCTAAATTGCAAGAAAAATCCTTTCTCATATGTCTTCCCTCGCGAATACGGGAAGAAGAAGCGAGGCTGCGGCATTGTGCCACTCTACAAATATGAACGGTAAATTTTAATAAGGTAGAACTTGGTAGCATTGCGAGAGATAATGCACCCACACTACTAGGGCTCTCAAAAACACTTGTTGTGGACGATGCCTGGACCAGCCTCGTCGTACTCACTCTTCTTGATCCACATTGTCTGAAAAGTAGTGAGAGATGACAAGATGGAGCCACCAATCCACACACTGTACTTCCGCTCTGGTGGAGCGACAACCTTGGGTTTGATTGAAGAGGGTGCAAGGTTGCTCACCTCTTTTCCAAGACGTTCTGGGAGGTTTTTGAACATGGTCGTACCACCAGAAAGCACAATATTTCCGTAGAGGTCTCGGCGCACGTCGATATCACACTTGTTGATGGATTGGAAGGTCATTTCATGGAATCCAGGCGCTTCATCCATGCCAATCAGCATTGGCTTGAAGAGTGCCTCCGGGCAGCGGAAGCGTTGGTTACCCACCTGCATGATCGTGCCATCTGGTAGTTCAAATGGCTCTTCGCTGATGGATTTGACACTATTCGTCATTTCCTCATCAAAGTCGAGAGCAACGTAGCAGAGCTGCTCCTTCACACTCCGCACAATTTCCTTTTCAGCAGACGTGGTGAAGGTCATCCCAGTTTCCATAAGGAGCTTCATCAGATACTCCGTGAGGTCGCGACCAGCCATATCCACACGGCGGATGGCGTGTGGAAGGGAATAGCCCTCGTAAATCGGCACAGTGTGAGTCACACCGTCGCCAGCATCGAGCACGATTCCGGTAGTACGCCCAGATGAATACAGTGAGAGCACTGCCTGGATGCCAACGTACATAGCAGGCACGCTGAAGGTCTCGAACATGATTTGTGTCATCTTTTCACGATTTTGTTTGGGGTTCATGGGTGCCTCAGTCAGAAGGACATTGTGAGACTCCGGGTTAACGCGCAGCTCGTTGTAAAAGGTATGGTGCCATATTTTCTCCATATCATCCCAGTTGGTGACAATACCATGCTCAATGGGGTATTTGAGTGCAAGAACACCACGCTTGGCCTGAGCTTCATCACCAACAAAAAGTTTTTTGTTTGCACTTCCCATCATTGCCTGTTCATTCTTTGGGCGCCCAACGATAGAAGGAAACACATGACGTGGTGCATCGTCACCAGAAAAACCGGCCTTCACCATACCAGAGCCATTGTCACAGACAATTGCAGACTGCTCCTCGTCAGACATTGTAAAAATAGTATCGCGATATGCAAATTCAACTACACATATCAAATTAAAGAAAAAAAAAAAGAAGGCAAGAATGAAAGGAAAAGAAAGGAAGAAAATGTCGAGCGAAATCTCAGAAACCCTATCCATGTAACGTTTTAAAATTATTATAGTATAAGAAGTAAATTTTTATGGCGCTTAAAAAGAGAAATACATAATCGTTTTTTCCGTGTAGAACATACGTAGATATGCTTCTTTATTTTTATTTTTAGCTAAATCTCTCGTACAAACCCCATGCTTGATAGCAAAAAAAGAAGATTACACCTCACATTAATTCTTCTTTAAACAACGACAGTTTTTCTTTGGCTGATACAAAACGTTTTGCTTATTCATCCTCTTTGAAAAGTCTGATACACAAAAAATGTTTTTTGCCTGTATTCCTTATAATTTCTGCATAAGCTTATATATTGTTTGGTTGGAATAAAGGATGGAAAAATAAAAATAAAATAAAAACAGGTCTTTGGTATGTCCACGCTCCACTTTAGACCCGACATTTTAAATATTTCTTTAACTTATTTCAAGACAATAACTTAATTTTGCACACTTGAGCTAATCTATCTTTTCTATTCCCAAATAGAGTTTTCGTTTCGTCTAATATTGAAAACTTATGTTATATCAGAGCACATTTTTCGTAATTTCGTAATGGGATGATACGGGAACGAAATTTCGTATTCGAAGCACAGCCATAAATTTCGCTATTTTTTTTTTTTTGATGTATGGTGAAGGAATATTACAATGGACCAAACTACAAAAGAAAACAATACCATTTGACAAATTAAAATGAGAAGATTCTTTAATGTTTTGATGACTCTTCATATTCGCTGAAGGGAACCCACTTCTGGGAAAACCATTGGCCCCGAATAATCTTACAACATGTTAATACATTAACTCAACTGTCCAATATCCTGGAAGTTCAACATCAATATGATTAGCACCAAATTACTTTGATGACATACCTTAATTTTGTTTTATATTCTCCCAAGAGTGATTGGTTGAGTTAATCCACTAACTTTTTGAAAGTCAAAAATATCTAACTATAATCAACCCTAACAACGAAGAAAGATACGAAACAAAAGGGAATATCTGTATACTTATGAAAACATATACAAAAAAAAAACATGAGATTTCCCAAGGATAGAAACAAGACAACATTTAGAGAAAAAAAAACTGCTCGATATAATTAATTCAATCGCTCTTAATATATCGGTAAATTTGCTTTACAAATAAAAGCGAAGAGCAAAATCCGACTGTCGTCATGGCAAGAAAAAGACAATGGCAAATAAAAAAAGTGTATCCAATATAGACCAAAACATGAGGAACACTACGCATATGTGTTTGTAAAAAAAGAAATGCTATACTATAAAGAAAAACATATCCAGCTGATGATCCTCCACAAAGTGCAGAAGACCACCACCATTTGTGATTCTCAGCATTAAGTCTATCATAAGTTAAAGCAATATTTGTACATGCTGTTACTATTATCAAAACAATAAACAACATAAAAACAATAGATATTGGTATACGAGATTGGTGACCACATAGCCCAAGTAGCACATAGTAAAGTTCGACGTATCCGGCTGTAAAAGGAAGTAAACCGCCTGCAAGTACATGCATTAGAGTTCCACGATACCATACTAATGGTGGTACTTCACGAGGAACGAATTTTGTTCTAGTAGGTGCATCAAAACTACCTCCATAACGTCGGCCAAATATTGCTCCAAACAAAGTCAGTAAAAGCGAAATTGCCAAAAAAGGTATCCAATAGAATACAAAAGAACCCCATGAAACAGCGTATGGTAGTAAATATATTGAAGCAATTACATTAACTACAAAACATACTGTCAAAAGAGGTGCTAATAATACAAAAAAAGTTAATAATACGCTCCGTGACCAATATTTTCCCTCAAATTTTCTGTAAAAGCATCCACTCAAAAAGCCCGAAAAGGGGGTTGTCAGAAGAAATAAAAATACCGTAGATTTAATGACTGTTTCTCCTGAATTGTTGAAAATTCTCATTGACACAACTGTTAACATAAAAAAGGCAATAAAAAGAAGTTGTCCTCCAGAACCTGTTATAGCGCACAGTAACATCTGATTCTTCGGAAAACGAAAAACATCTGCATGAAGTCGTTTCCATCCACTGTCATCTTGATCCATTTCTTCTTCCAATGATCCATAACGTTGAAAATCACGCCTTAATGTTCTTGTGATAATAAAAAGAACAAATCCACATAAAAGTACTACAAGGAGCAATGAATTTAAAATGGAAAACCATTGTATTTTTAGCTCATGAAAATCAAAAGCATCATATGTATTAATAGGGGTCTCTCGACTATTAGTTGTTGGAATCCAAATAATATTGTATGAAAATTCAATTGTTTCTGGGTCATTCGAAGACAAGAGTTCTTTATTGCCCAAAGATTTCACAACTACTTTGGTTATCTTATTAGTTGTGAAAAAAACCTTGAAAAATAACTCAGTATTCAATAAAAAACCACCTTCCTTATACATGGTTCCTACAGGATATGTAACCTCAATCCCATCAATATACATTGTGAACACATATTCCTGCCTAATAGCATCAATAAAAAGTTTCTTCCCTTCTTTGTCAAGAATTATCTGACAAAGAGGGGAATTTGTTGAGTTAACAGCAAAATATATTTTATAATCCGATGCTCTTTTAACACTCCCATGAACAACATCCCAAAGGGTTCTTCCCCCTGCCACCAAAATTTTTGGTTTGCAAAATGGAAGATGATGGTATTCATATCTTTCAAATACGTTGTTAAGAGGAAAAACAATACCGGTATAAATGGGGACTGCATCACCCATACTATAATTTTGATAGGCATATCCAACGTTGGAAAAGACCAGGAACAAGGTGGTCAATAACAGTACCGAAGGTAATTTACCAGACATGCTAGTTATAAAATAGTCTTTTTCAAGACGAAACAAAATATATATATTTATATATTTTCTTTCAAAAATAACAGTAAAAACATATATACAAAGAAAAAAAAAGAAGAAAAAAAAAGAATTCGACAAGAAATACAGAAAAAAAACAAGAAAAAAAAAAAGAATACCAAATCTATTTCTTCATTTTTCTTTTTTGCCTTTTTTTGCTACATGTTATGCTTAGATCGATTCCCAATAGGATCCAAACGACCCTTTAGAACCTAAGAACCATTGGAAGCTGATGAAAAGGAGGTGCTGCAAGCGACCTTAGACTATATCCCGTTCGAGATGGGGAGTATTGGGTAGGAAATCTTAGTAGTTTTTTCAAAACTCACTTTTCACTAAAATCTTTAAAGTAAAAATATATGAAAAGATCCTACTATCCAACCTCGTTTTGTTTTTTTGCCGAACACATGTACGGTCACAACATTCCTCTCGCAAGTTCCCGGAATAACTATAATAATAAATGAGACTAACAATAGCAAACGTAAAGTGTTAGAAGTAGAACCATATTTTTAATTCTGTTTTTTTTTTTTTACCATTGGTTATTCTTGCAAACAGAATCAAGAGGTGCTGACGCAATCTTTCCATCACGTTTTTTACGCCACCAAAGAGTCGCATAGGAAGGTGCAGGGACACCAACAGGTTTAAATGGCATTTTCCCTACCATTCCACTCAGACTCATAAAACGAAACGTCGATAACTCATCGCAACGGGGGCAATGATCATTTCGTATCGTTAATCTTCTAGAATAGCTGTTAGAAACGAGAAATTCGTACATAAAACCGCACCTCACGCAAGAAAATACCGCCATCTCATATAATACTACAAAGTAAAAACCCCTTTTCTAGTTGAATTGTTTTTTTACCAAAAAAGAAATAAATAACTAAAAAATAAAAATAAAATAAAATAAAAAACAATCTAAACAATCTTATTAAGGCAGAATAATCTTCTTGTTTCAAGGGTTCCCACGCACCCTTCAAGTAAGATAAACACAGAGAGTAGAAATACCACCAAAACCAATAATAAAACAAATACAACCAAACACCGCCACGAGACAAACAAGAAAAAAACATATACCACCAACCAACCGACCGAAACACAGGAAGGAGACCCAAATAAAAACACGCACGGGCAACCTGCACCGTTTACTTTCCGAACGACTTCCCCCGAAACAACCGGACACCACCGGAGTGTTCCGGACGCCGCCCGGGCAGAGAAACGACACGAACGGCGAACGGCACCCCACCCCGCCGAAGACCAACGCACCAGAGAAACCACGGCGGCCGAGCGCAGGACCCGCACCGCCCTCTTTTTTTATCGTTCTGGGCTCCGCTGCCGCCCGCGATTCGCTTTTTTTTTTTTTCGTCCGCGGGGCGTTTTGCCGGCCCCGTAAAAGGGCGCGCAAGGTGAAGAAGTTTTTTTTTATTCCTCGCGCCTTTATGGGTTTTACCCCAACGGTACGGCTATCAGCTTCTCACCGTAGGGCGCCGAGGTTGCTGTCTGTGAAGAGCGGTGTTTGAGGGAAAAATCCCTTCGTTTTGTGGGATACTCAAGCTCTTGTAATATTTATTTTGTTATTTTGGGGTTTTTATTATTTGAGTTTTGTTATTTTCAAGTTTTGCTTTATTTTATTGTTATAACCAGCCCATGAACAGCAAAACAGTCTACGAGAGATTCTCTACTCCCACCATCCTTTCCCAGAGCCCGTCGGCCACTCCCCTTTTGCTATTTATTTTTGTTATTTTGGCTTTTTAGTTAATGATTGGGCCCAAATGATCTCCTCTGTTTTTTGTTGCTTGTTGGGGATCGCGAAAAGCGTCTCTTGAGACTAATCCTTTCAGGGATTCCATAATCGAGCTCGTCGCTGGCCTTAGAGGGGTGTGGAGGAAGGAGGCGTAGGGGTTCTGGACCGCGAAGTCTGCGGTATCGCATAGTTCCGCTCCACTGCCAGAAGGAACTGGACTAACTGTTTAGAAAAGCACAGTTTCTGGAGAGGGATATCTGTTATAGCATGCTGCATTCGCAATGGGCGAAGGGCGGAGCAACTCAAGAGATGCAGCGCTGTTTCTTCGCAGCCGGTGCGTTGGCTAGTATGCGCGCGCATATGCTGATACCCGTGTTGAGACATGCGATGTTGTGTGAGGCATGATTTGCTCATGCATTGTCTTTTGCATGTGGGGCAAATCAGGGTCGCAAGGTCTCTTATGTTCTCGCCCTTGCTTCGAGAGGATTTGGTTGCCCCTTTGGCAGGCATGCCTTCGCCATGGTGAAAATTTCTGCAGCGAATGGCGAGTGAAGGCATGTTGGCGTAGAACTTTTTACACATACCGCACTGAACCTTGCCGTGGTCCTCACGTTCCGGTGGCGACGAGTCTCGCTGACGTTTTTTATTTCTGGGAAAGGTTGCCTTTTTACTTGGTTTGGGGCCCTCCCATTTCGCAAATTCTTTGACCCAAGGCGCCGACGGGCAATGGGGTGGCTGTGTGATTTTTTTCGGTTTCCTCACGCAACTTCGGACGCCCACAGTAAAAGGGGAGAAATGGTGGTTAGGGTCCCGTGGGAAAAAAAAGCCGGGGTTGCAATTTTTCAGGGCTTTCAATTTCCTTGTGTGTTATGAATACCCTTTTGTTTTCTAATTCATTTTATGGTTTTGTGGGTTTGAAGTATAAACTTCCTGAGTCAGAGTATTATTTATACCGAAGAAGGTATTTCTATTTAATTGTTGTTTTGTTTTGTTTTCGGAAGATTTGCCAACCCATTGGCGCATACAATACGTTCAACTATGACGATTCAAGTTTCTAATTAGGAGCAGAAAATAAAATCATATGTTTTTTTTTTTTTATACCCATCTCTTTTCTCCTTCTGATTTCAAGATGCTACCAAGTATTAAAAAACAGGAAAGGATTTTTGTTATTTGCACAGACCCAGAAAAAAAACATGATTCTTCACGAGTGAGAAACACTGTGAAAACTATTTTCTCACCCAGGAGAATAGTAAATGGGCAAAACAAATATTCTTTGAGACTTATCGACTCGTTTGAAGATGATAACTCTCATGATGACAATAATTTGATTCCAGAATCCTTCGGAAATCTACCAAATTTGCGTTCATTGAATTTAAGTACAACTGCCGTGAGTGATGATGAGTTGGCTGAATTTAGTGCTAACCGTAGCTTAATAAAAATAATCCTTGAAGATTGTAAATGTATTACAAGTGTTTCTCCGTTATCTTCTTTAATTGCAATAGAAGAAATTAATATACGTGGATGTTCACATGTTTCTAATGTGGGTATTTTAGGTACACTCCCTTCCCTTCAAGTACTTGATGCAAGCAAGACTGGAGTAACAAATGACGGATTAAAGGGACTTGAAGCAACCTCTACTCTAGTTAAACTTTTTTTGGAAGAATGTGGAGGTCTTACCGGTGCAAACTCTTTGAGTTCTATTAAACCTGTTGAAGAAATAAGTCTTCGTGGTTGTAACCAGCTGAAGAATGTTGGTGGATTAGGTCTGCTTCCTAAGCTGCGAATACTTGATGTGAGCAAAGCAACTTTAAGAGATAGAGATTTGATGGGCCTTGGAGCAAGTCGTAGTCTTCAAAAAGTTCTTCTTTTAGATTGCAAAGGTTTGACAAGTGTAAGTACTTTCACTTCTATTCGTACATTGAAAGAGATTTCTCTTGCTGGATGTTCACGAGTAAAGACAGTTAGTGTGCTAGGAACACTGCCTGTACTACGATCAGTTGATATAAGTAAGTCTTCTATAATGGATGAGGGTTTGGAAGGTATATCTGATAGTCCTAGTTTAGTTAAAATTGTTCTTGAGGATTGTGCTTCTCTTACAGATGTATCTGCTCTTTCTTCTATTGCAACTCTTGAGGAAATAAGACTTCGGGGATGTATTCGAGTGACTACTATTGGCAGTCTGGGTTTACTTCCTATGTTGCGAATCCTCGATGGAAGCAAAACTTCTATAATGGATAGTGGTTTAGAAGGTCTTTCTAGGAGCCGAAACTTGGTTAAAATTATTCTTGAGGATTGTGCTTCTCTTGCAGATGTATCTGCTCTTTCTTCTATTGCAACTCTTGAGGAAATAAGACTTCGGGGATGTATTAGAGTGACTACTATTGGCAGTCTGGGTTTACTTCCTATGTTGCTGATCCTCGATGCAAGTAAAACTGCTGTAACAGATGCTAGTATAAAAGGACTTGGTGCAAGTCGTACCTTGAATAAAATTTTCTTTGAAGATTGTGGAAATCTTACAAGTGTTACCACACTTTCTTCTATTCTGTCAGTTGAAGAAATATATATTCAAGGGTGCTTACAGATGACAAATATTGGAATTTTGGGTACCTTACCTGCGTTACGCTTACTTGATGCAAGCAAAACTCCTGTAACAGATGATGGTTTAAAGAATTTGGGTAATAGTTGTAGCCTGTCAAAGATATTTCTTGAAGACTGCAAAAATCTTACTACTGTAGCTTCCCTTGCTTCCATAAATACACTTACAGAAATAAGTCTTCGTGGCTGCACAGGTCTGAAGAACCTTGGTACACTTTCTGTTCACCGAGAAGTGGTGGATCCATCACATTTTAGAGAAATCAGAATCCTAAGAGAGGTGTGAGAGATACCTGTATTATATCGGTTTTCTTAATAACTTTTTTCACTTATCCCGCTCTCCGACTATTCACCTCTATCAAAGAAATTTAAAAAAATCAATCAAAGTATATTTGAATTACAACTTTCTTTCTATATATATATATATATATATATATATATGGTTTGATAGTCTAGTTCATTTTTTTCGCTTCCCATGGTATGCTTCTCTGTATGTAAATGTCTGATATCTTTTTTTTTTCTTGAACACTATGAAGCAATTAAAAGGCATACAACATTTGAAAGGCTGAATGAGTTTGTGTGTGTGTGTGTGTGTGTTTCTTTTCCTGCGCCTCGTTGTCGCTGTGTTTGTGTATGCCTTTTTTTTTCTTTTTTTGTTTTGCTTTTAGACTTAATGTAGGAACAGATGAGTAGTTCCTATACCCAGACTTAGCACATTAGGCCGTTAATAGAGTATTGCAACACAGATGATGGAGATCGTGTGCCTTTTCTTCTACTCTCTGGTGAGATGAATTACCTTCTTTTTTACTTTGTCATCTATTTTTTAAAAAAAAGTGGGTTACTACTACGCATATGTGAGTGCAGCATCTACTTCCTTGGCTTCAATGAGGTTAGGGTGGTGTGTACGTGGAGTGTTGCTGTTGTTACTTTTTTCTTGCTTTTGTTCTTTTTGTGGCGCTAGTTGTTATTGGTTGTTGTTGTTGTTGTTACCTTTTGCATGCAGAGAAAAGGACGTTGTAAAAGTCTTTAAATGGTGAACGTTGTGATAGATTTACGGCCGAAGGAATGTTATGCAGAAGGGCACATGGAGGGATCTTATAGCTTTCCGTGGTCAAACATAAAGGAGGAATCTTGCGGATTACCTCCAAGGGATGTGACCCTCACTGCGCTTATTGAAAAGGAAATGGATTTGCATGCCGTTGAAGCCTATTTGAATCGGTTTTGTTTTGCATCACTTGAGGTAAAAGTGTTTGAACCCAGTGGAAATCTGGTGCGCGAGGTGCCTAAAACCACATGTTGGTCACCGAACCCTTTTCTTTCTGATTCGGTTCCTTTAATTGAGTCAGCTAATGGAGGTTCTTCTCTTGCCCTTGATGTTGGTTCTGGAACTGGAAGGGATATGGTTTTTTTAGCATCCCGGGGGTGGAACGTGATTGGGATTGAAAATCGACGAAGATTAATTGACCAAGGGGTTGCTCTTAGTCGGAAACATGGCGTTTCAGAACGCGTC
Source organism: Trypanosoma melophagium (assembly GCF_022059095.1). NCBI lineage: Eukaryota > Euglenozoa > Kinetoplastea > Trypanosomatida > Trypanosomatidae > Trypanosoma > Trypanosoma melophagium. The sequence continues at coordinate 951,914 of NW_027125132.1, read as the reverse complement.
CATTTCCTTCATTGTGATTTGAAGGAACTCTATCCTGTTAAAAATGGGAGCGTTGATCTCTTGCACGTTTGTCGTTTTTTGCATCGACCATCGTTGCGAAATCTTTTGCAACTACCTCGTAAAGAGGGGAAGGGTTACCTCGTTTATAGCCATTTTTTGGACGGCTGTCAAAGAACAAAGGTAGGTCACCCATCGACCGTTGCTGGTTTTTTTCTCCGGGGCGAGTTACGCCAGCTATTGGAAAGCACCGGCTACATTATTTTAACTGAGCGTGAAAACATCTTGCCAGACGGAAGGCCGTTGGTAAACATCTTTGCACGGAGGATGGAATGATCACACTTTTCCCCATTCGGGGTGTTTTTTTTTTTTTTTTTTTTTTTTTTTTTTTGCACTTTTGTGAAGGTGTAAGTACTCGATGAGCCTTACGTTATCAGGTGGGAAAAAAGAAAATATTGAATGGTGTCATGATAAATAAATTTTTATTTTTTTTCATTTTTACAGCCTGTCTAACCTTAAGTTTTCTGAAAAAGTAAGTTTACAATCAAGTAAAAATGTGAAGTGCTATTTTTCAGTCTTATTCCGAAGCGGAATGGACGACCAGTACCCAGGTATTCGTGGATTTTGTGCGCCAGAATGGCCATACGGCTTTTTCATTTGCATTTCGTCCATCCGCGGCTCCGCATTTAAGTTATCATTTTGATGGTATTCTAACGTTGGACAACGACGTACTCATCGTTAATCTGGATCAAGATAGGTCTATGAATTGGGAGGATTTGCGTACCTCCATTATAAACTTTACGATACCACGGAATACAAATTTTCTCCTGGCATTTGAAGAAGCACGCGCGCGTTTCAGTGCAGGATGGGCAGTGCTGGAAGGAAGAGAATCCGTGCCGCAGCAGGAATATCAAAGCGCTCAAGCGCAACTGCAGGATGCTCAGTGCCGTTTTCACCAATATGCCAGTGTGCAATTCCAGGAATTGTAGAATAAAATGGCACAAGCATAACAGGAGGCAACAAGGGTAAAGTTGCAACTGGCAGCTATTTAGGCAAAGTTGGCGCTAGCAAATGCGGAAGTAACAGAAGTGCAAGCACAGTTAGTACAATCACAAGTGCAATTGACAACAGCCCACGACCAAGCGACACATTTGCATGCACAACTGCAAAAGGAGCAGGTGCGAGTAACACAAGCACTGACGCAGACCTCAACCGCGCATGAAGAATTGGCAAAGCGAAAAAGGGCAACTGGCAGAATTACGGGTGCAAGGGTTCCAGTTTCAGGTGGAGAGGCCTGGAATGATGGCGCAACTCGAGCCAGCCAGGGAACAACCCCGTCAAAGAGAAAAGCAAAACGATGAGTTATTACGCCAATTGGGCCAGGAGACCCCAAAGAAAATGGGATGGGACGCGACACACAACATTGACCCAACAACGGCCCGTACACCAAAGGAAGCAAGAAAAGAATGGCCTGAGTGGACGACGCCGATGGGTCACGAGGAACAAACACAAGAGGAATTTTATTCGGGAATACAGGATATCAAGCCACCAGCGTCGTTTGCCGGTTGCCGGCCAGAAGAGCAAGATACGCACTTTTGACGGTATTCCCTTCTATATGGCCAACGCCTTGGTGACGCCGGCTACCCCAACTTGGCGCCAAGGTCCAGTGCTCCGCATTGTCGGACGAAGCCTGGAGCCAGCGATGTTTTTCTTCTGGAAGACTCGCTGGCGCTTAAACTACGGCGTCGCACAGCGCCGGGACCAGCCGCGTCGTGCTGGGGCAGAACTCAATCCAAGAAGGTCCTGGGGCACTTGTCGACGTGCTGTCAGCAGCATCACCTGTACCAAGTTACCGCTGAGCAGTGATGTGGAGGAAAATCCCGGCCCTTCTCTGCGAGGTGTGCAGTGGAACTCAGCTGAACTTACCCAGGCCAAGAGGCTTGCTCTCCACAAAACCCTGGTTGAGGAAAACGTGTCATTCGGCCTTCTAAGCGAGATGAAAATGTCTTGTGCGGAAGTGTCGAGTTTCACACAATCGCTGGTTATCAACATCATGGAGTGCCCCGCCCCTCTAAAGGTGGCGGCGTTTCGATTCTGGTTCGTGAAGACCTGCCGGTGGAAGTAGGATCGTCTGTTGTGGCGAGCATTGAGTATACTCACGCAACGACCCACTTGACAGAAGGGCTGGCGCTCTCAGTGACGTCAGCATACTTCCCTCCAGGGAGATCATTTACAGCATCGCAACTGGACGCGCTCTTGATGACTAGCAGACCCCGCCCCATTGGTGCAGATGCTGAAACGCATGCGTTGGCCTGGAATCGCGCGATCCCACCTGATACACGTGGCGATGTGCCAGCGCAATGGTGCCTAGATAACGATTGTGTCATGCAGAACAATGGAGAAAGCACCCGCCACACTACACGTCACGGTCCGTCCGCGCCGGACGTGACACTATCCCGAGAGTGCCGCATAGAGTCTTGGACAGCCAATTTCTCTCCGGATAGTGACCATTATATCACCCCCTTCGACGTATTAGGGGATGATGGTGAACCACTGCGGTTCCCTCGCCCCCTTGCCCCACTCTATGCATGGAAGAATGCGAAACGGTCTCGTTTTAGACAAATGTCAAATGCTCAGTGCCGAAAACTACCAACACAGAAGATGAGCGTTCACAGGCGAGAACGTTTACTCGCCTCCGCGATCCGCATCGCAACAGCTGCAGCGGTCCCCCGCGGAGGACGAGACGCTGCCCCTTTTGGACCCCAGAACTCAGTGAGATCGAGTCGGAGATCTGCCAATGCAAAGCCTCTGCCTATAGAGACAGGTTGGCAACACACCGCAGAGAGATGCCGAGACAAGCCTCCCATAAAAGATGGAAAGCCCTCTGCGGCAAGATGGCCGCAGCAGACGGCTGCAGTTGGAACGTTGTAAAGGGGATTTACGCCCCACGCCCACTGAGCACCCCGGCGATAAAGATTAACAACACGGCGCTCACGGAAAATCAGAAGGCCAAGCACTTCATCCGTCTTTACTCCGCACGGGCCAGACGGCACCCACACTCCCACCCTCCGCAAACCATCCCAGTTGTTGGCGAGGAATTTGCACCCATTACAGAAGCGGAACTGGAACGGGCCCAGCGCCTTCTCCCGAAAGGAACGGCGGCTGGTCCGGATGGGATTTACAGCGAGGCTCTCCGACATTTGGGACCCAGAGCGAAAGCAGAAACCCCATCACTTTTCAATGGGAGTCTCCGCACTGGTGTTTCCCAGCTGCTTGGAAAGTAGGTGTTATTGCGCCCCTCCCCAAACCAGGGAAGAAGGCAACAGACCCAGACTCGTTTCGACCAGTCAAATTAACTAGCTGTATTTCCAAACTAATGGAAAGGATTATGGCAGCCCGTATTCGGGATGTTATTGAATCCAAGCTGACCCCACAACAATCCGGGTTCAGGCCTGGCCACTCCGGACCAGACCAATTACTACACCTGCGCGCAGCCCTCAAAGAGACCTTCATATGACTCACGCACAGGTGCCGTATTCGTCGATTACGCCAAGGCCTTCGATACTGTAGATCACGACCGAATTGCTAGTGCGATGCGAGAGATGGAGCTCCCACCCCACATCATCCGATGGTCAGCCCCATTTTTAAAAGGACGCCAGGCTAAAGTACGAGTCCAAGGAAAATCCTCCCCACTAATGCTATTCCACCGCGGCGTACCGCAAGGAACGGTTCTAGGCCCGCTTATGTTCATTATAGTAATGAACACTCTAAGTAAACGATTATCTCAAGTTCCTCTTCTGTACCACGGCTTTTTTGCCGATGACCCCACGCTGGCAGCACGGCATGGGAACAGAGACGTCATCAACAGTGTGCTACAAAGCGGAATAAATGTGGTTGATGAATGGTCCAAGGGCCACTCCATGGAAGCAAACGCAGACAAAACGAAATACATCCTCTTTGGATCGTTGAACCCAAACCCCCTCTCCCTTGAACTACGCGGCACCCCTGTCGGTCTAGAGAAAGCTCCAAAACTTCTCGGAATTACATTCCAACACCATCGCGGAGTGTCCTTCCATGCAGTACAGACGAGGCAACGCATGAATTTTCGTTTGTTGCAGCTCGCTGTAATCTCGTCCACCGCATGGGGCCCAAAACGGGATGTTTTGCGCGCTTTCTATCTGGCCCTAGTTCAAGCCCAGGCGCTATATGGATTTGAGGTCTGGTACTGGGATGCTTCACCCACACGCCGCCAACAATTAGCAGCAGGCCAAAACAAAGCTTTTCGAACCATAGCAGGAATCCCATTTGGATGTCGCTCCGACGACGCACTACGAGAAGCCCTTCTTCCACCACTAGAAACGACAGCCGCGTAGCTGCAGGCTAGGGGGCCAGCTCCTCTTTGCGTGGTGCTAAGCAGTTCACCATCCTTGTAAATCATCGCCGCTGCCCCAGATTTGACACCCAGGAATACCGAGCCATCAGTCCAAATTTCATAGTGTGTACGGGGTGGTGGTGTTTCTCCCATGCGGCGGAAATGTCGGGCTATCCAACGCTCAGATGCTTCCTTTTTGCGTTTTTCAGAGTCGTCAGCGGAGACGTTACCCAGTGACGTGAAGAAGCGAGCGCGCTTACCGAAACGCAGTGTCGGTGTTAATAGCGGCAACTCGCGTGGCTCTATACGGAGAGTTGGGTATGTCTTCATTAGGCGTACATAGAAGGTTCGGACTGGGTGGTTCAAGTGGTAAACCTGATCAGCGCTATCTTTCAGGGATCCACCTCTCGTCTGGCATAGTAAGGGGTGTTTTAGACTCCGTATCGCGGCTGTCGTTTCTAGTGGTAGAAGACGGGCTTCTCGTAGTGCGTCGTCGGAGCGACATCCAAATGGGATTCCTGCTATGGTTCGACAAGCTTTGTTTTGGCCTGCTGCTAATTGTTGGCGGCGTGTGGGTGATGCATCCCAGTAACAGACCTCAAATCCATATAGTGCCTGGGCTTGAACTAGGGCTAGATAAAAAGTGCGCAAAACATCCCGTTTTGGGCCCCATGCGGCGGACGAGATCGCAGCGAGCTGCAACAAACGAAAATTCATGCGTTGCCTCGTCTGTACTGCATGGAAGGACACTCCGCGATGGTGTTGGAATGTAATTCCGAGAAGTTTTGGAGCTTTCTCTAGACCGACAGGGTGCCGCGTAGTTCAAGGGAGAGGGGGTTTGGGTTCAACGATCCAAAGAGGATGTATTTCGTTTTGTCTGCGTTTGCTTCCATGGAGTGGCCCTTGGACCATTCATCAACCACATTTATTCCGCTTTGTAGCACACTGTTGATGACGTCTCTGTTCCCATGCCGTGCTGCCAGCGTGGGGTCATCGGCAAAAAAGCCGTGGTACAGAAGAGGAACTTGAGATAATCGTTTGCTTAGAGTGTTCATTGCTATAGTGAACATAAGCGGGCCTAGAACCGTTCCTTGCGGTACGCCGCGGTGGAATAGCATAAGTGGTGAGGATTTTCCTTGGACTCGTACTTTAGCCTGACGTCCTTTGAAAAATGGGGCTGACCATCGGATGATGTGGGGTGGGAGCTCCATCTCTCGCATCGCACTAGCAATTCGGTCGTGATCTACAGTATCGAAGGCCTTGGCGTAATCGACGAATACGGCACCTGTGCGTGAGTCATATGAAGGTCTCTTGAGTGCTGCGCGCAGGTGTAGTAATTGGTCTGGTCCGGAGTGGCCAGGCCTGAACCCGGATTGTTGTGGGGTCAGCTTGGATTCAATAACATCCCGAATACGGGCTGCCATAATCCTTTCCATTAGTTTGGAAATGCAGATAGTTAATTTGACTGGTCGAAACGAGTCTGGGTCTGTTGCCTTCTTCCCTGGTTTGGGGAGGGGCGCAATAACACCTACTTTCCAAGCAGCTGGGAAACACCAGTGCGGAGACTCCCATTGAAAAGTGATGGGGTTTCTGCTTTCGCTCTGGGTCCCAAATGTCGGAGAGCCTCGCTGTAAATCCCATCCGGACCAGCCGCCGTTCCTTTCGGGAGAAGGCGCTGGGCCCGTTCCAGTTCCGCTTCTGTAATGGGTGCAAATTCCTCGCCAGCAACTGGGATGGGTGGCGGAGGGTGGGAGTGTGGGTGCCGTCTGGCTCGTGCGGAGTAAAGACGGATAAAGTGCTTGGCCTTCTGATTTTCCGTGAGCGTCGTGTTGTTAATCTTTATCGCCGGGGTGCTCAGTGGGCGTGGGGCGTAAATCCCCTTTACAACGTTCCAACTGCAGCCGTCTGCTGCGGCCATCTTGCCGCAGAGGGCTTTCCATCTTTTATGGGAGGCTTGTCTCGGCATCTCTCTGCGGCGTGCTGCCAACCTGTCTCTATAGACAGAGGCTTTGCATTGGCAGATCTCCGACTCGATCTCACTGAGTTCTGGGGTCCAAAAGGGGCAGCGTCTCGTCCTCCGCGGGGGACCGCTGCAGCTGTTGCGATGCGGATCGCGGAGGCGAGTAAACGTTCTCGTTTGTGAATGCTCATCTTCTGTGTTGGTAGTTTTCGGCACTGAGCATTTGACATTTGTCTAAAACGAGACCGTTTCGCATTCTTCCATGCATAGAGTGGGGCAAGGGGGCGAGGGAACCGCAGTGGTTCACCATCATCCCCTACTACGTCGAAGGGGGTGATATAATGGTCACTATCCGGAGAGAAATTGGCTGTCCAAGACTCTATGCGACACTCTCGGGATAGTGTCACGTCCGGCGCGGACGGACCGTGACGTGTAGTGTGGCGGGTGTTTTCTCCATTGTTCTGTATGACACAATCGTTATCTAGGCACCATTGCGCTGGCACATCGCCACGTGTATCAGGTGGGATCGCGCGATTCCAGGCCAACGCATGCGTTTCAGCATCTGCACCAATGGGGCGGGGTCTGCTAGTCATCAAGAGCGCGTCCAGTTGCGATGCTGTAAATGATCTCCCTGGAGGGAAGTATGCTGACGTCACTGAGAGCGCCAGCCCTTCTGTCAAGTGGGTCGTTGCGTGAGTATACTCAATGCTCGCCACAACAGACGATCCTACTTCCACCGGCAGTCCTTCACGAACCAGAATCGAAACGCCGCCACCTTTAGAGGGGCGGGGCACTCCATGATGTTGATAACCAGCGATTGTGTGAAACTCGACACTTCCGCACAAGACATTTTCATCTCGCTTAGAAGGCCGAATGACACGTTTTCCTCAACCAGGGTTTTGTGGAGAGCAAGCCTCTTGGCCTGGGTAAGTTCAGCTGAGTTCCACTGCACACCTCGCAGAGAAGGGCCGGGATTTTCCTCCACATCACTGCTCAGCGGTAACTTGGTACAGGTGATGCTGCTGACAGCACGTCGACAAGTGCCCCAGGACCTTCTTGGATTGAGTTCTGCCCCAGCACGACGCGGCTGGTCCCGGCGCTGTGCGACGCCGTAGTTTAAGCGCCAGCGAGTCTTCCAGAAGAAAAACATCGCTGGCTCCAGGCTTCGTCCGACAATGCGGAGCACTGGACCTTGGCGCCAAGTTGGGGTAGCCGGCGTCACCAAGGCGTTGGCCATATAGAAGGGAATACCGTCAAAAGTGCGTATCTTGCTCTTCTGGCCGGCAACCGGCAAACGACGCTGGTGGCTTGATATCCTGTATTCCCGAATAAAATTCCTCTTGTGTTTGTTCCTCGTGACCCATCGGCGTCGTCCACTCAGGCCATTCTTTTCTTGCTTCCTTTGTAGGTGTACGGGCCGTTGTTGGGTCAATGTTGTGTGTCGCGTCCCATCCCATTTTCTTTGGGGTCTCCTGGCCCAATTGGCGTAATAACTCATCGTTTTGCTTTTCTCTTTGACGGGGTTGTTCCCTGGCTGGCTCGAGTTGCGCCATCATTCCAGGCCTCTCCACCTGAAACTGGAACCCTTGCACCCGTAATTCTGCCAGTTGCCCTTTTTCGCTTTGCCAATCAGAAACGGCGAAGCGCGGAGAAGAAAAGGAGAAAAAAAAGAAAAAAACAAACAGCCCCAGATCACAAAGAGTCACAAGTCATTCCGGCGCCATCCAAACGCACGCCGTTCAAACAATACAAAAGAAAAAAAAACCAAGACAAATTGGGCGACCAAAATGGCGAACTCCACCAAAAAAACAAAATCTTTTTTTTTCCACAAACCTATTTCACTAGCGGCGCCCAGGCCCTCACCCCGTACTCCTACTAAAAACACCGTGAATCCTAATAATAATGATAACGGTAACAATAAAAATCATAACGGCAATGGGTGTCACCTTTCCTGTTTTACTTTCTTTTTTTTTCTCACGGCCAACATTCCGCCAGCTATATTTCTTTTATTAGTAATCTTTTCCTTTTTTTTTTCTTCCCCCTCTTCCTCTTCTTCTTCAAACTGGTGTCATTCCTTCTTTTTTACCTCAGTCTTGATGGCATCAATTCTCTCAACAAGAGGCGGATGGGAATATTTAAGCGCCGCAAAAAGAGGGTCTGGGGTTAGCCCAATCTTGTTTTCTTTCTGCATAACAATCAGGGCCCTCTCCAAAGATGGACCATACCCACACTTCACGGCAAATTGGTCAGCTTGAAATTCGAATCGTCGCACAATAAGTGAAACAGCGTACGCCAAAGGTGTAAAAAAGGGTTCTAAAATGAGAAGAAATATCTGAAAACCAATAAAAGGATTTGGTTCATTAAAACCAAATTGTTTACAAATTTCAGGGTTAAATATCACTTCCTTTGCACCAAAGGAAATACAAAAAAGCTGCGCAATACCCATACCAAGCATGATGTGAGAATGAGCATACTTCCAATGCCCAAGCTCATGGCAAAGGACAGAAAGTAGAGCATCGTCATCACCCTCCATCTGTTTGATTAGAGTATCATACAGAACAATTTGTTTATTTTTCCAGAATCCGTATACATAGGCGTTGCTATGACTTGATCTCCGTGAACCATCTACTTCATATACTCTATTTAGTGGAAAATCATGCAACTTTGCCAGTTTGGAAATTTTGACGTACAAGTTGGAATCCTCTGGTATGGGTGTATACTTATTAAACAGTGGTTGAATGAGTGCTGGATACACAAATGTAAAAGAAGTCAGAATACCAGTTGCCAAGAGGAAAAAATAGAAGGGAAACTTTTCACCAAATCGATTCGCAATTTCAAGAACTAAAGCTGTCATAATAGGATGTAAAAGAAATACCCGAAGTAGAAGCATTTTAATTTCATCCTTAACAAACTCTGTAACTGTCATTTTGTTAAATCCATGTTTTTGCTCAATAACAAATTCTCCATAATATCTGAAGGGAATTTCTATCATGGTAGAAATTAAATCCCATACAATAGCATACGTGCAACAGTGTTTAAAAGATCCCACAGTAACAGGAGCTGACTTTGCTACCCAATTATACATTTTTGAGGGAAGTTTCGTCACCATAACCAAATTACTGAATAGAAGATCTTTAACATGACATACAATACCAAATAATGCCTTATCTCTGCTATACGCCTGGCTGGCAAGAAATTCCTCTTCATTAATAGAATCTGCAAACTGCGAAGGTATTTTGGTGCAAAAATATGTTTTCCATTCACGGAACTCAAGATACAATTCCCAAACTCCTACTACATTTACACCAACTAAGGCGGATGCATAAAACGGTGTACGGGGCAAGCGGTACATATTCCCAACCTATCTACACCAGAAAACGATTGAAAAAAAAGAAGAGAACTACCATAATAACCATAACAGAATAGGAATAACAGTTACAATAATAACATCCAAAGGAATTGGAGAAAGTTTTTTTTTTCTTTTGTTTTTTTCTTTCCTTTTTTCTGCTCTTTTAATGTTCATCCTTAGAAAATCGTAAGGAAGAAGGAAAAAAAAGCGGACAATTCTTCCAAATCAAAGTTTTCTCTTCCACTACCATAAAGCTATTTTATAAAAGCTAAATTAATAATAATAATAATAATAATAATAATAATAATAATAATAATAATAACAATAATAATTACAATTAAATATTACCACGAACGCAAACAAGAAAAACAAATACAAGGAATTTTTCACCTCTAACTAATTCCTGAAAATCCCATCAAGGTACCCATAGCAGCGCTAATAAATCCAAGGAATAGCATGGCAAACGCCACGAATAACTCTTGATATGAAGCTGTACAGATTCCTAGTGTATGCATACGAAGACGAAAAGCCGCAGGATATATAAAACACAATGTACTACTACAAAGACCTCCCAATAAAGCGATAATAAAAACAAGTCCAGGGGCTTTAAACGCCAATAAAACACTTAAAACTGAAAGCAATATACTTGCAATCATATTATCCTTAAATGATATAGCAGCATGAAAACTGTCTCGAGTTGCATTGCTATATCCATAAAGAAGAATAAAAATAGCATCTCTACAAGGAAATAAAACAAGGACATACGCTGTTATAACAGTGATAGAGTACATGACATCACCTACAGCGAATACCTTGTCACGAATAGGATCATAGTTAGTAAGTATATTGCCGTGAACATGAGTGGTATGAGACAGATAACCAAAAAGGCCCACCATACCATAAATTAAACCAGTAATAAATATACTAAGTGTCGCTACTTTTGCCATACCTTTACGAGTTTTTTCAGCAATACTGGCAAAAATCTGAAAAACAAGTGTTTGACAATCAAATGAAAACATTAATATAGGTAAGGCCAATATGGTTCGGTTTGATAGGGAAAAATAGTTTATTTTTTTGTTATTAGATGCTTTATCCGGGTCAACTGGAACAAAATATCGGTAAACAATAACTCCTGAAATGAAAAAAGTTGCGGCAATTGCTAATACAGAAACGAAACGCAAAGAAGATACAGCTGGTATGCATGAAAGAGGAAGCATCACAAACATCCAAATAGCAACCATAGCTTGTGTAGGACTAGAAAGAACTGTAAAATATTCACTAACTATCGGCATTATTGGATTAAAGATTTCACCAATAACAACAATATATCCCGCGGCTACACCAACGTTATAAACAATAAGCATCCATCGAGCAATTTCTTCAAAGGTACGACCCAAGAGGGCTCCAGATATTTCTTCATACGATCGCAGTTGCAATGTTTCAATGCATATAACAAGATAATCAATTGAAATTACCGTGAATACCCCAACCACTACCATTAGGAATGCCACAAGAAGAATTCCACAATCTTCAAGTGTTGAAGGTATTGCAAGAATTCCTGCACCAATCGTTGTAACTGAAAGACTCAGCGCAGCTCCCACTGGGCCCTTCCTACTAAATATGGAAACCATTTATTATTATTTTTTTTAATTTTTTCCAACGTTGCCAGTACCTTACCTTCACCAAATCCAGAAGAAAGGAAAAAAAAAAAAAGAAACGACAAGAACAGCTACAAGAAAAAGAAGACATAACAGTAACAAACACACATATATATATATATATATATATATATATATATATATATACTTCAATATTTCTATGAGTCCGTTTAGAATCCCTTTGAGTTAATTTTCTTCGCACTGCTCAATCATTCCTTTTTTTTTTTCTTATTCCTCTTCTTTTGATGCAGTCGAACCCCTATGTCTTTTTTTTCTTTGGTATAAGTAACGGAACACAAATTTACATCGAAGGGTTTGTTTCCTGTCCCTTTTTTTTGTATTTTCTCATTTCCATTCTTTTCACATCATAGGTTACATTGCCAACCTCATTTTCTTTGTCATCTGCGCCACCTGCGGTGAAGTATCCGGATGGCTATCCACACGATATCCTTGAAACGTCGCGAACAAGTCCGCGCCATGATCAACCAATGCTTTTACAAGGGAAGTATCCTCAAGTGCCATGAAAATTGGTGGACGACCATCACTCTGACGAGGTACATTAGGGTCTGCACCGCATTCAAGTAAACATATGGCGGATTTTACCTTTTCAATAGAACAGGCATACTGAAGTGGTGTCATTCCATATTTGATCTCTTTAGATAAGTCGATTTTTCCACTGGTAACAAGTTTCCTGATAGTATCCACATCTTCAGCATCAAGGGCAGTTTGCATTTCTTCTTCAGCCATAGTCAATGGGGAGTCATCAGCTGCTTTATTTAGTTCAACGGCACGATGGAACCATTTTCCAGATAATTTCTCTTCTTCATCCAAGTCTGTTTCGCTGTCACTATCACGACCCTGGGCACGACGTCTTTCACGTTTTAGGTGCTCAATTTCTCGGTATTTTGCATCAGAAGGGAGTTTAAGAGACCATTTAGCAGAATTCTCATCCACTTTGCGGGCAATTATAGAATTCTTTAATAAAAGGGGGGGAAATGGTGTTCCCACATTTGCTTCAACATCGAAGGCTTTTTCAAGACAGAATATACACCGAAAAAATTCTCGCCGAGGATATTTCTTCGGTTCTGGTTTAAGAAGAAAAACCATCAGTGCTATATCTCGAAATCGATGCGGTTCCACCTGTTCACAGTGTGTGATAAAAACCCAATCACCATTTTTAGTACCCACATCAATATAATCCATGGCATTTTGAACACTGTTCATAACAGCGAGATCAAAGTGCCAAACAGCGGACTGACTCTCTTTTGCAATTTTACATAATGAGAGGAAAGGATCACCGTCCTCGTTAAACAAAATAACGGGGGTGCGGCAGTCCGCATTCTTCATGGCCCGCCGAACATGCTCCAGAGGCATGTAATCGGCGGGAACCTCCACCACACCACCTTGAACCATCGAGTGGATCAGATAGCTTTTGCTTATATAATACAAAAAGAGATAAAAGAGAAAAAGAAACATGAAATTAAGAAAAGTAAAATAAAATAAAATAAATAAGCGAATACATAAATAAAGTACATACAAACCTATATGAAAAAGTAAATACAGAGATAAAAATAAAATAAATAATTAAATAAATATAAAGGAAAAAAACAAACAAACGACGACGACGACGAAAACAACAACAACAGCCAACTAACAAGGTAATACAAGAGAAATAAGACATGTAATCTATGAAAAAAAAATCGTCACTCGCGGAAACATACACACATATATATAGAAACAAACAAATAAACAAACAAACAGAAGAAGTCTTAAAATAGGCTTACAATGATGGGCATAAACCTATTTTTTTGGACCTCAATTCATTTATATTCTTTGCACCACATGCGAACATGGCGACGACCAATTCCTTTTTAAACCTTTGAATGACCTTACGCACGTTTTCAGGACTTTCAAGAGCAGCTTTGAGAAAAGGCATCGCTGCAGTAGCGTATTCTGCACCCATAATAAGAGCCTTTGCCATATCCAGACCATTACGAATACCACCACCGGCTATAAGATGTAATTCCCCTTCTTTTACAAGAGAAACACAATCCTGTAGACATTGGTCTGTCGTGACACCAACATCACGGAAAACGTAACCAATATCTTTCTCACCTTTAGTACTTGGCTGACGCCTTCCTTCAATCCACGCCCATGATGTTCCACCACAACCAGAAACATCTATATACTTTACTCCCACTTTTTGTAAAGCAATAACACTTTCACGATCAATTCCATGTCCAACACCTTTAACAATGACAGGGACTTTAATTTCAGGCAAAATGGCTTTTAACTTAACCAGTAAGGATTCAAAATTTGTATCCCCTTCAGGTTGACAGGCTTCTTGTGTATGATTAAGATGAATAAAAAGACCGTCTGCATTTACACAACGAATTAAATTGTTTATTTCCTTTACTCCAAAACCATAGTTTAATTGAACAAGTCCGATATTAGCAAACATAGGAACAGAAGGAGAATACTTTTTCACATCAAACGTATACACTGCTGTGGCATACCGATTTACAATTCTCATACTACCAACTCCAAAAGGGATTCCTTCGGCTTCACAGGCCTTTGCCAAATTCTCATTAATAACGCGTCCATATTCTTCCCCACCAGTCATTGATGATATTATAAAAGGAAATGACAGTGTCCAGCCCATAAATTTACAACTTGTATCAATTTTTGCCATGTCAATTTCTGGAAGAGCAGTATAGGGAATCCTGTATTTATTCCATATGGAAGGTCCATCCTTGTACGGCTCAACATTTTTATTGAGGCAAATGTCTATATGATCTTTTTTCCGCCGTCTCACTGCAGTTTCCTTATCATGTATATTCGTGGCAGGCATTACTAAGAATATTTCTTTAAAAGAATAATATAAAATACTCTATAAAAAAAATCAAAAAACAATATATATATATATATATATATATGAAAAATATAGGTAATAATAAATCACAAGAAATAAGAATACACTAACAAAAGTGGTACAACATATCTAAGTCCATGAGATATGCAAAAATACGAGAGATGCCATCATAAATGGTGAATTACCAAGAATAACAACAAGAACCACCACAACCACTAGCGTCCTCCTCAAGAATAGTAACAACATCAGCAAACTAACCCTCTCCCCCCGAAAAGAAGATTTTCTGTATTTTAGTACGTATATATACGTATAGTCTCTCTCTCTGTTTGTGTGGTTCCCCTTAGTCAGCATTATTAAGACGAGCATCGTGTCGAGTTCCAAGATAGGATACATAGTCGTCAACGCATTTAAACAAAAGGGCGGCATCTACAACGACTACCCCAGCATCCCCACGCACATCTCCTCCATTCCTATCATGGTGTTTCTTTGCCGTATCACGTTTAATTTCATGCTTGAAGGAAAAATTCTCTGGTGTGGAAAATTTTATCATTTCAAAAAACTTTTTAATAGCTTCCTCCGCCTCTTCATATGACCCATCTAACCAGAACTTCTGGGTCTCTCTTGTTTCCGTGGTCTCTGCGTTTTGCCTGGTATCCTCAACTGGAGTAAATCCAAGACATGCCATAATAAACCGCATTGATACCATACCTCGTATACAACTCAGTAACTCTCTCAACCACTTTAGACGACATTTTTGTAAATAGATCTTTAGTAGTAAATGCATTCCATGAGGAAGAGCCATAAGTAAACGACATATAGTAAAACAGTCACCTTCTTCACATGCCGTACATAGTCTAAGAGTTCGGCATACATCACTTTTTTTTACTCGTGCTGAAGCATTCTTTTGGTTCTTTCTGTTTGTAAAACTGATCAACTCTGTTGACAATGCATCATACTGTCCACCAAGGCAAAGATAGAGAAGGCGATAGCAAAAAAAATCTGATACCGATTTTCTTGTGGTATCAGAAAGACCCTCATACAACTTCTTTAAAGAAGCCTGACATTGATTAAATTCTCCAATGTCTCCAAGTTCTAAACAAATAAGGGCATGCTTTTCATAGACATCAACAGCAAATTCATCAAGAATATTTTGTACACGAAGGTCTTGTCTCATTCCCTTTAATTGTTCATTCAAATATCTTGCAGAAGAAATTGAACCTTCTTGATTTTCTTTTTCTTTAGCCTTTGCGAGAACAAATGAAAGGGCCTTTACTAGAACATCTCGGGGACGAATATCTTCTGCTGTGGGTTCATACCTTGAATACATTCGTTCTAACTCCTTTGATTTTCCAACAAATGAGGCCGTAGATACTGATAGTTTATTACAAGATGCTAGGTCTTTAAAAAAATCAGATGTACGTGATAATCCTACTGGAGTTGAAAAATAACTCATACCATAATCTTCTCGATGAGAATTAGTTTCTGTACGACGCGCTTTCCGCGGTTTGTCTTCCTCATGAGAATGTCTTTGAGCCTTTCCAGAAATCGAAGTGTCTGTCAAAGATTCTGTTGGTTTCGGCAGCACTATTGATCTTTGGGAGACCCCATTTTGTTTTTGTTGTTGTTGTAGTAGTTGTAGTTGTTGCTGTTGCTGTTGAGCTTCGATCTGTCTGCGATATGCATACTGAAGCTCCTGCGCAACCTGAATTACTTCAATAAAGGTAACAAGATCATACCTTCGCCTACCAGCAGCCACTTCTGCATCAACAATACCAAACGCCTGTACAACAAAAGAACGAAGCTCCGATGGGGCACGTTTCATAGATTCTGCAAATAATGTACTACGGTAATCCACCGGTGGGGGTTTAACAGCAGACGCACTGCTGCTGCCACCGCTATTATTATTATTATTATTATTATTATTATTATTATTATTATTATTATTATACTGAAGAAAGGTGGGTTCCCTATCAACAGCGTTGGCCGGCATAACAGGGGAAATGCGGCTCCAGTCTTTTCCCTCAATTCCACCGGGTTCTCGCAGGGCGTCTTCCACAACCCCAACGGCCCAACGTTCATACTTTCGTCGATCAGCCTCATTTGTTCGGGTCTTTAATAAATACGCAGCTCGATTCAACCAATCACGGAGAGGTTTCGTCATTGGCACACCGTGGGAGGTTAGAAAATCAGACGAAAGATACGTCGTCGTTTTGGACATTCTTCTCCACACCTTTACCTTTCTCCTTCTTCCTTTTTTTTTAAAATGCCGTAAAGAAAGAATATCAAAGAAGAGAAAACTAACAACGGAAGGGGAAGGAGGAGAAAAAAAAAAATGGATTTATTCCATCAATGGAGAGATGACAAAGAGCAAAAAAAAGTCCGAACGAGAAAAATAAAGGAAAGGGGAAAAACAAAAAAGAGTAATGTCTTCATCGGGAATATAAGGACGAAGGGAAGAACAATAAGAAGAAAGAAAATAACAAGAAAAAGTTGAGAAAATTACTATTTCTTTTCGCTACAGACTTCTTCCTATCCCCTCTCTTTCTATCAAACCAAAAAGTCAAAAAAAAAAAAAACAGCTGAAGATTATTCGTTAGACGTTTTAAGCATTATTTGAAGAACATCTTCATCCTCCAACCGATGTGCTATACCAACTCTCTGTGGCTGATGTTTCGCACTTGTGCCCCAGACCAATGCATACTTAAATCTAGACACAATGTCCTTATGTATCCTCTTACAAATATGCTCCACAGATGAATTTCGTTTTACCACAAATGGTTTTGTGAAATCAGGATGATTTCCATGTTTTTTTGTATAAATTCGAATAATATTAAGATGTTCCCAAATTTCCTCAATTACCTCGTCCACATTTAAATCCCAATGAAGTGAAAGAACAACAGAGTGTGGTAATCGACTTAGACGGTCCATTTCTTCCATTGTAATGGTATCAATTTTGTTATAGACGTATAAACAAGGCATGTACTTTCGATTTCCTTCAATAACGTCAATAAATTGATCAACTGTGATATCTTCACGAATAACAACATCGGCATTATGAATTCCATAGTCTTTCAATATTTCCTTGGCCAAAGATTCAGACATACCCAAAGTAAGTTTAACAGTAGAAGTAAAACTGATAGCATTCAGGCTACATGAGGGTTTCTTTTTAAACGTCACATCTGGAAACCTCTGATTTAGACGAATTCCAACAGTTTCTAACTCCGCCTCAATTTTACCTCTTTGAGCCTCTGCCCTAGCAGCATCTAACATTAAAATAATCATATCAGCTGTTCGTGCAGTGGCAATAACTTGCCTTCCACGACCCTTCCCTTCCGCAGCGCCTTCAATAATACCTGGTAGATCTAATATTTGAATCTCCGTGCCCTTGTGCACAAGTTTACCTGGAATACACGTTAGTGTAGTAAATTCATACCCCGCTGCCTCGCTCGCCGTAGATGTCACACAAGAGAGAAATGATGACTTTCCAACAGACGGAAATCCCACAAGAGCACAGCGTACATCACCACTTTTTCTCACCTCAAATCCATCACCACCACGTGCACCAGCAGCCCTCGTGGCATTCTCTAACATTTCAGTCTTAATACGGGCAAGTTGTCCCTTAAGGCGACCAATGTGATATTCCGTCTTTTTGTTTTTTTGCGTTTTGGCAATCTCCTCCTCGATCGCCTTACGTCGCTCAAGCAACCCCATCTTTACTTATCCTTTTGATTCTGTCCTTTTTTTCCTTCTTTTCCTTTTTCGTTTGTTTCTTTGCTTTTACTTTTTTTTGTTTTCTTTGCTTTTACCTCAGCCCCCTTTCTCTCTTAATAGGCAGCCTGTGATACAAAGTGACTGAAGGGGGGAAATAAAAAACGAGAAAATGAGAAAGAGAGAGAGAGAGAGAGACAACAGAAAAGAAAAAAAAGAAAAAACACACAAGTCATGTTTAGCTATACTCCTCAGCACACACAGAGATAGAGACGGGGGAAAAAACCCTTTATTATCCCCCCCAAAAAAAACAGCGATGTGAGAGCAAAAAAAAAAAAAAAAAAAACACACACACACACACATCATGTTTCCAACCTTTCTTTTTTTATTTCCTTCTTCTTACACGCTTTTCAATAAAAATGGGGCAGCTGATACTCGAGAATATCGTACGAATACAGTAACGAGTAGATCTCCAGTTCAACTAAACGTCGTTTCCCTCTTGACTACAGGGTGGGACACGGTGTCAATACGGATGCAAAAAACACACAAAAAAAAAGTGGGATAAGGAAAGAGAAATATAAAAAGAAATTAACATTTTCTTTTTCCTCTTCATTCCACACGACCCTGAAAAAGCTCTGGACTCCGATACTCATGAATCTTATAGGAAACTCGGCTGTTTTGCACATTCCTCTCTCATCATTCATCTGAATACAAACTCCCTCCCCAAAGAGTTGAACACCCCTCTATCTTATTATTTTCCCTCCTTCCCTCAGTTTCTCTGCGTAAAAGAGAATCGTATAATAAAACGAAAAGAAACGCAAGAGATAATAAGATGATGAAACGAAAGGGATATATGGGAAGAGGGGGGAATTTATTTAGTTTTGGGAAACGACAGGTTGACGCGCTCCATTACTTTGATTGGAAGACGTAGCACTAGTTGAAGGACAACCCATAAAACATTTTAATGGTTTAAATTCAAATTTTTTTGCCTCTCGTGCAATCACATGATTTTTCATCAGAGAGGGAATCCAGTTACCATCGATAATGGCTATCATTTCTTGCGCTGTATTTCCAGAATATTTCTTACGTCTTATAGGTGACCATGTCATATATGGAACTTGCTGTGGTGTCCTTGACTTTTCTCGATGATCCTCAAGAAGGGCAAACAGTATCATGGTGAAATACCGCAATCCCTCTCCTTTTTCCAAAACTCCATGAATACCAGCCACTCCTTCCTTTGGTACTCCAAGAGTTATACCAGTCAAACAGGCTTTTCCACCAGACCAGGGTTGTGTACCGTGTGAGTCGCAGATATACAGTGTCCACGCCTCTGTATAGCGGGCATCCGGTTGATTTCGTACATCATGTACAAGTGAGAAAATAGACACTGTGTAGTCTCCAGAAGCTATAACGTATCCACATACAGGACGTCCAACATCTGCATCTCTACCATGTTTGAGAGAACACATCTGATTTACCAGTTCCTTGGCTCTTTCTTCCTGATTGTAAAATAGAACCTCAAACTCACCCTCATTTATTTTACTAGGAAAAAATTCTCGAAGTCGTAGACAGGTATTTAAATCTCCAACAGTAGGTCGTGATTTTTTCTGTGGCCAATCCGGAGCAGAAAGCTGATGTAACCAAGCGGAAATATATAACAAGTAATTAACAGTAGACATAGTGTTACACTCTTGCATTGTTACTGCGAAACCCAAAGAGGAAAGAATAATTGCAGCAACAGTTGAGAAAGTTTGACAACAGTCATGAGTTCTCGGTGGCATTGGGCCCTTTTTTCCTCTACCTGCATTAAACTGTGAAAAAGATCCTCGAATACACACGACTGCATTTTCAACAAAAAAGTCACACTTTCCATATCGGCGAGTAGCTATATCCTTTAAACTTATATCTGTTAATTTACCTTCTATTCGACGCAAGCGTTCTTGTTCACGAATGGCTTTGCGTTGGTTTTTATCAGTGGTAACTGAATTGCCATTGGCATTTTCGACACTGCTAAAATCCGAGTTGTTCTGAGCTTCTAAAAGCGACGATGTTGAGACTGTAGAACTGTCTTCAGAACTCATTACATGCTTCTGTGTTAGCAAATGTTACGAATACAAAAAAAAAATACAAAGGAAAGAAAAATAAGAAGAAAAAAAAAGAAAGAAGAAAAGAAAAGAGAGAGAATTACTTAGCAATTGGCATACACAAGAATCAGCTATCATGATCGATACAAAAGAAAGAGAAACCAAAGCAAACCCTTTTTTTTTAATGGCATTTACTGGGGCAAATATCTTCCTAAATAAATATTCTTTACTTCTTGGAGAGAGTTTTCTGAATCCGATCCACCAAATTCGCGCCATTATCACCAGCTCCATCAATAGCAACAGCGACCGGAGTAGTCCAGTCCGGATTTCCTTTAACAAAAACTTCCTGATT
The DNA here is from genome assembly GCF_022059095.1 of Trypanosoma melophagium. Lineage (NCBI taxonomy): Eukaryota > Euglenozoa > Kinetoplastea > Trypanosomatida > Trypanosomatidae > Trypanosoma > Trypanosoma melophagium. Next base: position 931,562 of record NW_027125132.1, on the reverse strand, counting down.
AATGCGAATGACACCTTCTTCTGCATCCCAGTGTATACCAGGGTAAATACGAGCGAGTTTACTCAATGTATCAAACGCAGCGATTGGGGTATTCTTGTCTTCAGTTTGAAGTAAAGCAGTTCTTTTTTCTCTGGCAACTCGCAGTTGTGACGTTACCTGTTTAAGGAGAGATCGGTTACGCCCAAGCTGCATAGGAGGAAGTTGAGCCTTCTGATCCAACTGAGGTGGCAGTTTCTCTGCCTCCACATCACTCACAACGGATACGTCCTTAATAAAACAAGTTCGTATTATTCGTACGCTTGGGCTGCCGTCTGAGAACCCGTGAATAAGCACAAGGAGTTCCTCTGCGGGCTTGTACGTGAAAATAGTTCCCTTTACGGCAGTGCCATCGACCAGGGTGACCGCCACAGTTGCACCAACAACTTGAGTCTCGTTGACAGCGCTTGGCATACTGCTTTTGCAGATGATCTATTGGGCGTTCTTGGTGTTTTGCTTTTAATTACTTTTTCAAGGAAATAAATGTCCAACAAGAAAAGAAAAGAAAAAACGAAAAGTTTACACCAAGAGACGAAAACAAAAAGAAAGAAAGAATATCGAATCAAACCAAAAATCCTTCTTAAAAAGAAAAGAAAAAAAAACGACAGTTTATCATCATTTTCAGTCGGTGCATGAGGAGACAGACACATACACACAGAGTAATGCAGAAGAGAAGAGAGAGGAGAAATGCTCTAAAAGCACTACCTTATTTCCTCAAAGGCGTCAACAGCCCACTACAACCCATTTGAACGCCATACAATTTTGTGAATAGATATATGTTTTTTTTTCTTTTTTTTCCTTAGGGATATACAAAAGAAAAAAATATGTAGGGATATTCATTCCGTCTCCTTCTCCCTTAAAAAAAAAAACTCTTGTCCCCATTCTTCCTACGCATGAAAGAAATAGTGTAATCCCCTCTTAGCGTACACAAAAACATTCTTGGATTTAGCATAATTTAAAATTTCCCTACCTGGAACGGAAGTTGATCCAATAAACAGATGTGTTCGTTTTGAAAAGAGTTGAGAATACATTTGTTTAATTTGCCTGTGACGGTCCCCCTCAGGTGGCTCTTTTGACCACTCTTTAAGAAACTGAAAAGTACCCGCTAGATTGTTTATATGAGCTGGAGATAGCGAGTTATGACAACTCACCAAACCGGTATCATTGGGTGCACTCAAAATACCATCAAACCAAATGGTACTAGGTACTTTATCTTGATTTTTAGCATTAAACTGATTTCGAATTTCCATATCCGCTGCACGAAAAACCATCTTATAGTCTATTGGATCTACACGATGATCCATCGTGAAGGGTGACCCAGTACTACAACAAATAGCTTTCATGGTGCTATAACTGGCATTACTCTTTGCCCGACGTGGGAGTAATTGATACAAATTATCTTCTCTGTGTACACCAATGAGATCTGACCATCCGTCCAAAAGCAACGGCTGTCCTACAGGATGCTGTGGTGGAATAACACCATACTGCTGCATTACAGCTTGTTGTTCGGGTGATATGGCCTCAAATACAAGTGATTTTGCCTCATATGCGTCAAATACACGATTATGAAGTTTTTGCTGCGTCACATTTCCCGACATGTCACGAAGTCGAACCACAAGGGTTTGCAGCGTTGTATTCAAGAGCGACATTAGTTTTTTCTTTTTTTCTTTCTTTTCCCCTCTTTTTTCGAGTGTGTATGTATGTGGTAGACTGTTTTCACCCACCCCCTACCAACCAGGTAAAATCAAAAGTAAAAAAAAAAAGAGAAAGGAATACCAAATAAAAGTATCACTAAATCCAAAACATAGAAATACAGATATACACGTACAATGTATATATTCTTCTTCTTTAGAGGCTTCCTTTTGGTAATAGCGCAATTTGTAGAAACTGCAAGATACAATAAAAACTCTTTCTGCAGATTCCCCAAACTTCCCAATGACAACACTACTAGTCACGTGTACACCTACACGTGTAGTAACTGCGCCTCTTCTCCAGTGGTTATAGCAATCCACTGTTCGTGTTGAGAAGACCAAGAAACATTATTGATGGGTTGCTCAGATTTATAGTTCATCATACACTTTGGATTCATTCCAGAAACCTCATTGAGGTCCCATATATAGGCATTTCCGTCTTCTCCAGCGCTACAGAGATTAGTTGCTGAATTTGGTGCCCAGCAAACGCTATTGATAGGTTGAGGACGATTATTTTTTAAATATACTGCTGGAACAGATGGCATTCTGATATCCATTACAATAACTTCTGTACCTTCTACACCAAATGTAATAAGATACGTTTGATCTAATTTGTCCCATGCAACACGCAAGAGAGGTGACAAATTTGGAGATTCATACAATACTGTACAATGTTCAATCTCTCTCAAGTCAAATATACGAACTGAACCGTCTGCTCCACAACTTGCAAATGTATGCGTACCTTTCGCGAAGGCTATATCATACACCTCTTTATCATGAGCAATAAGTCTCGTATTTTTTACACTTTCAATATCCCAAATGGTTATAGTGGTATCAACACTACAGCAACCAACTATCCTGGGATCATCATTATTCCAATCACAGGATGTTATGGGGAAACAAAACTCATTAGGTTGCCTTCCGCTATCAAAAACAGTATTAAATACTACATTAGAATCTATATGATCTTTTTTATTTGACAAATCTCCTCGTGTGTCATTTGCTTCTCGTTGTTTATCATCAATAACCTTTTCAGGAGGTCCCTCTTTAACTTCCCACAGACGAAGATAATCCGCAGTCGTGATTATAAGGTCTGTTGAGGCTTTCTGAGGAGCAAACATTACTTTTGTGGGTGGATAACAGTGTTCCCACGTCGCTCTACAAACTAAATTTCCCTCCTCATCCTTCTGGACAATATCCACGTGGTTTTTATACTCCTGAATATATGAGGATACAGCGAACCGGAAGGGGGCATTCTCCCGAGTACTCCACGACAGACCATTAGCCACCCAACCAGTGGAGTAGGACAATATGTTATGTCGTTGTTGTTGTTGTTGTTGTTGTTGTTGTTGCTGTTGTTGCTGCATATTCTACACAAAACTAAACCTACAGTAAAGAAAAAGAAGAAATAAAGAAACACATATGCATACTTATTCTTTCAAGCTAATACCACAGAGAAATATAACGTGTCTTGATAATTGCCAGGTTCAAATACAAGACACCCCGCAGCACAAAAACAAAAAAAAAAGGAAGAAGAAGGAAAAACAACAACAATAACACACACATATTCTTGCATGTTGAGCTACATCTCTAATGATAAATAGAAAATAAACGTATTCTTCAGTTATTTTCCTCATTAAGTCTCTTCTTAAGAGACTCCACTTCTGCTTTAAGACAAGCATTTTCCTGCTGGAGTGCCTCATAGTCTGCGGCGGAGGCTCCACCAAGTACTTTCTTGATAAAGTCCACCGGATCTTCAGGTCTCTCTGGTTCCTCGTAAAGGTTAACGAGAACACGAGTCATTGTATCGATCACCTGTTTTCTCTCGAGGTACCTGCGAAACTCCTCCTTCTTTGCTTCACTTGACTGATAAGACATGTTATTTATTTTTTATTTTTTACTTATGTGGGTACTTGGCGTCAATTTGCAACTTCCTTCAAGGTTAAGTAAATATCAATTAGCAGATGGAGACAGAAGAATAGTAATAATAATAATAATAATAATAATAATAAAACGAAAGAAAAATAAAAGGAAAATTTACCACCGAAGTATTATTACGCTTCCTATTCCTTTTTTTCTCTTTTTGTGTCTTTCTCTCTCTTCCAATCTTTTACAGATCCGAAGAGAGAGAAAATGAAAATAGGGATCAACAGAACATCAAAAACACCTATAACCACTTATTTACTCACATATGGTGTCAAATTCATTTTTTCTTAATAAATACACACACACTCACACACCCGTAAGGAAAATAATAATCCCTTAAGAAACTCTATTTAGTTCTCAACTGCATGAGTAAAACAAAAACAAAAACGAAAAAATTCCTTATCCTGCTTTATTCAAAAGCACTCCATCACTTCTTTTTTTTCTCTCTCTTATATATATATATATATATATATATATATATATGGATAGATAGATAGATATACCGGTTCGTGTTATTCCTCCTTTTGGGATCCCTTTCGCGTCTGTGATTTCTTTCGCTCACTGCGCGGCTCAACTCTTTTTGGCTCAGTGCTCCAGAGTCGCGATAACACCACGAGGATCGTGAGGATGTGCGCGGCAACGACGAAGATGACAAAGCACCATACTCCGTTTAGTTCGAAGTCCATTCGTAGAATACCGCTTTGCGTAAAGAACCATAAAGATAATAATAAAAAAAAGAAAGAAAAAAGAAATGGAGAGAATACACATGTGAGGTAAATAACAAGATGGGAAAGAAAAAGAGATAGCAATCATTAACAATAATCAAGCGAGTAGTTAACGTAATAAACAAGCACTGTTTGCGCCATTCAGCGAAAGAAAAAAGAAGGCTGATGGACAGTGACGGTGAACAAAAAATTTTTTTTAGTAATCCTGAAATAGAAACGAAGAGAGACACACAAGAACCTTTTTTCTTCTTCCCTTTCTTCGTTCTTTTCTTTCTTTACGCGTAAACACAATAAAAAAATTTAGTGGAAACAACAACAACAACAGCAGCAATAACAAGAAACAAACAAACAAGAGAAACCTCCCACCGAAAAATAGTCAATATAATGACACTTACACACGAACATGTATGGCATAATGTTTCTGTAGACCTTTTCGTGCTGTTCTCTGTGCATCTTCACTGCTGTCTGTGGCGAGACGGAGAACTTTCATAGTTTCCATGTTATTCTGCAGTTCCGCCTCACTCAATCGACGAAAGAGCGGACAGTCATCGAGGCATGATACCATCCACTGCTCCAACTCCTCCACATCCGATACTGTGAAGAGTAAACCTCCAACTTTCAGCCAATACGCGTACTCTTGCACAAGTCCTGGGGAAATAATACGACGACGAATGTTCTTTCGCTTCCAGTGGGGATCTGGATAACAAAAGAAGAGGGCTCGCAGTTGTCCTTTGCGAAAACAGTTTGAACCAAACTTCATGACATTCATCTGTTCAAACCACAAATTCCGAAAATGATGGGGTTGCTCAGAGGAAGTAGAAGTGGAAGAGGAAGGAGTAGCCTCAAAGATTCCCTCACGGTAGCTTAGTGTCTTTTTTTGGGCAAAATCAACAACTTTAGGTCGAATCTCAAGTCCCAACATGCAGACATCAGGGAATTCCTGCGAAAGTGAAAAGAGCATCCCACCAAACGCACACCCCACATCTAATATCTCCACAACGGGATTACTCATTTCGGGATAAAACTCCACACATCGTGCTTGCATCTCTGCTGGATTATCAGGGTGTTCATCACTGTTTTCTGCCAATGGATTGCGATGAGGACGAGTGCGAATTGGCAGTCGCGTCCACTTTGGTTGCACAGCAGTCGCCATTCTAATCTACTGCAAGACACTACTGAAGATTATGATAAATGTTTTTGTTGTTATTATTATGGTGTGGTGGTGGGCCAACCAAACATGTCAAAAAGAGAGAGAGAATTTTATAAAGCGACACCAACGTTTAATAATGATAATAATAATAATAATAATAATAATAATAATAATAATAATAATAATAATAATAATAATAATAATAATAATAATAATAATAATAATAATAATAATAATAATATTGTGAATCCCAACAGAAAAGAAAAAAAAATCACTCACTAAAGTACAGCAAAGAAAGAAGAAAAAGTCATTTTTTTTTTTCGTGGCCATATATAATGTGTAGAAATAATCAAGGAAAATCCAGAAGGAGAAGTCATTTACAATATCTTTCGCTGAGCTATTTTATTATGTTTCTCCCTAAGGCGCTTCTTGAGCTGTGCGTTTTCCACCACCAATTGCTCTAGTTCCATTGTCACTCGTCCTAGAACAGCATCACACTCTGCCTGTTCTTCCCGATACTTGTTTCTCTCAGAAACCAACTCTGTCTGAAGATCCTCGCGCTCCTTCGTACTGCGTTTCTCTAGACTTCTGTAATTATCCTCGAGTATGGCCAACTCTCTATTGAGAGTTTCAATCGTTAACTCGTTTGCTTTTAACTGTGGGATTAAATTTCCCTCCTTCTCACCCCCCATACTGCTATTATTTCCATAACTATTAAAGGATGAAATATCTGGTTTTGCTCCAGTGGATGAAGCAACAGTTAAGCGTAACTGCTCAATTATACGTTCCTGACGTTCTATAGTCTCTCGTAATCGATGTAATTCTCCAGCACTTTTCCCTTCTTCTTCAAGGGCTCTTTGGAGAACTGAAAAACGATTTGCTGCTTCTCGTTTCTCATTATCGCGGGACTCCAATTCCTGGATAAGTGCGGTTACCTTCTGTCTTAACTCACGAACTTCATCTGATCGAGCTACCGATGCTGATGGAGAAGTTTGAGTTCGAGAAATGATAGAGTTTAAACGAACCATCGCTTCATCCGTTTTCTCAAGCAATTTATCCTTCTCTTCAAGAAGGGCACGAATCATAACGTAAGCTTCTTCCATGGAGAAGGGAAGTGGATTTTCTAACAATGCGCGTTGAATTTCAACTTCAATTTCTCCTTTTAAAGGTTGCATTCTTGACAATATACTACGAAAATGAGGGGTATTATTTGCACTGAGAACTCCTTCTATTTGTTCAACTGTTGAACTCCGACTTGTAGATATTTCTGGTACTTTATTTACAATAATATTGAAGGCTCCCAAAGCCGGTATGATAACCCGCTGCTCTAATAAGGAGAGATAATCAATTAAAGACATTAATGCAGAGAGAGTATCAGCAGCTAATCGATCTCGTTCTCCTAATTCTGCTGTTAACCTCTGTTCTGTTAGGTCACGTTGACGCTCCACAAAGACACACTCATCAATCACTTCAGAAAGATTTTGTCTGGTCTTTTGAAGTTCATCCATAAGTTCGGCGACATTAGTTCCCATTAAAAAAATTCTAAGTGTTTTTATCCCTTCTTTTTCTTTTTCTTCTATGTTTGTATTATTTATTCGTTTTTCTCAATCCGAACCCAAAGATGGAGAGTAAAGTGGAGCTTGAGGAGCAATACAATAAGTCTCTACACAGAAATAACCATATAATACCCGCCACCATCACCACCACCAAATACGAACAAGAACAACGACAACAACAAAAAACACATACAATAATTCATGTACGTATAGTATGTATGTATATTGCATTTTTTTTTTATTTTTTATTTTTTTTTTTGACACCCTTCATCCAACTCTTATATCTCATCTCCCTGGAGCAATACGGGTGTTTCTTTTAAAACTTTCATCAAATGCACTTACTCGGCTAATAGGTCCTTTCTTACGACTAATAACAGTACTGTCCTTATTTAACTTGGTATGAGAAGATGTTTTTCTCATACCTTGACCCCGAAGTTCCTCCATAACATCCCGCATATCCTCAGAATAACGAGCCACTACATCTGAACTACTCACATCATGAGTCCATATAAACTCGCCACTACTTTCTGAAGAATCTGAAGATTCATCATTTTTACCAGAGTCAATTTGTTGATATTCATTTTTCATCATCTGACGACGCATTTTGTTGGGTAATCGATCTAATGTAATACGTCCCATATTGCCAAGTTGAAAATCATGCAAAAAGAATCTCTGGGCCTGGGTAGGATTTAAATTTCCCAAATCGGTTTGTCCACTAGTACCACTTCTCTCACAGATCATTGCGATACAATCATCAAAGCTTATTGGAGCTCTTGGCAAATGTAGACACTCAGCCATATGTTCACTCATTCCAGCAGCTGAAAGAACATCATACATGTATCTAGATACAAGTGCACGGGTAAGGGTTATATTATTAGTTGGAACAATACCACAAGCGGCTAATTTTAAACCTGCTTCTCTTGAGAAACAGCCTGGAAGTGTAAGACCAGGAGAATCATATAAGACAATATTTGGATCACGAGAAACAGGAACAAGTTTAACTCCTCTAGTTGTTCCTGGAGTTATACTAACAGTCTCTGGGGTGCGAGAACGTCTAAAATCTTCACGATGAAATTGATATTCATGTGCCATTCGTAAAGAATTGATAAGAGTAGATTTTCCAACATTAGGCATACCAACTACAAGTCCAACATGAGCAGTCGTTTTAAACCGTTGGGCGGGAAGAATATGAGTTACAAATCGTTGAACAGCCTCTACAGTATCTCGCCAACTTCGTTTGGCACTAGTAAAAAGGGCAAAATTACCATTCATTTCATAGTATTGCTGAATAGCTCGGTTAGAGTCCTCATTAGAGAGTTCTGCCTTATTAAAAATAATAAGTCTCGGACGACCCACAACTAGTTTTCGAAGATTAGGGTTCTCAGTTGTAAACGGAAGACGGGCATCTCGTATTTCCAACACAAAATCCGCATCCTTAACTTTTTCCGCGAGCAATTGTGAGGCAAGTTGCATGTGTCCCAAATACCACGCCGGTCCCTTTTCGCCTACATCAACGAATGCCTCTCGCGACATTCCCTTCTTGTTTGATTGATCCATCGACTCTTTATATGACGCGAGGGCCCGTTTCACACTCCGCATAAATACAGGATCAAAAACATTGCGGCAGCAGATATTTTGACGCATCTTATTCTCTTTCTCTCTCTCTCTCTATATATATATATATATATACTCTAGACCACCCCACACACACCACCCACTTTCTCCACGGCTATTTATTGGAGTGCAATGAAGGGGAGCAGCAGCGAAAGTAAAAAAAAAAAAAAACAAGAAAAAAAAACGAAGTGAAATAAGAGAAGTTTTTCTATTTTCGCATGGCTAAGAGTCAGAGATGAGGAGAATGAGAACAAAATAAAACCCGCAAAAAGCAGAAGGTCTAAACAAGAGAAAATAAAGAAACAGAAGAAGAATTTAACCACCAACCCACATTTTCCTATTGAAAACAAAGCATTTCTTTTTTTTTTTGCCGTTTTCTCACAAGACCTCCTCCCAAGAAGAAAGGGGAAAAAACATGAATGCTAAGTCTACCGAATAAAAATGAAACCAGAACAACAACAACAATAAGAAAGAAAGATCATAGTAATCCTCCTTTCTAATATTTTTCTCTTGGGGTTCCTGTTTGTATACCTTATCTGGCTTTTTAAAATATGCTCTCTAGTCATTTCTTTTTTCCTATCTCTTTTTCTTCCTGTAAAGTTAAATCGCTGAAGGACAAAGTTTCAAAGAAACAACACCCTCGACACAAAAAGAAAAAAGAGAAAAAAAAGAACAAACCCAAAAGGTTTGTTAGGTCTCATATTTTTGATTCATGGTGTGATAAATGAGCATATCACCCAATCTGAGGGTAATATGAAGAAGAAGATATCCATTTCCCTCTCGAAAAAATATCTCCGTGTCAGCAGCACAGAATACAGATACCTTTTTTTCTTTCTGCTATTTCTCGTGAGTATTACTTACAGAACTGTCACTGTTAAGGTATTGTTATGTCATCAAATTGTAAATATAGCGAGTAAAAAAAAAAATAAGTAATAGAGTAAAATCGATATAAACTATCAAATAAAGAGAAAAACTAGAAAAAAACAACAACAACGAGTTTGACACCAAAGCTATAATTGATAGAAAAATGATACATCTATCCTCCTTTCTTTCCTTCTTTTCAGTCACCATTTTCCCGTACCATTAATGACAGAGAAGCAGAAAGGGAGGATAACCGGGGTAGCATAGAAAACACAGTATGCTCATACACCAAGCTAGAAATATATATGTTTTTTTTTTTCTCAGGCACTAAAATCACACATTCACTTTAGTGAAGCAAACAAAGAAACAATAAAAAAACTAATCATTTGCTTTTATTCGCATTCTTTGCTACCACACGCGATGGTAACATTCTTTGGAAATATATAATGACGTTATCAATATGTTGGACTGGGAGGAGTGATCTGTTTCTCACTGTTATCATTATCTCCTTCCTGTGGGAGTTTTGTACTTGCAATCCCATTTCTTGTACTCACCTCTTCTACCCCTCCGACATTCCCCAGTCTCACATAGCAACGCACAACTACACAAAGAGAGGGATAAAGACAGAACGTATTTGTCGTTTATTATTATTGTTGAATATGGACATTTTTTTTACCGTTTTCTTCTTCCCCTTTTCGCTCTCACGAAGACAAACTGTCGGAAAAGGAAAAGGAAAGATTTTTTTTTTTAATTTAAAGAAAAATAAATAATGATAAGTTTTTTTTTTTAATCCATCGCCGTCAAATCATGAAGATATTAAGGGATTGGCGTACAACGTCAGATGTGGGGCACCATGCAAGGTCCGCGCTGCCAGAGGTATTGGTGTCATATGTGCTGCTGCATAGGGGTATAGCGGAATCGCTGCTGTTGAGGGACTGTGGTACCGCATTCCTGGTGCATCTGAGGTTAAAAGTAGAATGGATGAGCATGTTGGAACTTTGTTTACCGTTGATGGATTTAGTAATGGTGGGGCAAGAGAAACTGGAATTGGAATTAACTGTGGTGTTACATTTGAAGCCGCTGGTAAATACTCTGGTGGGGGCACTGCAAGGGCCATGTAGTCCTGTGGTCTGTATGTCTTTGCCCCACTTGCTCGAAGCTGATCCAGTTGAGCTTGTGTTCCATGAAAAAATGGACATTTATCACGTAAACAGGCACGTTCAGTGTAAAAAAGACAGACTGTGAGAGGCACACGTCTTGTCTCACCTTCTTGAACATGCATGTAAGAACAACTTGATGAGTGAGGACAACTCTTGTTGAAAAAATAATCGCGGCATATGAGTCCTTTATTTCGAAACATCTCAGCAATCTGTTGGCGCCGCTTATCAGGAGTCCACATAACCGGAATATCGTTCATTTTGAATAAATATTAGATTTGTGAAATTCCAGGAAAAAATAAACTCAGACACACACACACACACACACACACACACACACGAGTATAATCCTTCTCTTGTAAACTTATTCGAAAAATGAAGACCTCGTCATTGGACAATAAGACAAGATAAACAAAAAAGAAAAGAGAAAGAAAGGGGGAAGAAAAGCAGTAACAAAGAGACGCTAAATCACCACTTAAATGCCAAATAAAATAAAAAACAATACATATTTACCTTTGAGAAAAAGTACCAGCAGAATAAAAGGAAGAATATATATATTTGCCTTTCTTTCCTTCTTTCCTGATATTAGCCGCAACGACTTTATGAAGTTCCGACAATACTCATCTTCGCTTTCTTTCTGTAGAAATCCCCCGACCCCCACCCAGGGTAAACAACTCATTAACGCGCCATGCAGAATCATTTTTAAAAGAAATAAAAGTGACAACTACATCAAATAACCCCCAGAATATACAGTGAGAGTGATGTTGAGAACATAATGGCAAGATTCCCAGCGAAACGATAGCTATACCCGGCGTAGAGTCTCCTCCCATAGCTTGGGGCAGCAATAGGATAATAAATCTGTGCGAGAAAGGCTCGCCTGCAACGTGTCTGCAGTGGGTAAAGCACCGCATCCAGCGCCGCGGTGGCGGCGAAGGCGCCCATCAGTGCTTTATGTCTGTAGTGCCGCCACTCCTCGGTTCGGAGGAGATCTGGCCGCTGCCGCAGTGGCGATGCGGGGGTTGGAATGATGCCGGCGCCGGCCGTCTCGTACCACGTGAGCCACACGGCCTGCTGCGGGGCGAGGGCGGCGAGGGGGAGAAGTCCGGCGGCCCCGCGGAGAAGTCCGCGCGTCGAGAAGCCGGCGGGGGCGGCGGGGCCGAAGTGCCGCGCGAGAACGGCGTTGAGGAGCGGCGTGGCGGCAAAGTGAGCGGCCGCCCCCCCCGCCAGCCACACGGCCGCCACAGTGTAATACGGATGGCGGGTGTCGCAGTGCCGCGAGGGCGGGAGAAGCGGCGGACCCAACAATGACGACGACGATGATGACGACTCACCGCTTTTGACAATTGTGTGAGAGTCCAACGTCGTAGGATGGGTATTCGTATTCATATTCGTATGGGAGAGAGAGCGGAGAAGGATGGAGGCGGTGAGACCTTGTACTGCAACGGAGAACAAATCACGTGCCAAGACACCAGCCGCAAGGGACCAGACACTACCGCGGAGAAGCATCACACCGAGTTGACACTCTATCCACCGTAGACGAAGTGGGGCAACCATTAATCCACACATAGAGAAAAGAACTCCCATAGAAATAATATTAGCTACAAGATCGTGATTTACCATTCGAGTTGTGTTAGACTGAATTAACCACCTAGAAATAGAATCCAACCCATTTTCAAGATTTCCATTATTACTAATACGACGATAAAATTCTAGACGTTCCGATACCGTATTAGTTTCTTCAATAAGTCTACGATTTACCGGTGCTGTAGGTGCACGCCTATCTGTTAAAGTAACTACATCACCTAATAACATTGAAGGCTTTAAAAAATTAAAACGGGTATCATCCAAAAAATCAAAAGGTCGAAACGATGATGCTGGAGGAAATCCACTTACCATACTACTGGTTTGCCACAAGTGAGTAATCAATTCAGAGCAGAAGAGTCCATTTTCAATATTGCTACCATCCACAGTAAAATGTCCCTCATTCCAATTTAGTAAAGGAATTCGGCTATTATTATTAAGACGTTCCAAATGTGGAAAATATAAATCTTGAAGAAATATAGAAGCTTCACAATACGTCTGACGAAGAGTCTGTAGAGTACTAGCATCATCTTTTATATATACCATAGGTAAAATTTTATCAATGTTATCGATTTCCTTTGAAAGTAAATAGAGTTTATGAGCGGCTTTTATACGATCCATTTTGTCTGGGGGACTTAAAAAAGAGGGAACAAACCCTAAAAAATCCATCTTATAGGGAATATTACTAACCCTAGGGAGATGATTATAGAGTGAATTTTCCTGTTCTTTACGAGTTTCACCCATTTCCAGAAAACGGACAGAAACTTTATTTGCTGATGATCTTGCTAAACGGTTCTCCAAAGAACGTAATGTAACTCCATTGAGGTTCGTTTCTAGTACATAAGTACCAGAAGGAGAAATAGGATCATTGGGATGAATAGTTCCTCTCTGTTGTTGCTTTTCCACTTGTTCCTCGCTGAGTTTCATCACCATTGCAACATGATCAAATTCACACTCCGTTTTGTTAAGTAGACAAATAGCGATACCGATGGGATCTCGCATCTTCATACATCTGCGATTCATCAGCAAGATATCACCGCTGCGTAAACATGATGCGGGATCATTGCCTTCTGCGGACATTAAACAAGAAGAAAAAGAAAAAAGTTACTCTTATTATTCTCACCACCACCAACACCACCAACACCTCACCACTTTTACCTTCTTTTCCAGTGATGGAAATCAGAAAAATAAAAATGGTGACATTAACCACAACACCAACACAGAAAAAAAAAAACGAAAAGAGAAAAAAAACACAAAGAGTAAAACATACATAACCAATTTTGACTTTCTGGTTTTACACAACTACAACCCATATAAAGTTAGACACTTTCTTATCTTGTTTTTTTTTTTTCTTCCTTCTTGCGTTTACTTCGTCTTAACACTGAACGAAATCATTTAGGCAGATCCCTCGATAGATTTTCGCCATCGGAAGGTCATTGATATGTCTTCGTGTAACCGAAGCAAGCTTTCACGCGTGTCGCAATCTATGTTGTGACGACTTTTACTTTCGTATGTAGAATGATCATCTGGAGAAGCAGAAAAATACAATCGGTTTGTAGGGATACACCGACTTAACAAGGATGAGATGAGGTTTCTGGATAAACTGTTTCCAGCCCCACCAACGAGATCCATCTTTGTAACTACTACAAATGGTGATGCATCATACAAGAATGGACGAACTGTACAAACAAGATCTCTCAAATACATAAGCACACCCTCAGCATCTGGTGCCGGACTGTAACGAGGCCTTAATTGAAAAAAACTCATCCATCCATTATCTTCAATCAAATCCGTAGCAGGAACAACAATAATGCACTGATGTGCTTTGTTATCACTCACAACTGGTAGACGTTCAATTTGTTCAGATCGTAATGCGTCTTTACCTGCAAGTCGTGTTTTCCACGGCATCCCTGTGAATAGTCGTTCAAGTAGAAGTTGATCTTCAGCGTCGTATAACTTCCCTGGAGTATCTATGCAAAGCCAAGTTGGTTCAGTCGGGTGATTAGGGAATGGATCTACTGTAGTAGTTCCACAAAATCCACAAATACCAACTGGAGCCGCTGGCCATTTTGTATTACTAGTAACAGCCGCTCGGTAACTATTTACTAAAGAAGATTTTCCTACTTGTGGGGCACCAAGAATTAATATATGCATAGTTTCTCTAATTGTATTCCTCACTGACATTTTCCTTAGAGAATTACTCCCCCGTGAGGCTGTGGTATGAGCAAAATCATCTCCGTGTAATGACGGTGATGTAAATCCACCATTGGATAATGTCCGTGCAAAGCCGTTTACCGGCAATACAGCACGAGCCATATTTCCATCCTGCTGGACGGCGCGCAGTAAACCTACATTCGTCCCTACGCCCACACCCAATTGTGGGAATGCGGTGAGACTTGAGCACCGCGTTGCCCGTGGGGGTAATTGATCGCCGCACTCCACCGACCGCGAGGCGATGGAAGGCGTCTGCGAGGGAGAAGAAGACCGGGAGGGGGACTGTGAAGACGAGGATTGGGACTCGCTGGAGGAGTCGAGAGAGACTGCGAGGTTCCGCGCTCTGGACCGCTGCCACAAAGGCATATGAAGAGAAAAAAAAGAGAGAGAGAGAGTCCGACAACGCACTCCTAACTGGATAGATTCCCATCAGTGGTACAAAGAGTAAAAGAAAAGAAAAAAGAAAGAAAAAAATGTAATTCTACGTTCATACTTCCCTGCAAGAAAAATTAATAATAATGGTAATAATAAAAACAAGATGCAAATAGAATTATTAACTCATCTATACAAATTAATACTTTTGTCTGCGTTAGTAACATGTCCTCCGTGGCGGGATTTCAAAGGTATGGAATATGCAGTCTACATATCACAATTTGTTGTAATGGGGTGAGTCACTCTACTATAGAGGAAATGCTGGAGCTTGACAGGGATGCTTTTTCAATCATACCATCCTCGGGAAAAAATGGATCATGAGCACTGAGAGAATTAAGCAATAATGCATTCGGAGGGATACTACTCTCAGGTCGAGTACCAGGAATGACATATACATCACAGTCATAGTAGTCAAAATATAGTTGCTTGAGACGACTAATTTCCTCATCATCCAGGAGTTCATGCAGTGAACTAGTGGTTTCAGAGAGTATACTTCCCTCACTAGTCAAACGTTGCTGAAACTGTAGCATTCGCAATGATGCCTCATTTAAGTTATCAGAATTGGATCCACCTCGGGAAAGATAATGACGAGCGGCAGTAAGTCGTCGTGATTGAAAGGCTCGAACATAACTTTGTATTGTTACAGTGAGGGTTTGGGCCACCACTGCACATTGCGCAAGGGCAAACTCTTCTCCAGCCTTACGACGCCCCAGCATGGGTTTTCCACACTGTTTGATTGAAGCTAAATACACATTAATAACTCCTCGAAACGCTAACAGCTTTGCTGCATTTGTTCGAGCAAGTTCTTCCTTTAAGCGCCGTTCAAGAGCCACACACTTCCTCAGTTCCGCAAGTGCATTTACGGCCCCTGCGGCGTAGTCTTCTGCCCAAACCGCACTGCCCGCAATCTCCATGCGGGTGTTTGACGGATCCGTTGTTGCCGGTACCGTTGCCCGTGTTGTTCTCGCTGTGTTTTTTGATTTATGTGTTCTGCCGGTGTGTGAGTGTCCATGTAAGTGCGTTGTATCAATACCACCACCTCCACCATTATTCTCTCGTACTCCTTGTCGCCCGCGGCGCTTGTCGTCCTCGTCACTCTCCACATCGCCATCATGTGGGTGTGCGAATGGGAGTTGTTGTTGTGATTGTGATTGTGATTGAATTGGAAGAAGCGAAGTGCGGGAGGGGGTTGATTTCAGTCCGTGTGTGTGCGTCTTCTGCGGCGTTGGGCGGAAACCGCGGCGTTCACTTTTCGGTGGCGAGTCGCCGGGGTGCGCTGCGAGATCACTGAACTTCACCTCGCGCGGCTGCAGCGCCGGCCGGTGCTGTTCCATTGCTTGTACACACACGGACTACTAACAGTAGCAGTGGCAACAGCAAAACTAAAAAAAAAAAAAAAAACGAGATGGAAATGGGAATGTGGTTTGAGAGAGAGAGAAAAAGAGGGAATAGAAAAATAAAGAAAGAAAAAAAAAGAGATATACAGAGCAACAGAATTCATAAAGGGAGAGAGATAGAGACAAAGAGAGGAAAGGAGTGTATTCCATCCCACCCTCTCCAACTCATTACACAGAGATACCGATAGAGAGAAAAGGAACAGGAAAGGTGAATTAACGCAACAAAAAGTCGCAGCAGTACTGAGACATACAGAAATATACACAGAAAGAAAAGAAATAATAATAATAATAATAATAATAATAATAATAATAATAATAATAATAATAATAATAACGTATGCAATAATAAGCACTCTGCTGTGCTAAAACAACTTGTTCAGTAGATCTGTCCATTCTTCTACCCCACGTACCATCCATTTTAACGGACGCCTAGACCACGTTTTTCCCCCAAGTTTCATTTCCATCAAGCTAAACTCTTCTCGTACGGCCACTACAGATGCCTCAATCAGAGCATTTCGCTGTGATGCATCAAGTACAGCAAAGTTACGACAGGCATCGATTCTCTTAGTCAAGGCCTTAGCTGCATCTCGATACCAATGCTTTACAGCCATACGCTGAGCCTTAGTTAATTCTTCTGTTGAAGCATTGAAAGTCGCTAAACGAGGATCTGTACTTACTGGTGGAAAGCATCCTGACCATGATGCGGCAAACTCATCAACAAATCGCCGCTTTTCATCCTCAAGCATTGCAATTATATTTGAAACAATAGGTACAGACGCTTCTTGTTCTTGTTCTTCTCTTCCTCTTCCTCTTGAAGTATGTTTTTTCGTAGTATCTGGATCTTTTTCAAGAAAAAAGCGTCGTTGATGAAAACATGCCTCCTTACGGTAACTCTCAATAAAGAAAATAATATTATTTAGCATAAATATAGCTGGTGAAATAAGATGACTACGATCTTTCGAGTTACTTGAGTTAGATCCCAAATTGAAATTATAAAGATGTAGAAGATGAAGATGAGTATGATTATGAGTTCCATCTTCCATAGCATCACGTTGAATTTCTTGTGCCGTTTCTGCAATAACTTCCAAGTCTCTAAGAGTTCCAAAAACACATCGCACCATATAATCTTCAACTTCTTGTACAGCTCTAGCTTCAGCATTAGTGTTCAACAAGGATCCATGTAGAGCAAGTTTCATTGCACCATAATAGTTAGTTAACAACACTTTATGTAGATATACTTGATTGGTAACGGAAACATGGGCAGAGCAATCAAGTGATGGATACCACTCCGTACGGTGTAAAGTTCGTGTGTACTCTTTTAAAAGCCCAGAGTCTAAAGATCCTTTACAAGTGACATAGAAATCCAAAAGATCTCTAACTTCAAAGAGAAATTTTTCTACTTCATTATCAACATGATCAAGGAAATTATGATTATCTCCTGGTAAACCTTCTGCAAGTAGTTTCCATTTCCACATATCTTCAAGAAGTTCTAAACCTACAAATATCATATCACGAAAATTTTGTCGTACACCAAATAATCCAATACCTTCACCTCGAGAAAGTACAAACATACGTGTGGGATCTGAAAAAAAAGTCTCACTTATTTTTATAACTGCGAAACATTTATCTTTTACACAATCAAAAATCATATTAGCTAATTCACTTGGAATTTCAATCACATCAAAAGAATCATTTAATGGATCTAAAGCATAACGTTTTAAACATTCTGCACTTTCACTAACGATTTCTCGAGCTTTAGAAGAAATTGTGAGAAGATAATGACTACCTTTTTGATAATTTTTTCGCATAGGTGCCACACCATGACGTACTGTAATGGTACTGTAAGGTTGTATTTCATCTTCCTTGGAGGAACTTTCAAGGAGGGAATTAACAAAGTGCAACATATGTTCACCAAGAAGTTGCTTAACATCTACGGATATAACATCAGTACGGTTAAAATTTTCACCAAGTCTATGTACAACTCTATCAATACCATTTAAGGCTTCAGGTTTATGCAGCAGCAAATGTGTTGACGCAGTACGTTTTTCATTCTCACCTTCTCTAGCTAATTGATCCTTCTGAAGTGCGGTTATAAAAGACTCCTTCACAGTATCTTCAGCAACTTTCACTACAGCAGCTAACCGTTCTGTGATGTTTGCCGCAATTTGATCGGCGTACGGATTTGGTGGATGCGATGCTAGATAGATATCGGTAAAGACGAGGTAATCAATACACTTACACAGTGCCTCTGGCTTCTTCTCCTTTCGATCCAGTACGAGTCGCAGTGATGGGGGTGGATGATAACAGCGGGCGGCTCTTGACATTTCTTCAATGGTGGAGGCGATGTTCTCCTGCGCTATTTCCCACGGCTGTACATCTGCAGTGATGCGGCGGGCCCGATCGGCGATGGCTCTTGAAGTATCGGCGAAGTTGTCAAGAGTTTTGGCGCTGCTGATGTGAAGGGCATTAAGCGCATTGATTTGTTCATCTAGTGTGGAGAAGCCCATGCGATGAGACCTCTATTTTATTATTTATTTATTTTACACCGTATAAAGAGAGAAAATTTTAAAAAGGAAAAAAAAAAGAATAAAAGAATAAGAGAAGAGCAAGGAAGGAAGTAAGTGTAATATTATTACTACAGAGAGAGTCAAGACCCCATCACTGATGAGAGAAGGAAAGCAAATTAAAGAATTTTTTTTTGGATTTTATATTTCATATTCATCATTTGCAAATGAAAAGAAAAAAATATATATACAAATTCATAATCTCGTCTTAGGCGTTTTTTTTCTTTCTTTTTTTTTTTTACTTTTGATGCCCTCACAGCCCCACCTCCATTCACGCTGTGAGATGAGGACGAATAGCTTTCATAAAGGCCTCTCGAAATGATTCATCACTAAAACGTTTAATAACATTTAATCCCCGGTCTTGAAAGGCTTCATACACCCGCGGCTGATGTGTTTTAATTTCAAAAATATCCACCATTCGATCAGCATATTCACTCTCATCTTTAGCGAGAAAACCAATATTCGGCGATGTAATTATATCAAGACAGACACCACCACTGTTATGACCAAGTGGAATACATCCAGACGCTATGTATTCCACGAGAACAATTCCAAAATGTTCATCTTCCATTGTGTGTAGCCCAATACAACAAGTTGAGAGTAATTCACACACTTCAGCAAAAGGGGCTCCAACTCGAATTTCCACACGGTTGGAAATGCCTCTTTTTTTAGCTTCTAAAACAATATCATCAGCTCGTTTTTGATCCTCCATGCTTCGGGCTCCTCCTACCATAATGAGTCGTGCATCCGCTGGGAGACGAGGTAATGCCTTATCAAATGCAACAAGTTGCAACAGATGATTCTTTTCAGGTCTAAATTGTCCAACACTAACAATAGTGTTAATTCGCTCTTCTGGTGATTTTCGAAGTTTCATAAACTGACTAACAGCACAGGGTGGGTATACAAGTACTGAAACCCTTGGTTTCCACATTTGCTCAATATGACGTTTAGTCCAATTCGAGTTCGTTAAGACAAGCACAGGAAATTGTCCAAGCCACCAATAGAAACAAGCGAAAAGCTTATAATATAAAACTTTGGCTTTTCGAAGGATGTGATAACGTGCGAATATACTTTGGTTATTATATCGTTTTTCTCCACTTTCCACACGTTGTGTCATTATCGATGTGATAACAGGGTAGTGTGTATAGGTGATAATACGAACTTTGGCAAATAAAGCAAGCAATGGATAAATGCCAGGAATACCAACACTTTCAATTACTATAGGCGTTATATTATTTACAATACACGTTTCATAAAATAATAGAACCCCACCACAGATAGCTTGTAATATAAGCGTTAAAAAAGGGTACTGATTACCGTCAACCCATCGTGTTACTTCTCTTCTCAAGAAAATAACTTCCAAAGGCTTTTGTAAACGAATTTGAAACTGCCTATAAACTATATGAGCAAGCTGTTTCTCCTTGCTTTCACCTATATTACTACTACTATTATCCTTTGTTCCAATACTTGTACAGTAGAGAACATAGCGACGATCAATTTCTCTCTCGGCATCATCCTGTTGAAGTGCATTAATAGCCACCCACAACACACGTTCTCCCCCACCACCTGCGGCTGCTGACGGGTGTAAAAAACCAACCGTGTTGGATGGGAATTGTTGTTTTCCACGACGAACAATAACTGCAATAACTGTAATGAGACTACAGAGTAGAATCACTACTGCTACTATAATGGCAGTCAGCATTGTTGGTAGTTAATTCACACTCTTCCAGAAGGGTTTAGACAAAGAAGGAAACACCGAAGCTAAGAACCATAAACATAAAAGGAAACAAAAACAGAAAAAAGAGAAGAAAACGGTAGATCCCAATATAAAGAAAGCGATGAAAAGGGACCTAAAACGCATCAAAAAAATGCGCGAACCACAAAAGGACCCCCGCAAAAAAAAAAAAAAAAACAACAAGAGGAAAAATACCGAAAAAAAAAATAACTTCTACGAAACGAGAAACGAAAATAAACAGTTTTCACGGACCCTACGCCTTGATGGATGTCTTGAAATGGTTGTTAATTCTGCGGTTCACAACCTTCAGATAACGGCAGCGGCCAGTGCCTGTGCGGCGACGCTTGATGGCCTTCACGGACCAGTTATAACGACGGCGGCTGGCGCGTGGATACGCACAGGCGGCACAGCGCTCCCACTGCACGTGATAGGCATTGCGGCCGCAGCGACGGCAGAGAATGTGCGTGCGCCCATGGCGCTGACCCATTGAGGTGGTACCCTTCGTCATTGCTTCCTCAGACTAAACGAGGTCCTTTTGTTTGTTGTTTAATTAATTAATATAGAGTTTGGAGAGTATATTATATATATATAATCAAACAATGGTAGGAGACAAGCAAGAAAAAGAAGAGAGTTCCAAAATATATATATATATTTAGTATTACAAAGACGTAAGATGTGTCGCAAAAGCGAGAAAAAAAAAAGACCACAAAAGAGAGGGAAACACAGAGAAATATAGATAGATAGAAAGATTCCAAAAAAAAAAAAAAAAAAAAAAAAATAATAATAATAATAATAATAATAATAATAATAATAATAATAATAATAACAATAATAATAATAACAATTACAAGAATAAAAAACAACAACAGCAACAAAACACAACTACTTGTTTCGATTAATAATAACCTTATCAGCAGTGCAAAGCCACGTATCACATGAGTCATCTCCATCCTTATCCATTTCAATTTCTTCCCGTTTTCCATGATTCGTTGCCTGATCAATTATGTCAACTGAAGAGAGAATAGGAATATGCCAATGGGAGGATGGTATTCTTCCTCGTTGCACCCAAACAGCAAATGGCCTCGGAGGTACAACCAATAACGTTACAGATCCTGTCACTCGTTGATAAAGGGCTCTATACGTTACACGATGTCGTTGTCGCCAACGCAAAAATGATCGTTGACTAAGCAACACAAAATGATGATCGCGCATTTGATCATTTGACACAAAAAGACAGTTTGGTTTGCGAATAGCTGCATATAACCAACAATAGTCATCATTAATAAAACCTGGACATGCAATCAAGGATGAATCATTTTTCCATTTTAAAAGCCATTCAGCATTCTCTGCGGATGGAGATTCTACGTGACGGTTGTGCAGCATCACCAAAGGTTTCTTTCCAATTCGTCGTGTTTGTATTAACATTTCGTTAATAAGAGAAAATTTTGGAGGAACATCAACTGGTAGTGGAATATCACAAAGTTGGTATTCAGGTACAGTCTTTGGATCAACTCCACGACTACGGAGCAGTTTTTCCTTAGCTTCTCGATACCATCTACTAAGACCATAATACCCAACATTAGCACCATCAATAACGGCATCATAATCAAACTCTGCGAGTTTCGCCTTAAAAGTTTCAAACTCTTGCCATCGTCGTTCCGTCTCTACTGGTGTTACCATTCTTTCCGGTTCATACCGGCTTGCACCATCCACTCTTGGTGCGATGAGTTTTGTTTCAATATCATTTAAAAGCGTATCACGATCCGTTGCTTCAAAATCAAATGTACTTAGCGTCGTCCCACATCGTTGACATTCCCCAGTCTTGTTATCCACTTGTGTCATTTCACCTCCCATGAGACCCTGCAACAACTCTCCATTGCTTTTACCCACAACTGGGTGATGATCTACCATTCCCTGCAGTAATTCATCAAGCAAGGTAGCCGCAATAGAATTACTATTATCCTCCTCCTTACTGTTCTTGTTTTTCTGCAGAGAAGAGAGTAATTGATGATAATCCACATCCCAAAATTCTGCTCCTCTTGTTCTTCCAAGTCGCAGGATTTTTAGTGCCAATTGAATATCATTGGTTCTCGCGGCATGCTCAAGAAGAGGAAAAAAAAGACGACGTTTATGAGATTCCACCGGTAACATGGCGAGGATTTTTTCTGCTAAATCCATATCGACATTTGCAGAACGAGTAAGTAATCGAAGTGCAACCGTAGCGATTTTTTCGTCAACAATATTCATGTGTAGTGAAGAATCAGCTTGTAATATCTGTCGCATTAACATTTCTGCATCTCCCAACATTCCCTTTTCTGTCCAGATATACAGAACTTTAGCAATAGATGAACTACGAGGAAGAGTTTTGTGCTTTTCAACGCATTCTTTAAGAAATTGAGAGAGCATAGACACTGTGGATAATTCAGTAACTCCCATATCTCCCAATTTTGTAAAAACTTCATTAATGAAGTCAGATGGCTTTAATCGTCTTTTTAACTTAGTCTGCAGATTATTCTCTGTGATCATTTTCTGAACAATCGGAAGAGCACTGAACTCCTGTGGAATGTCAGGCTCCCTCCGCAAACGGCGACGTGCCGGTTCATCACAATCCGACATTTCCCTATTAATTTCTTTTCTTTTTTCACCCAAATGTAAACACAACCACCACCACCACAAGAACAATTATACTTTTTTATTATTATTTAAAGAAACAGTAAGAGAGAAAAACAAATTCAAAATAATAATAAAAAAAGAGATAATATCAGGCAAGAGGAAGAGAAGAAGAAGAGTCTGAGTATGCTACCCTCTCTCTCTCTCTCTCTCTCTCTCTCTCTCTCTCTCTCTCTCTCTCTCTCTCTCTCTCTCTCTCTCTATCTCTCTCTCTCTCTCTCTCTCTCTCTCTATTTCCCCTTTACTCCCTTAACACCCTCGTATGATCCATTATGAAGAAAAAAAAAAGTGAAAGCAACATCATAAATATCAATATCATATAACAACATTGACAAAGGAAACCTCACAGCTTGCAAAATGGGGTATTAAAGAAAATGATACATTTTTGACTGCAATAAACATGAAAAAAACAAAGAATGAAAAAAAAAAAACAATAAAACAGCTTGCATACTTTCCAATGGTTCCAAATATACAGTTTACATAATTTTTTTACGAGGGCGGTAAAACGAAGAAGAGGCCTTATCCATTTCATCCTAATGGGACACGGATTCTCTCAATAGCAAATACATTTCGCAGCTTCTGTTGGAGTACAGTTACTTCGTATTCTGCCTCAAGGATTTCACGATTCATCGCCTTTAAGAGTTTTTCTGCTTTTGCCTGTTCTCTTAATCTCCGTTGTGTGAGTTTGCGGTCTTTTCCCTCCTCCAGAGTGCGTTGATGTTCTTCTTCTGCCGTTTGATACGCCCTACTCAACCGTTCCGCCTTTTCCACGGAGGCATCATACTTCTGCAGTAACTGCAGTTGATGCTCTGTAAAGTATCCACAGAAATCTTCAGGGGATTCGTGTGTACTGTACGCGATGGAGTCACGGAATTGCGCGGGAGCATCACCGTATACTTCTTCTAATTCTTTTCGCACTAATTGCTCAAAATCCGCGTAGCTCTGGAGTTGGCGCAGGGATGTTAGTTCAACAGAAATGTCAGCGCAATCCTCACATGCCCGCAAATGTGGGCGCTTAAAGATAGACATCGCCTTAACAAAAAAAAAAAAAGAAATCTATTTCGTTATTATTGAGGTAGGTATAGAGAAATAGAGAAATAAAGAAATAATAAGAGAGAAGAAAGAATGGTTGAAAAAACAGCAAAAAAAAACTATAAGAAGAGAAAACTCAAATTGTTTTTTTTTTCTTTTTCCTTCACCTTTTTTCTTTGAAACGTATGTACCATATTTTCAGAAATGATGTGCAATAATTGCCCACCCATTACAAGAGAGCTAAGAAAAAAAAAGATCCAGTTCACCATCTATTTAAGAGCATCCCACTTCACATTATATATATATATATATATATATATATATATATATATATATATATGTGTGTGTATATTTTACGAGACCAACATCAAGAATCGCTATACGTGAGTATTAACACATCATTGTTGTTTTCTTTCTTTTTTTTTCAGTATTCTTCGTCTTTTTTTCTTAATTGTCTGTGTGCGTTTTTTTTTTTTTAACCACCATTTTCTCACATTTTTTTTTCTTTCGTCACGCCGGTGTATGCAGATGGGCATCTCACTTTCTTTCTCTTTCTCTTTCTCTGCCACTCACTCTAGAATCGCCGTGTTAATCATTCCGGCATCTTCCAACGCATCACAGTCCTCGTGGAGCGCATTAATGTTATTGTATAGATAACCACCATACATGTCCTCAAGGTTTCTTGGCTGCACAACGTATTCACCCGTTACACCAGGGGCAATATCGATGTCATACTCCTCCTTAAAAAACTCTTTAAGTGCAATATGACTATCAATATTAGTATCGCTAGAATGGCTAGTATTATCTTGAAAGCGTTTAAAATCTTCATGAGTCCAGTACCCCTTATCTCCATCAAAGCATTTAAAAATCATATTTACCAGCGGTTTATCATCAACACTCAAAAGGATACGAAAACCCTCCTTTTCAGCACGGGCATACATTTCACGGCAATTTACACAGTACATTTCACCACTTTCTTCGTCAAACTCCAAATCTTCAATGCCCAAACACTGTTTGTTGGCGCAAACCTGCAAAACAAGAACATCTTCTTCGTCGTCTGACATAATTTCTGCTGGATTTCTCTTGGTCTCCACCACCATCGCTATAGAATTAATGTAATTAAAATCAAAAAAAAAAAGAACAAACAAAAATACAAAAATAAAACAAATTTAATTAGTTGGTACTAATTTACAATTATACCATATTCAATTTATACATATATAGACGTTCATCTGTGTAATCAAATAAGAACGTACATAAACTAAATATCTAATACAGCGCAACGACATTCGATATGCTTATCACCTTTAACTTCAAAGGTTCAATTACATCCGACGCGGCATTGGCATGGGAGGTAAAGGTGGTGTAGGGGGCGCTGCAGTCGATAATTTAAATTGATTCCCAATTACTGCAACTTCTTTTATCTTCACAGAAAGTGATGGCATTGGAAGAGGAGGAGGCGGAGGTGCCAATACTCTTTCTTCTTCTTTTTCTCCTCTTACTGCTGTTGGTTGTGGTTGTGTTGGTTTAGGGGGATTACAAATCTCACTATCATCCACAATGGAAGACGTTTCAACTTTTGACAATTCGTTAGATAAATCTTTGCTTCTAGTTTGTCTTTCATTGCAACTTTGTTTTAACTGAAGCAGGTGTTCTCGTTCCGTCTCAATACGGGTCTTTACCTCATCCGCAGCTTCTAACCGCTCTTTCCAACGGTCTTGAGCTCTATGAAATAACTCCACTTCTTTTCTTCGCATCTTAGCAGTTGATGTGGGAGAGGGATTATTGGTGGATGCCTCTATAGAATCTATCTCATTCTCATTAAAGAAGCAGTGATGAGTTAAGACGGGCAAATCTGCAGGAATGGTTGGGTGAAATATATAAAACAAAATATTTTGTATTGGTAATGGGAGTCCTGTTAATCTATTTATTATGTGATTACAACTAGATCGTGGTGTCTCTTCATTTTCTTCACTATCGGAAATAAAGGGTTCTCCCTGACAAGTCAAAAGTTCATGTAACATTTGTTGATCCACACAAATACCACACAATTGCAAAAAGAATAACACCAAACAAGAAAACATCAAAAGCTGTTCGTTTAGGTAAAACTGAATTACCATCCTGAATTAAATATGAATAAATTGATGGAAACAAACATGTCCCTGCAAGAATGTCTTCCACATCAGAGAGTACCAAACCATGCCTTTCTGAAAGTATAAGATTACCAATAGAGAGTGTAGGAAGTGATATATTATACTGGTAACAACTACTAATAATGTAGAGAATCTTACGACCTAGTTTTTGCAATTGTGGAACTTCTAAGGGTTTCACAATTTGCCCTCGTTCTTGTTTTTTATCCGTTGTGAATGGTTGACGTGAGTGCAGCATATCACGCAGACTTCCTTGAAGCGCTATTGGGTACACAGCAAATACACGTGAGGCGGCTACATCTACATATAATGAATTGTAAAAAAGAGTGGGGTTTAACCCAATAAGAATTTTCTGCCATACATCTACTTCAATATCTGTCTTTGTAACTACACGTTGCACAACAAGAAGTAACTCTGTGCCCATAGAAGCATCCGTTACAAGTATACGTGTTTCCTCGATCGTGTTAAAAGTGTAGACGATGGAAGAATAGAACGAAATACAAATGGTGTTCCTCGAAGCCACATACGTGCTGCTATGATATTTGAATCATGATCTTCCGATAATGCACCCGCTGTAACTAAACAACGTGCTATAGCCCATTCATCAGAACGTCTCGCTTCCACCTTAGTGTGATGTAAATACTCCTCATATTTTTGCTGCTCAAGTAAAGCTGCTTGTTCAAATCCAATGAGGGATAGAAACTCTGCATCTCTGCATAGTAAACGGTGACTCGCTACACTATTTAAAAATACTTCAACAGAGGTTCACCGTGCTTCAATATACGCTGGATCATTTCCTCTGAAGAGACTTGGTCCCAAAAGGGCCGGTAACTCCCGGTCCGAAGCAAGTTCTTTTAGTCTTGTACACAATAAAGAAAATTGTGTGAATGTGCGCTCTACAACGGTAAAGGCAGCAGTGGGACGCACTGGGCTCATGATGCATACCTTAAACGTTATGTCATTTTCTCCAGCCGATGGATCAACCACGCGAAGAAGAAGTGCAGAGGGATGCAACATGATCCTTACTTTCACAGTTAGAGTGCATACTCTCTTTATTGGGAAGTACAGAAATAAGGAAATAAAAGAAGAAAACAAGAAAATAAAAAAGATTATAAAGGTAAAATGAAAAAAAAAGAAAAAAATATATACAGAATAATATTTAATACCCATTTCATGTTTCTTGTTCTCTTTTATTTCCTTTTCTCATTATAGTATTGTTATACGTTCATCCAATAAATATATAGGCAGAGGGTTCACACACAGAGACACAGAGAGATACACAGACAGATATTTAACCCCCTTCAGATTTTTCTTCTTCTCATTTCCTCCTTCCCCCCTCAGCCTTCACCCCCGTTTTACTTAAAGAGATTGAATATACTCAACGGTACAGGTGGAGAGAAGCTGATAAATGCGCTGCACCTCCTGAAACGATGGTTTATGTGTTGTCAGTGGGGCTCGCCGCACACGCGGGTCCCGCAGTCCCACCGGCGAGAACGGCCGCCCCGGCAGCGGCGGGAGCTGCGAGAAGTCCGTCAGAACGGCGCGGTTCTGCGGCCCCGGGGCGACGTAAAGCACCAGCGCCGCCGCGTCGATGTACGGCCGCCAGCGGAGGAGAATATCCCGCACGTCCAGCCGCCACTTGAACTCCTGCGCCCGGCGGATCTGCGAGCCGATGCTGCCGTAACTCCCGCCGCCATCCTTCTCGTGGGAGGACTGCTTTCCGCCCTGCTTCTTACGCACAACGTAGCGCTGAAATGACTTGTGCACCACGGCTTTTCCATCCATGAATACACCACCTGCAAAGTAGCCACCGTGGCACATGAGAATAACCCATGGTAAAAAAGTAAATGAACGCAGTGAGTTACATAGTTTGGGTGGTACATCTTGGGGTAATAACTTGGAACCGCCATCGTCTTCTTCCTTTTCTTCCTGCATCGCATCATACTCTGCAATTAACTGCTTTGAAAGCTCAGCAGTAAGAGAATCTTCTTCAGACTCTGATCCCTTTTCTTTTTCTTCTTCTTCTTCTGCTTCTTCTCCCTTGGCTTCAGCAGTCAGATTTTCAGAGTAAGAGTTATCATTTTCATTTTCAACAGGAACCACAATGTCTTCAGGCACTATTTCAACTGTCTCTGTTACAGGTGTACCATATGTAAGTGCGGTAACAACT
The DNA here is from genome assembly GCF_022059095.1 of Trypanosoma melophagium. Classification (NCBI taxonomy): domain Eukaryota; phylum Euglenozoa; class Kinetoplastea; order Trypanosomatida; family Trypanosomatidae; genus Trypanosoma; species Trypanosoma melophagium. The sequence goes on along the minus strand of NW_027125132.1, from coordinate 902,901 downwards.
GCACGGTGTAGTGTTACACGGCACCGACACAAAATACCGTCATATTCTACAGATGTAGTAAAATCTAGACGAGCTAGGGGTGTATTCGGAATCAACACGCAACGTCCCGGTCCAACTGCTTCTTGTGGTATTTCACTACTGTTACAGCCAGTGAATTTGGCGACTTCTACAATTTCCCCTTCATCACCCTGGAACGGTTCTAGTTGCTCTTGATGCGAAACCGCAGATACCAATACTCTTTTCTCTTCTTTCTCGTCCAATATGGTCTCCTTCTGAGAATCTTCTGTCTTTGCCTGCTTCTCTGCCTTTGCCTTTGCCTTTGTCTTGCGTCCACCTTGTTTCTTTTTGCTATCAAGCTTCTTCCCCACTTCTCGTTCTGCTGCTAGTAACTCTTCATCATCACCATTCTCATTTTCACCCTCCTCCGCTGTAAAGTCCAACTGAAGTAGGGCATCCACAGGATTTGTTTGCCTTATTACAGTTGCATGAACCTCTTGCTCCAATTTATCCATTTCATTGATCAATCGCTCGACATATTCGCCACTAAAACGACTAAGTTTTTCCCGAACATCTCTGAGACGTTCAATATTGGCGTTGTAGGTGTTCTCAGCTTCATACGCGTTGCGAGGCGGTGTAGCCAGGGAAATTCGTGTAGCCTTTATTAACTGCTCTATTTCACCTAAACTTGACATTTCTTTTCGTTTTTTTTTTCTGTTCCAAAAATTATTTTGGTGGGCGTATGTAAGCAACCTTGTACTACTTCTGTGAACCCTCCACACCCCATCCACGAGAGCGTGCTTTAGCAAGGGATAAACGAAAAAAGAAACAAACACACAAAAGCAAAAAGGAATATAAAGAAAAGGACTATGAAGAAAACAATGAGAAAAGTCACTGAGAGCAAAAAAAAGCTCTACATAAGAGTAGAAAAAAAAGGAAACAATGTTTTTGCACCTGACTAAGGGTTTTTGTATTACGAGAAAAAAAAAAACAACAAAAAAAATTTACTCATCCAAGTCTGCACAAGGTACAAATGGCAAACAGAGGAGTCATCCCTCTCTATACAATAACATTACAGTAGCTCTTTTATTACAATGTAGACACCGCCCTCACTACTACCCCACAGAATTCAGTGTAGCGGTCCTTTCGGTATCATACCATTTGGAATAGAGCTAGTATCCACCTGAACATCACTTATCTCGGCTCCTTTGCAAAGCCAACTTTCTGTTGGCAATGCATAGCCAGGAGTCCCTGATGTACGGTTGAAGCTTGTACGCCGAGCGCTGGGTGCACGTTGGGGAACAATACGGTGTGGGCTAACACCACACTTTGCGAGTTGTGAAGTCGGCAGCACACCACTAGGTATATTAACGTCATTCCCTACAACTGGTTCGTTATTATTAATATGAGGTGCACTACCCACAATGACCTGTGGAGTCGGAACAAAACGTCGTGTATTATCCCTTTTTTGCAACCCACCACGCTCGCGATGATCTTCTATTGAATCGTTAGGATTTCGCCTCCGTTCATGTGAGGTATCCAAGCTTGTCTTTTTACTATTAGAACCCACAGGGTCAACAGAGCGTGGGTGTACAACGTCTGCGAGTCTTTCTAGGATACCATAGAGCGAAGCTACAGAGATGACACCCTCCTCCTTTTTTTTCTTCTCCTTAGAACTAGATCCGAGTTTTTGCTCTTTGCTACGAGATTTAGATACAAGTTTTTCCTCAACAACCACGCATGGAATCCTAGGATGTTCATTTAAATCACTCACTATAGAATTGTGATTTTTCTGAAACGCGAAAGCATACGATGGGCGGCGTGTTAGCCGCTTTGCAAGACATTCAGCTGAATTTGGGTTTAAGGTTACTACCAAACACTTTGCCTCTGGTATAGTTGATTCCACCGGAATTTGTGTGATTTTCCTATCATAATTATTACACACGGAAGGTTTCGACTCCACACACACTGTTTTAGAGTTTGATACAACGATTCCCTTATTTACTTCCATTTTTTCTTCTTCTTCCTGTAGAACAACAGAATTTGGCTCTTTTGATACTTCTTCAGCTTTTTTCACTATCTCTGTATGGGCTAGACTATCACTTATAACTCCATCAGGTATAACTTCTTTTTCTTTTTTCGACTCTGTCTGAGACGCCATGTACACCACTTGTTTAGCGCTGCTTCCCACATCATTTACCTCAGAAAAGTTTTCGATGTTCAGAAGCTCCTTTGCCTGTGCGATGACATCGTGGGAATGTCTAATCATTGATTCCCAGTTAGGGACACCACCACCTTCTACCTTTCCCCCTCGTGGGGACACTACTAATTTCTGCAAGTTTTCCGGCATTCCATTCACGAGTAATGGGAAGTTTGGATGCTGCTGCCCGTTTGTCTCCACAGGGGTGGAGTGACGGGAGCTGGCGGGGGAGAGCGGCGGGCGTCCGGCGGCGGGGGTTGAAGGCGGCGTGAAGGCCCCACTCCGCGCGGATGGACGGAACACCCGCTGCCGCATATGCCCCGAGCGGACGAAGGGCGGGGCGTCGTTCTCCACACTGGTGTCGGGGGAGGCGCTGAAGTATTGCGCTAGATACGGGTTTTGGTGCATCGCCCTCCCACACCCACTACAACCTAAGAAAGAGAAAAAGAGAAAGAAAGAAGAGGAGAAAAAAAAAAACATGCAGGTGATAGTGTATATATCTATATATGGACGTATGTATACGTTATGATGAGAGTAGTAGTCAAAATAGTATCGAGCAGTTTAGCCAGAAAGACGAGCAGGGAAAATAAAAGATGAAGAAAAAGAAAAAGAAAAAAAAAATAGAAGAGGAAGAGCACCAGGGAGGCAAAGAACCATTGAACCTGTTTCTCAACTCTTTTTTCTTTAACCTTGTTTGCCCAGCAAAGAAGAAACACGGAAAAAAAAAAAAATCTTTTTTTTGTTCCACTTTTTCTTTGTTTTCTTTTCTTTTTCTCGTGCTCTACGGACTTGTTTAGCAGAAAACTTTTATGAATGATTTTTTTTTAACTTAAGTAAATAAAATGATATATATATATATATATATATATATATATTTTTCTTTATGCGGTTGTCCCATGAGCCTTGAGGACACACAATGCCTCAGTTACCTTTTCATGGAGTAATTTCTGGTTATACAGGAGCGTAAATGCGTCCTTAAGATCCATCTCCAAAAACATGCCAGTAATCTTTGGTGCATGATCTGGGGCAATTTCAAAGACCTTGATGTACAGACGATCACCCAAAGCCGCCCGCTGCTCATCCACTGTCATGGTACGTAAATCTTCAGCCGTGATGGGTGGCAGTGGTGGGGTGTCGGGTGCTACACCAGGAGAGGGCTGCGGTGTTCGCTGCGCCGTAAATGCCATGGAGGGCGTGGAGAACATATCCGGCTGTGGGTGTGGCGCAGGCATTTGTTGCTGAGGGGCCTGATGATGGCGGCCAGCACCACCACCGCCGCCGCGTTGGGCGTTCCGTGCATTGCGGCGTTGTGGTCCCGGTCCCTGTGCGACAAACGGTGCGGGCTGCATCCGCCGCATCATCATTTGCAGACGTTGTTGGAACTGCAGGCGTAGCATCGTGTAGCGCTGATCTCGTCGTTGGGCAATGTTGACAATAAGGGGTTTGCCATTCAGCATACGTCCATTCATTTCGCGAAGTGCAGCATTGGCTTGATCAGCATTTTCAAAACTGACGAAACCGAAGCCTCGGCTGTTGCCATTGGCGTCTGTCATCACACGACAGCTTCGAATATCACCATATTCTTGGAATAACTCATGTAAGTTCTTCTCTGTGAAATCAGGATCAAAGTTACGTACGTAGAGATTATTTCCAAGAGACTGACATTGCATGTATTTCTGTCTCAAGGCGATTAATCGTTCACTCCTTGGTTGAGCACGCTGCACATAAAGTTTCTCTCCTGGTGCTGTGACACCTTCAATAACCTGATCATGGAATGCCTCTATTGCCTTTACTGCATCATCATGCTTTTCAAAGTTACAGAAAGCAAACACTCGTCCATTCTTGTCTTTACACGTGGCAGAACTTGTAATACCACCAAATTTTGAAAAGAATTTTTCAATAATATCCTTGTCCACAGTAGGTAATACTTGTTTGATGTATACATTAGTGAAATTTGCCACAAGAGCAGCAAGACGAGCATTTCGGCGAATAAAATTGGCGACATATAATCCTGCTTTCGCTTCATCAGCATTTTCTTTATCACCGTTCATCTTGGTAATGGCATCCTTAGCTGCATCATCCTCCTTAAAGTGTACGAAACCGTATCCACGGCTCTTACCACCTTCATCCTCCATTACTTTACAGGAAAGAATATCACCGAACTTTTTAAAGATTAAACTGAGTGCACGGCTGTCCACTTCATTCTTCAAATTCTTGACAAAAATATTACCATTACCGCTATAGCGGAGTGCGGGATCGCGTTGTTGCCACATAATGCGAACACACTTTTCTCCCACGCGTTTGAAGTTCAATGCTTCCATGGCCTTTGCTGCACTTTCAGGACTGTCAAAGTTCACATATCCATAACCCAGAGATCTTTGCGTGATAATATCGCGGCACACACGAACATTCAGAATAGTTCCATATGGCTTAAAGAGCTCTACCAACTGTGGTTCATTAATTGCAGGGTCAAGGTCACCAACGTAGAGTGAGGCCACTTGAAGTGGCTTTGTGACGTGAACGGTGGGAGTGATTTCTTCCTGAGTAGCCGTCATACTTACTTTTTTTAAAGATTCTCTTTCGGGCTTGGTACTGTTCTTATTTCTTTCGGTTCCTTTCCTCTCTTGGGAGTGTTTATTGCCTTTAAGGCCTTTTTTTCCTTACGCGATTGTTTTTCCCTTTCTTGTTTTTACTCGAATAGTGGTTTAGCCGAAGAGGGCCTTAACAGAGAAGAGACATGAAAGCAAAGAGGGAAAAAACATAATGAGAGAAAAAGAAAAACAGATTAAATATTGGGGATATCGAAAATAAAAAAAAATACAGAAATGATGAAGAGCCTTGTACACTAGGACTCACGTTTACACGAAACCCTCCAAAAAAAAAAAAAAACCTGCCCCACGTTCTTCCTTTATTTTATTTTTCATGCACATACGCATCGAGAAGCATATACAGATACTTGCACATAGATACCGCCAACAAACAACTAGTGACGCAAACTCAATGCTTCCTGAAGTAAATTGCGCCGGAACTGTTCTGTATCCCACGTTTGAGGAAACACAAACGGGGTGTTACAACTAACGCCCTCCCGCAAAACCTCTGCAATATGAAGAGCAGCGAGACAAACGAAGCAGCCACAGTCAGTACCATTGGTTTGAGAAGGAAAACCATCAAGAACTTCACTTGATTCTGGAATACAATCTCTACACATTTCACTTTCACGAAGCAATGAAAGGAAATAATTGGACAAATTTTTATTTCGATCACCAAGACTATCCAGACGAAAGGCGTGAAACGATGTCTCCACACTCTCGCGTTGCAACAAAAGAATACTCCAATGATCCCCATCCCCGTCCTGCGCATCATAGTCGGCGATGGGAATCACCACCAGACATGCTCGGCATATCTCCGCCAGCGGCCCCAGTGCGGGGTCTCGAAAGGCATACATCGTGTGGGCGACGGTGGGGTCGAGCAGAAGAAGATCGGGCTGGGCGGCGTGGGCGGCGGCCTTCGCGAAGACGTGAAGAATGACGCCCTCCGTTACCGCAGCGTCGGGGCGGAGGGACGCCACATCATCATCACCAAGCGCCAGTCTGAACGTCTAATAATAATATATAGAATAGAATAATATTATAATATGGTATGTCTTTATGATTGTGTGAATATATATATATATATATATATATATATATATTAGATGTAAAGCGACGTCCAGCAGACGCTGACTGCCTAAAAAGAGATAGAAAGAAAAAAAGAAATAGGAGAACATGAGGAGCTGGGACTTGGTGTCCACAGCAGCGGAGACAGACTCACCCACTCACCCAGATGAAGGGGGGAAAAAAAATGTCCTGAAAAAAAACAGAAAAAAAAACCGAAAATCACACACCTCTCCTCTACCCTTTTATTCTCTCGTCAAAGCAACACACACACACACAAAAAAAAAAAAAACAATAAACCATCATTCCCATACGAGAAGGTTCAACGCAACTCACATTCTGTTACATTCTATTGAGTACTGTGGCTACTTGGCAAAATAGTTAACACATATTCAATAAAAGCTGCCTCTGCTCGGGACTCCATAGACTCTGTTAAACTTGTGATATCTGTACCATCTCCTACAATGCCTACGGTAGACGGTAAATTATGTCTTCTTCTCATCCACTTAACAAAGTTTTTTTTAGTAAATATGTGACGTTTTCTGTAGTCACATGGCCAAAACCTTATAAGTTTAATGAGGTCATCCCGTAAAGACTCAACAGCTTCCTTAGAAAGGGAGGCCGCCGCTTCGCGTAGTTCAAATCGGCGAATCACTTTTATAAGATATTCTCTTTCCCTTTCAAGTGCAATTTCGTTCGCACGCCGGATCCACACGCTACTCTTTACACAATCCCCTCCAGTAGTTGTCTTCACTGGTATACATGGTGCCGTAAAGGGACGGCTTCTATTCTCGTTAAACGTATTCTGTAACGCAGTTAACGGAGGTTGCCCACTAGAGATCGTTTCATGTCGAATAACCATATGACGACAACGATCTCTTACCGCAAGTGAATCATTTACCTTAATTTGATCTGCATAAATCACATGGTCAAATTTGTGGCGCCATTTTCCAGCAATTTTCCAATCCTCAGATACATCATAACTCTTTCGCTGTCGATCCGCAATAGGTGAAGAAGAAGGTGGGTCTGTCGAGATATCATGAATAACTCGCCAAATACGGACAGGTTCACGTTTTAGTCGATTTAGAAGTCTAGAATGTGTTTCAAGACTATCATTAGATGTCACACATTTTTTACCACGTCCTCCTTCTTTCTTTCCCCAATTTCGAACAACATCGGATAAGGATGCGTTGTTATGCATAGGAAACCGTCCCCTAGCTATTGTATTTAAAAGTGAACGGCCTGAATTACACACAAATGCACCACCACCTATAGTTCCCTGTTCCCTTTGACCATTCCCTTCTTCTTTTTCCTTTTCTTCTTCTTGTTCCCCTTCCCACATCTGCAACGCCCCCTTCTCCTCTGATGTGACTCCATCACATTTGGTAGTATCAGAGGAGACGCTATGCACTCCCGCTCCTACTCCCGTTCCAGCTGCTGCTGCTGCTGATGTTGGCGCCATAGTAGCAGTCGTATTAGTAGTAGTAGTTGTTGTTGTTACGGTTGTAGCCGCTTCTCTCGGAGACCCACTCTTTAAACGAGGACCTCGTTTCCTTACTACCCCTTCTTCGATAGCGCGTGTTAAATTCTTAATATACGATTGACATTCTGAGCTCTGCTCAGCCTCTGCATTTTTCACCGGTCTTGTGGCACGTGGTGGGAGTGATGGTTGGGCGTGTTGCATGAGCGCCATCATGAGACCAATATCATCAACGTACGCCACTCGGCGGTATTCGACGGCATCTCTGAGAATGTCTGCATTACGCCGGTCCCACCGGGAGGAAAGGAGAGACTTCCCGGCGAGGGGGTCCGGGGGAGTGGTGGAGGCTCCCATAACATCCCGCAAACGTGGGGGGGCCGATAGCGGCCGTATACCACCGCCAGAGAATGAGGCATTCATCATCCTAATGAACTATTTCCAACAGGGAGGCATACAGGAGAAGTATAGAGACACATTAGAAAGAGAAGAGAGAGAAAAGAAACTACAGTATTTCAATGAAGAAAATCAGATTCAAATACATGTCCCCAAAGACCCTCCTTTTCCTTTTTTTTTGTTTTTTTTTGTTTTGTTTTTTGTTATGTTTTTTCTTTGCTTCTTTTCGTTTCAGTTGTGACGACGTTTTTTTTTTTCTGTCTTTTTCTTTTTTCCTTTCTTCTCTCCATAAACGCTACAAGACAGAACTCTCCACATGATGTGCCATTCCACTCTGCTGCAGTGCGGCACAGTAACGCAGTATAGTCTCTGTGTGATTACTCTTTCTCTCCGCCGTGGCCAGCGCCACCACCTCAAACGAGCGTTGATGATGTGATGGATGTTTTACGGATTCCAACGCATCAGCTGCTGCTGCCTCAGCGCTGAGAATAGCACTACCAAGTATTTCTGCGGCTGCTTTACGTAAATCCACGGAAGCTTGTTCTATTCCCACTACACGACATGCAGCTTCTAGTAACTCTTCGGCTAAAGATGTTGTTGTTATTGTTGTTGATGATGTTGATGTTGATTCTTCATTTGTAGGGAGAAGTTTCAACAGCAAAGCCTTCTCAAAAGAAGATATAACGTCAGGACATGATGCTTTTAACTTCTCACACCAAGCATAAATATTTTCTATCATGGCAGCTAAAGTAATCGCCGGCATAATGGAACAAGATTCAAGAGTAACACAGGGACTTTTAAGATAGGATATTAAACCTAAACGAATGTCTTCAATCTCTGTTATTTTATCAAACCCTACAGTATTTAATCCAGTAATACAATTCACGTATCGATTTAAATCCTTTTCTTGTGAGTTTCGAGCATATTCAACAAAATGTTGACGACCCTCTATTACCATAGTTTGAAACATTAATTCATCTTTATCTCGTATAGAAATCGCAGCGGATGCGAGAAGTGAAGCATAACTGCAACGTCCTTTTAAAGAAAGCTGTATATCCACAGGAAAGCACTTTTCACGACAAAGTGCGACAAGTCCTGGTAAAGCTGTATACCCACAGTATTCAAGTGCTTCTAGTAACTCAACTAATTGTTCTGCGATTTTGTTGTCTCTGTTATTACTACCGTTATCATCCTCCTCCTCTTCCTCTTTAGTAAATGAATTTGTTATGATGGTGACATGGGTAGCTGCTGATTGTAGTAACACTTGTGAAACCTTTGAATTCAATAAAGTTGATAATGCCTTTAAAATTCTTGTCACTTGTGTAATGCTACAATCTTGAGTCATCATCAATCGCAGCAATACCATTTCCACTTGTTTAAAGGATGAAGGTAAAAAGCTACACGCTGCAAGACCTTCTACCAAATTCACAACTTCTACCACTGTACGTTCCTGCTGCATAGCTGCCCCAATAGCAGTATCTAATACAGCCATTAATCGTTTAAAACGAGCATGAAGTATTCCTGTAGGTGTTTCACGTTGCATACGTGCTATTAATGGTAATAATCGATTTACTTCAGTGAGGCTAACAGAGACTTTACTTGCGGCGGCTTTATGTGATAAGTGTTGTACCAAATCTAAAAGCAATGTATTTCCATTTGACTTATTTTCACTTAATTCTAATCGTTCAACAAGTTCTGCAAGTAGTGCAGATGATTTTGCACCAAGTTTTACACGTCGTAGTCCTTGAGCACTTCGAATACCCAAATTATAGTGAACAAGAGCGTTCTTATTTGTTAGTTCCGCATGTTTTTGCATTTCCACAATAGGAATAAAACCATCTTCACTCATAACTTGAGTTCGGGGTCCATCTAGGCGATATAACAAATATTTACAACGTGTCAAAGCCATGTGTGAAAGTTGTTGAAACTTGGCCAAAAATGATGTTTCTTCTTCATTCTTTTTTACTTCAGTTTGTGTAAAGAATGCAGCGTTTCGTTCTTTAATTTCAACACAGAAACGCATAATGGTACATAATTCACTTTCCCCCACATTTTCCAATGCATTTTTTTCTCCAAACGCCTCTACTCTCATCAGTCTAGAGAGACCTTGCATAACTTCTCGATGTACCACCATACCAGAAATATCAGAGAAACCATAAACACTACTATCGCTTTCAATGACACTCATTATACGAATAGCTCCAAATACTGTTTGAACACAAGGCATATTTGTAAGAATACACTTTCCATTACTTAAAACAACAGCATCGTTACTACTACTACTACTACTACTACTACTACTAGTAGTAGTGGTAATGGTAGAAGAAGTGGAAGTGGAAAGAAGATCATTCCTCATCTCTTGTTCCGCCACAAAGAAGGAAGAGAATGGTACGCCATGATTGCAACATAACGCTGCACATGTGATAAACCGCTCTAGTGCTGTTGAAGTAGTATTAATCGTACTATTATCACAAAATAGCGTCGGATCACTTCGTGCATAGCGGGCTACAACTTCCACTTCACGATGCAGATCAAGCGGTAAGAATTCCTCCTTCTCCACAACATCTGCCGGGTGAAACTTACGCACACAAAACGTAGAAGCCGCCTCAAGCCATTGAAGGGCATTAAGCATTTCAGCAGGACTTAATAAAGTCCCATCATGTGTTAGTTTCTCCGCCTCGTGTTTATCAGGCCAAATGATATGTCGTACATCTTCAAAGCGATGCCGTATAGCCAACCAGTGACGTTTTCGCTTTAATCGTCGATCATAATGTTCATAATCGGGACCCACGTTAAGTTCCCCAGGTGATGGGGTATTCTTCATTCCACTTGTATCCATCAAAACATACTCCTTGCAAAACGAAACAAATGCCTCACACAACTGTACAACCGTACGATCTTCTGGGTTTAATTGAAGGCAATCATCCACCGCGGACGGCATATCATCCTCCAAATCCCCCAAATCACAGAAACTTGTATCCATTTCTTTCCATGAACCCGATGCATTCGTTAAATTCACCGGTGGATGCGTTATCTCGGCGAGTGGAATGGAAAAAGCAAATGTCCGTCCCTTTTTGTTTGTGTACGTTACTTTCGTTGTGCCTGGAATGCGGCGCGGCACCCCGTCAGTCACGCCTTGTTTCACCTGCGGGTTTTTGCCGAGCGGCCGACTGAAACCGCCACGTGTGCGGCGGCCGCCAATCGTAATAAAGCGAACAGCCGGCAACACCGCCGTGGGCCGCAGAGCTCGAAGCATGACGGCCGGAAATGCGTGGCTTTTATGTGTGTACACACTCCATTGCCATTGGCCATATAAATAAGTAGAAAGAGAGAAATAGAAAGAGAAGAAAGTGGTGTTTTTTTATTTTTATTTTGCAGAGCTGTAAAGATTCACCCGGGTTGGGTGTCATACAATGTTCAGCAAAATAAGTACTGAGGAGAAGAAAAAAAAAGGGGCATGAAAAGAAAACAAACCAAAGTTTTACATATATGTAAACACATAGGCAACAATTCTTACACACACACACATATATATATATATATATATATATATATATATACGAAAAACAAAACACAGTAAGTGACACAAGTAATCTTTGCAACAAAACGAACACACAGCAATAATAAGATGGCATTGTAAGGTTCCCCACAGCAGGTAACGTCCACACCTAACTGTCAACAAAAAAAAAACAAAAAAGGAATAGGAAAATATATAACTGAAAAAACAACAACAACATGAAAAGAACTGGGGTGATAAATAAGAAGGGCAACTCGATTTCCCATCTTTTAGAAATGGAAAACGAAATCTGAAAGAAAAAGAAAAATTCTTCATATAGACACCAACAAAAAAAAAAAAGAAAAGGTGATATACACTCATACCTCTTAAATCTTAGGCAATGAGGAGAGCATATTGATAAGATCCTGCGTCCCCGTAGCATTTTCTGTCCCAATATTTAAAAAATTCTCAGACACGGTATGGGCTAACTTCATGGGTGAAGAGGTATTACTCAAGTGAGGGAGCGTATTTTCTAATCTTAATTCTAACGTGTTAGCTTTATCGAGCTCAAAACGCATACGTCTAGCCTTTTTCTCAGAATCACGTAAAGTTTTGAAATAAGGATGCCGCAAGGCATCTTTTGCAGTTCCTCTTTGCTCTTCATTGTATGTTAACAACTTTGTCAGCAGATCTAAAGCTTCTCGTGAAGCATTTGGAAGAAGTTTCGCTAATCCAGTGCCTTGCTTCTGTGGAAATTCAAAGTCCATGTGTGTCCCGCAACTCTTTAATTTGTTTAATATTTCCGGCGGAGGTGTACCTAGTATATTATGGATTTTGTGAATTTGATCTAGTTCATTGCTACCGGGAAAAAGTGGAAATAATGCCATAATCTCAAAGAACACACACCCAGCACTCCACAAATCCATCTTGTATGAATAGTATCCATCTGTTAAGAGACACTCAGGGGCACGATACCAACGTGTCGAGGTATACTCCGTTAGGGGTTGTCTAGAATACACACCTTTGCAAGATCCAAAATCAGCAATTTTTAACGTGCCATCATCGTTGACAAGTAAATTCTCTGGTTTTATATCACGGTGAAATAAACCTGTACGGTGGGCATGATCAAGTCCTTTTAATAACTGATACATGTAACTGCGGATTCTCTCCTCACCAAGGTATTGACGACGTCCCCTGATAAGTTCGTAGAGATTCATCTCCATAAACTCAAACACCAAGGCTAAACGTCCTGTTGATTTATCAAACATTACTTCAATAAGTTGTACAATATTAGGATGAGGTTGTAAACGTCGTACGGCTTGAATTTCTCGCAGTCGATTAACCTGTTCTTTTGATTTGAAGGGTTTCTTCATACATTTTATAGCCACAAGTCTATTGGTCTCTATGTCCTGAGCCTTCAGTACCTCACTAAATGTTCCCTCACCCTTCTTGCCTAGAATCTTGTACTTTTGCATTAAAAGAATTACAATTATTATTTCGTCCACTTATTCTTTCTTGTGTTGTTTTTTTTTTTGTTCGTTTTCTTAGTTTTCCACTCAGTTCCTTACAAGGCTCCCACAGGTATGCGCAGGCCAAATGCAAAACGCAAATATATATATATATATATATATATATTCTCTTCTTATAATGGAATTCCCTGGGAGCACGCAATAAGACCACTTCCCTCTTCTCTCTAATAATAGGAACTGCAAAAAAAAAAAAAGGTAAATATCAAACACAGTAATAAACAAACAGAATTATTAAGATTTGGGAGGTGATCTTAGGGCGATAGAAAGAGAAGAAACAAATTTCCCTTTCCCTCCCACAATGTGGGGAAAAGCACTTGGCAACAGACACGAACCTTCAACACTCCCCTTTCTTCTATTCTTATGCCTTTGTGTGTTTGTGGGTGTACGCAGAAAGCGAAGCGCTTCTAATCACAGTAAGGAGAAATCATGAAAAAATTAAAATAAGAAGAGACAAAAAGAAAGAAAAAAAAGTGTATATATATATATATATATTGAAAACTGTGAAAGAAAAAGAACAGGTGTACTATCACATGCGGGATAAATACATTTCCATTATTTAGATAAGGATTAGAGATGGAAAGCAGTGCCTAAAACAAAACAGAAAAAAAAATCACGAAAGAAATGCACTGACAATCCAATAAAGCGTATCATTCCCTTATATTCGGAATAGTTGAAAACAAAGGAATAACAATAGAAATAGTAATAGCAATAGTGATGAAAAAAAAAAAACACGTACGAAGCATCAGCAAACATTTCAGCACCTAGACATTGGTATAATGCTTGCTGCTTTTTTCTTTCCTCCAGCCCCTTTTCGTACCATATATATTTCTTTTCTTCATTTGTCTTTTTTTTATTTTTTTACTTTTTACTTACCTTCTCTGTTATAGGTACAAGTGCTATCGTTAACACAAAACAGAGTAAAGCATTTTTTCTCTTTTCTTTTGTTCGTCTTTGATCTCCTTCCATCATGGAAAAAGTAACAATAACAAAACAAAGCGAATACAAGAAAAAAAAAGCAAACCGTAGCTTGTGAGAAATTCGTATTTAATTAAAAAAAAATTACCACTCTCATCCCCTTTTTATTATTTCGATTCTTATTTGTTGTTGCTGTTGCACCTCATCTTCCTTTTTTTTAAACATGTATATTTATTTATTTATCTCTTTCATTTTTCTCAGTCCCCCCATTTACCCCTATTCCATAAGCAATTTTGCTTTACCACTATGCAGTTGCTGTGTGTCGTTTCCTTTTTCTTAGTTTTTTTTTTTAATAACATAACTTCTTCCCTTTTTTCTATTTATATATTATTTATTTTCCTTCAAGGTATATTTCACTCCATTATTGGGGACGGTTTACTTCTCGGCCACAAAGGGAAACATGTCCATGCATAGGGATAATAATGATGAAAGAGAGAAAAAGAAAAGAAATTACATGTGATGTTGTGAAGAAATATGAGGCAATAAATATGAAAAGTACAAATATAAATTGTGAAAGGACAGTCAAATACAAACACAGTACAATCTTATAACTATAAATAAACAAACGTATATATTTATATCTACATATAGTTACAGTTTGCCTTTTCTATTTTTCATGTCCACATACACACAGACATACATATACACGTTACAATATATATATATATATATATACTCTTTCTCTTTTTTTCATCAGACCCGCATGGACTCTCTTTTTTCCCGTTTCCAACCGTCTTCTTCCCATTATTTTTCTCTCTCACTACTGAAGCCACTCCACGGAGAGATATTAAATAGAATTAAATAGAGAGAGTCCAGCGGGAAAAGGAGGGAAAATCAGAGAGGCGTTACACAGGAGACAAGTTGATCGAGTGAAACACATGAAGTAAAAAAAAAAAAATGAATAAAAATAGCAAGAAAAAAAAATTAAGGCGAAAAGAAAAGAAAAAAGACACACAAGTCCAATAATAATACAAGGTAAACAGAAGGAAAAAAAATTTAACACGATGAAATTATTTCTGTTCAAGCCAAAGGTAAGAAACGGAAATAATCAAAACAAAGGAATTGAGGAAAGAGAGAAAGAGAACGAAAAAAAAAAGAAAAAAAAAGCATATATCTATATATCGAACTGAGAAATGAAAAACAAAGATCAAAGCGGCAGCGCATAAATATTTGTTAATGTGAATCATTCCTTCTCCTTCCCTTTCAACTGCACTATTCACCACACCGATATTGTTTTCATTTTTCTTTCTTTCTTCTCTATTTCCTCTATTCTTTTCTCGTGCCACCATAAGTATACATATACATATATCTCTCTATATGTATATATTCCCAATCTCCATTCCTGCTGTCGTTCTTCTGGCTGCAGCCCGGGCTGGTGAAAGGAGGGGTTTCTTTTTCTTTTTGGTTTGATGCCGCACTACTTCTCTGCTTATTCCTCGTCTTTTCTGCTTTGACTGAAGCCAAAAAATCAACAGGAGAAAAAAAAAGAAAAAACAAAAAACAAAAGAAAAAGAACGAGAGAAAATAGAAAAATAGCGAAACACACAGACACACTAACAAAAAAAAAGTCGAAAAACATATAACAACAAAAAAAGAAGGACTACTAAAAAAAAAAAACATAAAGAAGGGGTGAGTAAAAAGTGAGATCAAGTCCTTCAAATTATTCCTCGTCCAGCTCCATCCTATGAAAGCAGAGATAAAAACAGGAAACAATGAAGAAGTAAAAAAAAGAAAAAAAATGACGGGGAAAAAGTTCCCCGGAGAGTAAGAAAGTCAAACAGAACATGGGTAGAAGTTACACACGAGTGTCCTTTTTTAGTGCACAATACCATGAGTTTCATATTTATTTAAAATAAAGAAATATTTATATCCATCTTCAGTTATATTTCATAATAATACAAGTAACAACAATAATAGCAGTAACAATAATAATAAAAAGCGAAGAAAATTAACTTCTAGTTTTCTTTCACAGTTTCTTATTCATTATTATTATTATTATTATTATTATTATTATTATTATTATTATTATTATTATTATTTTATCAGCGTAGGTAAAAATATTACACACAAAAGAAAAGAAAGAGCTGTGATCCTACACATACGCACCGTATCTGTTCTTCCTCTTTTCCGCTTCTAACGATGGAAGTTCAAATCAAACTGCACACACACAGAGCCACAGAATGGCAAAGAAAGAGAGAGAAATAACGGACAAAGAGGGGGGAGAGGAAACATAAGTCAAATCGTATCAAAGTAACAAAAGAAAAAAAAGATATAGGGACATGGAACTAAAAACAATTGAATAGTACGACACACGTGAAAGGAAATAACGTGCTTTTTTGAGCCGTTCTGTTTTCTTTTTATATATTAAAATGATGTTCTTGTTGCTGAAGGTATCTTGCCCGCCTTCACACATATACCAATGGTGCACACACACACACACACACACACGCAAACAAACACATAACACATAGAATACGCACATACTTATTTATACATAAAGAGTAAGTGACGCGAATTTCAGTCTCTTTTTCTTTAAGCACTCCCCTGTTTAATTTATTTTCCTTTCTAGTTCATCCCTTTTTTGATATTGGTTATACCTTTTTCAGTTTGCTTTTCTTATATATATATATATATATATATATATATTCATATTTTCCTTCTTTCCTTTAATCACTAAAATATTCACCTCATTTTGCCATGACCATTTTGTTGCTTTACCATCACAAAGAAAAATTCAAACAGCAACAAAAGGAATCGAAATCATAAGAAATAGGGTGCGGGCTAATACCAGAGTCCCAGATTCACTTCTCTGTTGAAACCAAGAAAATAAGGAATACCTAATCCTTTTCTTTTCTTTATTATTTTATTTCTCTCTTGTCTTTAAGAGGATTGATTTCTGACAAAAAACTAACAAACAGAAGGAAGTTAAAATAGTTCATAAGGAAGAAAGACATATCTCTCTCTCTTTTTGCATCCATAAGTATAGTATGTAATTGTGTGTATGCGTGCCTGTGTGTGTGTTTGTGTGTATATATGAGGAAAGGGGGAAAACAAAGAAGTATTCATCCCAAGACTACTCCGTTTATCCCATTTTTAGTTCTTTCTCTCTCTCTATGTGTATATATATATATGGATTCTTTCGTGGGGGTATGCGTCTGTTTGTACGTGTTCCCCATGCAAAATCCATACAAGGAAAAGAGAAATAAAGAAGGAATCGTCCCTTACGCTTGGGCAATCATATCTCGGGAATCTGGCATTATCGCTTGGCAGCGTGATCGCCTTCCGTACAGTGGACGCTGTGGCAATTGCAGCGCAGGCGTAGAAGCTGAGGCATCACAGCCACTGCCTAACTGCGGTGCGGTGATCTCATCCAGGTACTCACACCATACACGGCAGCGGAATACATCAAAGGCTGCACGTTGCAGGCGGCGGAAATCAACATACGAGCGTGATTCTCTGGCGATAATAACGGTTATCTTGCGGCTATCCAACTGGTACATGATATCCTGAATAAACGCCGGACACTTCACCTCCTTGGCGAGCATGCGCATAGTGCAGAGCGCCTCTTCCTCCTTCTGTGCTCGTGCTTGGTGTTGCTGGAGATCCTCTGCGGTGGCAATGCGGCGTACACGTTCCCCAACCAATGCAAAGTGATTGTTATTATTATTAATATTATTATGATTAACAATGTTTTGGGCCGTCACGCTTTGAACAAATCCTAGATCCTCCCCGCGGTCTCCATCCACGACGACGGCGTCGCCCACCCGCACCCGTGTGGTGGTGTTGAACTCCTTCGCCCCGTACTTAAACGCCACAATACCGGTGTACACCGCCGTTCCCTTCCCTCGCACTGTTGGGAGAATATCACGCGCCACGCAGTCCATCCCGGCGTTGGTGGTCTCTTCTTCTCCCGCCGCCGTTGGTGTTGTTGTGGTTGTCGGAGTTGAAATGCTCGTCGCCGGTGTTAATCCGCCAGCGGAATTAATGGAAGAAGTGGTGGAGGTGGAGGTGGCGGCAATGGCGGCGAGAACGGCGGGAAGCGGCTCAAGTACGCGGGCCCCGTAGGGATCATGGCGGTACCTGCGAATAACTCTGATGCCGTGACCAACACGGGGAGCAGCCACAGTGGTAGAAGTAGTAGTCGTAGTAGTAGGGAACATTGTAATTAGTCTTTTTCTCGTTTGGGCTTTGTTTTCTTTCTCTCTTCGTTTTTATTGTTTTCAGCGTATTTGTATTTGTATTTTTTTCTTTTAATTCTTTTCGTGAAGCAGGCTAGTAGGTGCTGCTGAAATTTAAAAGAAAAGAAAAAAAAGCAAATGAAATGAAATATATAAGCACAAGAACGAAAGAAACAAGAAACAATAATAACAATAACGATGATAATAAGAATAAACGATCAGAATAAGGTGCAAACCAAGTATCAATTAAAGAGCACATTTCCACCACCATAACCACCGCCCCCCACTCCCACTGCCATCATCACCGTCAATCAGGTCTCAACTGATGGCCAAAGTTCCTTCGATACCCATCTCATTCTCTCTCTATAGATGCGAAATCACGTAATGGAAGGAACAGACAAAATAAGCCCACTGCTTATGTGTTAGTGCATACAGAGCTACTAGGAAAAAAAAAAAAAAAAAACGAAAAAAAAAAAATCATTGCAAAACTGTATTTATCAGTATCATTCAACTACACCATTTCTGAAATACTACTCGCGTGAGTGAAGGTCCTCTCTGTTATTTGCTCTCTTAGGGTCTTCAAATTCCACGCTTGTTGTTGCCATAATAGGTGTAGAAATTGTTTCTCCCACAACTTCTTTTTCCCTTCCATTAATGTGAAGTTCTTCTGCTGTACGCTCTTCAGTGACAATAACAATTGTTTGGTTGTCCGCCTCTTCCGGTAACGAATTGGCACCACAGCAAGGCCACCATCCGATCAAAACATTCATCTGCCACGGAACCCCTTTTGGTGTGTGTGGTACAGCGAGAAATGTTGTGATGGTTGCGTAGAATGCGACAAGGATGTCATCTGTATAGTGTGAGCGTGATGCTATAATGCAATACAAACTGAATGGCACAATTGTAATCGAGACGGGTCGGAATATCCAGTGAATCATTGGCCCATATGTCCACTGTACCATAAGGTTAAGGGTAATGATAATGGTGTGTCCGCTGAACATGAGATCTCCACAATGAATAGAGCCAGACCCGAGTGTAACGACGGTGAGAACAACGTTCTTAAACGGATTAGTGATGGGAACGGGATTCTGACACTGGTTGTCTGTTGCCGGGTACGACGTCATAACAATCACCTGCGCACGGAATATAAGCATGATGGAATACGTTGTGAGAAATCGCACCAATGCGATAAGATGCACATCGCGATGTGGTATTCCACCCACAATACCTCCATCCCACACACCAAATACAAAACGGCTGAGAAATGGCACTTGAAACGGCAAACGTATTTCCTCCTCTCCGACGTCTTGGCGGTGTAAGAGATATAACTTAAACAAAATCACCACACTCAATGCGTTGAGGGCGCCAATGCAGACATCTGTGATCTTCTCCAGCCACGCAACCTTTGGAAAGATCTCAAATCCAATGTCTGGCAGTGGACGCACTATCTTCGGGTCCGGCATACGACCGTTGGTGATGATCAGCGCAACTGCAAGGAGAATCACACATAAGAGGAATACGGGAATGAGGCGCAGCACCTGTGTGGTTAGAGGTAGCGGTCGGTGCAGCCAGTCGTGTCGCATTTGACAGCGTGATCGACCTAACTTGCTCTATCAATAGTAGTAGTAGCGAAAAGAGAACGCAAGTTAAAAAAAAAAAAGAAACACAGAACATCAGTAACAATAGTGGCAGTAGTGGATCTCCAAAAGACAAAAGAAAAAAAAAGAAAACGAGGGTAGACTAACCACGAGACGTACTGGGTTTCCAGCAAAGGAATACTACAGCAACAAGAAAAAAGAGCCTAAATAACACCAAAATGAAAAAAAATCCTGGTAGCAGGCTACTTAAGAGAACCGCAACTTCACATTCGACTCTCTACAATAAAAAAAAAGAAAAACAAGCGGAAAACAAAAGAAAAAATGAAACAGAATGAACCAATTATTTGGTTGGTATAGTAATATCACCTCGATGTTTCCGGAAGTTTCAATGTCCGCGTCACAGTACGCATGGACATGTCCTTCACTTCATCTCCTACAGTAGTTATAGTACTTGTTTTTGTTGGTGTAGCTGTTGCAGTGTTAGTAGGTGTTATCATTACAGTCGTCGTTTCTGATTTGGTTTTTGTTGGCGTAACTGTTTCTGTTGTTGTTCCGGTGTTCGTTGTTGGTGCCGTTGTTGTTGTTGTTGGTGTTTCTGTTGTCGTCCTAGTGTTGGTTGCTGTTTCTGTTATTGTATTCCTTGCAGTACTTGTGTCTGGACCGGTATATTTGTCTCCACCCCCATTAGTAGTACTATTATTCGTGCTGTTATATGCATTATGGCGGTTGGAACGCTCAAACTGCACCTCCCGCACAATTGTTATGCTCCCCGCCAAGGCAATACAGACAAGCATAGTGATGAGTGGTATAATGTGGCCGTAGCGTATCAGACATCTATTCACACGCAGACGCACAACGGCGGTTTCATCCATTGGGAGAAAAAGGAACACCTTAAACACACAAAGGTGCAGTCCATCATAAGAGTAAAGAATAAGAAGAAAGATACAAATAGGAAAAAAAAAGAATAATAACAACAGCAAAAAAGAATAATATCATAATGATTTAAAAAATCGAAAAAAAACAAGAACCAACAAAGGAAAGCAAAACATATATATATATATATATATATATATATATATCCACAAGACTGATATCACCTGTTACCACTCCACAGCAAAAGCAAATTACAGCACAAATCGAGGGAGGGTGAGGGAAAACAGAAAAACAAAAAAAAAAAGAAACAGCAACCACAACCAAAATAACAACAATAGTAACGACACACGAAACGAAAAACAAAATAAATCAAACACACACACACACACACACAAATACTCCATTCACCTACTCGCTGCCAACAACTTTCCCTCCGCTGCGGCACTTAAACAGTTCCGTCAGTGCATCTGCGAGGATAAGACTCCCGTCACTACACACGGTTGCCACCCCCGGCGGCATCTCCCCAAAGCACCGGCACCATCGTTCTCTCTCAAGCTGGGCGGCCAGTGGATATGCACTATGACTATGACTATTTCCATCACCTGCCGTGCTCCACCATTTCCACTGTTTCTGCTGCTGTTGAAAGGCAACGGCGTTCATCACACGCAGGAGCTCTAGTGTAGCCACACACACCTCTGTTAAGGGGACCACGTCTCCAGTGGGCTTATCACGTGTGCCGAGATCCGACACATAATCCTCATACCGCTCAAGAATAGTATCAGCTGATATTAACTTTGAAAGTAGTTTAGCATTCCCGCTGTGACCAACCGCAAGCACACAGAGTGTACGCACGGCGACATCATATGGGATAACTCCACTCAATGTTTTTTCTACCACTCCCTTGCAGAGTACCTCTGAAAGAAAGGCATCACCACTAGCAACTTGTGTTGTGAGTTTGGTTTCCTCCTTCGTATCTTCATCTTCTGTAATGAAGAGGTTTCGATGTAGAGTACACCAACTGTTAAAGAGATCGGCAATATAAAAGTAGGGAATATCATACGTTACATGCTCCTCAAGCCATGCTATTTGATCCGGTACAGCACACTCCCTTAGTACTTGTTCAAAGGTCCAGCGCTCTCCGCCAACACCATCACTAGAAAGACGTTCAATCATTGTCTTCAAAAAACCTTCGGGATAACAATACTTTTCAGTAAATTTAACGGGGAGAACATTTTGCTGTAGATAAAGTTGCATTTTGAGATTTGCCATCCGGAGCTGTCGAATATAATTCTCGTCTATAAGTCCTGTTTCCTCAACAACACGGTACGTCACCCAACCTGTAACAAATCCACCAAGTGGAAGTAGAACGTTTCGTCCAGCTGCGTACAGACGATCCCTTGCCATTTCACCTTATTCTAACTTCACAACGGCATTCAAGGGAAAAAAGAGAAAATAAAAAAGAAATGAAGAGAGGCAAGACAAGAAGAAATACTTTAAAATTAAAGAGGTAAAAGAATATTTGATTAGAGTGAAAATTCGAGGTATAACAATAAATACAGAAGAAAAAAAAAGGAAACTTCACATGACGCAAAATATTTGTAGATGTTTTTGAGGAAAAAGTTGGGAAGATCACCTTTTAAATATTTTCTCCTTTATGGGGCTTGCATTTTTGGGCTGCAGGTGGAGGGTATACCGACACACATGCACAAAAACAACAATCAACGTCAATCCACTATTTAGGGGCCATGATGTTTGGACAATTGCCGTACCGCCCACCAACCTGTGAGTTTTTTAGCAAGCAAAACAGCCAGAATCAAGAAAAGAAGTCGTCTTATAATGGGGAACAACCTCCCTCCCTTTTGTTGTTTTCTTTTGACAGCTCTTCGGCCATGAGAGGGGCGCAAACCGGCTCCCCTGTTACTTATTCTCTTAGGCACTTGTACCCATTGACCGTTTTCATCTTTATACATACCAGATTTTAGCTGATTGTACTGCTGACTCATTCCAATGTAATTACCCATAAATTGAAGAGCACTTCCAAAGGTCATCTGAATCACACCCGCGAACATTCCACACATTTCCAAGAGACGGCCCACCAGCATGAATGTCATCTGACTGCGCTGAAAATCTTCTGTCATACCCATTCCATAAATACCGCCCATTCCAAGTCCACCGTACATACCGCCCATTCCAAGTCCACCGTACATACCGCCCATTCCAAGTCCACCGTACATACCGCCCATTCCAAGTCCACCGTACATACTACCCATTCCAAGTCCACCATAAGAACTCCCGAGTCCACCGTAACCCATTCCAGATCCATAGCTTGATGCGTACTGATTAGACATATCTGTGGTATTATTCGTAGAAGCAACCTGTTGGGAAATGCTAGTTCCTGTGGGAGTTTGTGGTACCAGTGTTGCTACTGTGCCTGTTTTTGTTGTTGTTGGTCCTGTTGTTGTCGGTGTTGAGACAACTGGGGATGTGGAGTTGCCCATATTACCTGTGGTGGGACTTCGGGGCACCAATGGTTCTGCTGCAGAGGCTGCCGGGGTAGACGGTGATGCTCCGTCCACATTTTCCCACGGTTTAGATAGTGTGGTGGTACTCATTCTCTCTTCACAGCACAGCAGACAAAGTCTCTCTTAAATATATACTCGCCTATCCGATATATATATATATATATATATATATATATATATATATATTCTTTCCTTTTGTTCTCTTAACTTCCTCTTCTACCTATAATAGAGCACTCCACTCGCTAAAAAAAAAGATTACCGATGGTTATTGGACAGATAAACAATAGAAACAAATAGTAATTAATTAAAAGAGCAGGGTAAAATAAAGAAAATTATATTAATTGTTCGAGTAAACCTCGAACGTCAAAACAAAGGAATCGAAGCTTCCCTTCTATCTTCTCATCCTTTTTCTAACGCACAATCTTATTCTTGTTGCCGATGGATTAATATATATATATATATATTTGTAGTTGGTTTGTTCTCGCTTATGCTACGAAAGGATTGCGGCCTCACTGACGTTTTTTTTTTTGTTTTTGCACTTAAATGCATTCTCTTTTTTTTCTGTTTTCAGGACATCCTTCGTGTTAAAAAAAAAAACAACATTCGTGTTAAAAAAAAAAACAACAATAGCAGTTAATTTTTTAAAAATACCTTCTCGCATTTTTTTTTCATTTTTCTTTTCGTTTTCTTTTTTTTTTTTGTTTTTCTTTATTCTTCTCCACGCACAGAGGTCAGGCCCGTCCAACCGTATCCACCTCACACGTTTACTTTTCTTTACATATGTAAAGAACTACTCCGCCCTATGCTCTTATCTTGAGGAACCACCGAAGCTATGAACGCATGTTTCATATCTTTTTCCTCTTGCTACTTCGTCAACAACAAGCGAATATACAGTATCGAACGCATTGAATGCGTACAAGAAGGAGCATACAATCAAACAAAAAGAGTAGGAGAAACGATGCTCTAGATAGGGATGAACAAGAAACATACATATAAAAGTATGGATATATATTTTCCTCTTTCACTATCAAAATTTCCTCAATTTTTCTTTCCTCTGCGCCTGCCTTCCCCCTTCTTATTTTATCACGAACGGCTTGAGTTTTGCTTCGGATGAAGATACGGACATTGCTCACCATTTCTACAAGTGCCTTTCGTGAAAAATCTGCATAACGTCTGACTACTTCCGTCACTGTGACGATGAGGGTGATAACTGTGGTGTCCGCCACGGCCGCGTCCTCTAGGGTGCCGCAAACCCTTGCGGTGATTCCTGGCATCTTCAGCATCCATATCTTCTTCATCACCTTCCCCAAAACTACCACGCTGGGGATTACCTTGTTGTTGTTGTTGTGGGTAGGAATGGGCGTTTCCACCCGCCTTGTGGCGTGCCTTATTGGCAGAACTGCCCTCAGCTTCATCAGGTCGACCAGTTGGTGTTGTCGGAACTCCGTCAGCTATATCACCAGGAGACACTCTATGGTATTCTTCCAGAACAGCAGATCCTATTTTACGAACCATCTGCAAATCGTTTTTGTGATCTCCCAACTTACAGTATAACAAATTGGGCCTTTGGGAAGATGTCCCATGTTGTAGCACCTTACCATATTTAGACACTTCTTCCAGAACACTCGGAATCTGCGTAGAAGCAACACCTGAAAGCCAAATGACTGCTTTGCATTCACCCCCTTTACCACTCTGCTGTTGTTGTTGTTGTTGTTGCTGTTGTTGTTGCTGTTTACTCTGAGATGTTCTAGGTTGAGGAACTTGAAGCATCGTTTTGCTTGGACGGGTGCGTCTAGTCGCTGAGTTCTCTTCTTCATCTTGTGCCATATTATTATGAATAGCATTGTTGTGAATGAAGTTTCTTAATTCGTTCATTTCAGGAACATCCTTTTCAGAGAGTGGTTTTTCGTTAGGGTGCAAGATAGTCCAAACAAATTCTCGATGATTCAAAGAGATAAGTTCTTTTTTGAGTTGCTCATTAAAGCTTTCACGTGGGATTGCCCTCAAATCATCTAATGTAAGAGATGTCTTGACAAGTGCGTTGATAACAGCCTCAGGTGCCATATTATCGCGAAGGAAGCAGCGAAGCGCATGTGCTCCTGGAAGCATTGACGTCGTTTGAGACGAGGTCCAGTTCATATCTTCGTCGCTAAGCGCATCAATAGACATCGGTGCAGCAGCTGACGATGTCGGATGTCGATATTGTTGTTGTTGTTGTTGTTGTTGTTGCGGCGGTGGCATCATCGCTCGTATCGGCTGAGCGTGATGAATTGAATGATGATGCGTAGGTATCATCAATCCATGTCCACCATGCGAAGCCGCCTCTCCTCCACCTCCAACTGCACCCGCACCAACTCCCACTGCAATTCCTCCTCCTACTGACGCTGGTGGATTACTTTGCGGGGATGTCGATCGTGGCACCATAATAGGATGAACAGATATATGATGATGGAAATGAGGCCTAATCGGCGCTCCCGTTGCTGCTGCTGCCGCTTCAGCATTATGGGTAGGTGTTGGTTTCGATTCAGGTGGGGCTACAGGTTCATGCTTCACAACTTGATAATTTGAGTGTGGTGGAGTAGACACTCTTGGCATCATCGAGTGTTGAAGCGGAAGTTCATGCGGAAGCTGCGACGGTAGTTGTTGTGGTTGTTGTTGTTGGTGGTGCTGTTGATGAATAAGATGGTGGTGGTGGTGATGGTGGTGATGAGGTTGAACCACTATCCTTTGCGAATTTGGAAGAGGTGTCACTGCCGGTGGTTGTGGTGTTAACTGTGGAGTTACCTGAGCAGTAGAGAGTGGGCTCGGTTGCTTTGACATGGAAGCAGGTGGTACAAAGTGCGTAACAGAATGTCGATGCTGAACGAGAATTCTGGAGTGTGTAGGTGAATTCGGGGATGGAATCTGATGATGTTGATGCTGGAGCTGATGATGCTGCGGCTGCGGCTGCGGCTGCTGAAGCTGATGATGCTGAAGCTGAAGCAAATGATGATGATGATGATGATTTAAATGTGGTGTTGGGGTCGGTGGTGAGTTTTGCGTGTGGTAGGAAGGTTGCGGTACTGTTATTGGATCTTGCTGTGGCCCAGTAGAAGACGGTGCACCAGGCCATACAAGACCACGTGAATGCGATTCATCAGGGTCCTGTGTGTTAAGATGCATGCGATCCATTACCCTCTTATGAGGTCCCTGCGGTACTGGTACACGCGGGAATGGCTCTCCCTCAGGATTTTCTTGTTGTTGTTGTTGTTGTTGCAGTCCCAATGGCCCGCTCCCTACTACCACCTGACGGTGGTGGGCTACATTGGTCATTTGATGCTGTTGATGGGGGTACTGGTTAAAGGGAACGCGATGATGTATGTGGTGATGATGATGATGATGGTGCTGTTGGTGTTGCTGCTGCTGTAGATGGACTGGTGTTTCACGGTCGTGATCTGCAAGTTGTTTCCTTTGTGCATTTACCCAACCGGAATTCACCATTGGCATTAATTCCTCCTCTGGTTGACTGGACACTGGTGCGTTGTTGCTTTCCGTGTACGCGTTGGGGCCGCGGGCGATTTTTGAATCGCCTGTCGGCTCCATTCGCCGCTCCTTGTTGTAGTCCGCGTAGGAGGGACGAACCGCGGCGGCGGCGGTGTTACCGGAAGTATTCATAGTTGCAGTTGCGTTAGTGTTGGTGGTGGTGTTGTAGCTTGTCTGCGCGCCACGCACATTTTCATTTGGCACACCACTATAGTTACCAGAGACACCACCACTCATACCTGCTCCCACAGAGCGTGAGGTTTGGGGATTCATATATTCCTGGGCCCGTTGCACTAACGCCTCTAGTGAGGCGGATGAAAGAACAGCTTGAAACAGGAATACATCATCAGCGACATGCTCAATGATAGCCACCAACATTCGCGTATGATCAGCGCCGTAGATTGGTTCCATAATAGCGAACAACATTTCCAAGAGCTGTACCCGTAGTAAGCGTGGATCCGTTTCGCTTCTAAGGATATCTATAAGCGAGCCACTTCTCAGGAAAAAGACCGAGTACATGTCCTCCACGCTACTATTGATCAGCCCGCGTCGGAACACCTCACGCTCCAAGACACGAGCCGCAACACCAAAGTTCTGCCGAATGTGCTCAAGAACGGCCGGTGTGTGGTCGTTACTCTCCTCCTCTGCAGCGGCCGCACCACCGGAGTCCCAACGATTACTGTTACCATCATTACCATTACCATTACCATTACCATTACCATCATTACCATTACCATTACCAGCAGCCACAGCAGCCGCACGCTCTACCTGCTTTTCATCCGCGGCATTCAACGGCGGCAAGCTTCTCTCCGCTGTGTCCCTTTCCTTCTCGCTAGAAGACATGGCACCACCACTGTGGGGAGGAACAATAAGCAAAGGCCTAATTTTATTTATCCTTAAATGGAGGGCACTCCCTAAGAAATATTATCCCCAAAAACAATCCACACCATTATACACACACACACAAAAAGAAGGCAAAGAAATGGGAGAAAAGAAAAAAAAGTCAAGCCATTAAAACGAAAAAAAAAACAGTGGTTTCTTGTTTATTTTTTTTCTTTTCATAGACTCGAAAGAATCGAGTATTATTAAAATCATTTCAAGCTCGTCATTAATGTCCACACCTAAATCGTGTTACGAGATTCCCATGTACTGACTTTTAAAAATCCTTTTAAATCAAAATAAGCAATATATCACGTGTATCACGACGGGGCTACGGGACCTGTGTTACTCAACCGTTATTTGCCTCCCATACAGCTCCCTTTTTTCTTTTTTCTTTTCCAAGACACTAGCTGTATAACTTCATGTCCCCTCCCTCTCTCTACTCCCTTTTTCTTTTTTTTTTTTGTTACTTCTTCGCATTGCAAAAAAAAAAAAAATGTAGTTAACTGATTCGGGCCATTTATTTTTCCGTTTCTTGATTCACTTCTGTTCCTGATTTGATCCACTTGTTTTTTGTTTGTTTTATTCATATTTTTTTTTGATTTCAGTTGCCTCGATTCGAGGGTCCTTTTTTTGCTTTTTTTACCTTTTTTTTCCTTGCTGTACCTGTAAAAACTCATAAACTCTAAGAAGAAGAAACCCGCACGCATCTCTTTCGTTCTTCTTTTTATGTCTTATTTTTGTTTGTCTTTCTCATTTGAAATAAAATATATTTATGCTTACAATATATATAAATATATTTATTACTGTGATGGCATTGTACGCGGAAAGACACAGGAAAAAAACTCCTTATTTCATTTTCTTATTACGTACAACTGCTCTTGCTACTGATAACAATGACGCTGCACGCACACATGTTTTGTACATATATACCAACTTTGCTTTCTCCCCATCTCCTGAAAGCATGTATATTTTTCTTTTTTTTTATTTTAAATTTCACTTTCTTTTTTTTTTCTGTGCGTATTTATTTTATTATTATCCAACATCAGAATAACTTTGGATCACACCCGTTAGTTTTTCTCACTGTGCTCAAAAGTGCGACTCACTTCTCAATTTCTCTTTTTCCTCTTTCCTTTATTTCTCTTCGTCTCAGGATCTATATAAATATATATATGCATGTTTTTTTTTCTTATTTTACTCTCTTCCCTTCTCAAATTCGTTTGTTTGTTTCTTTTTCTTCTTCTTCCCTCCTCTTCAGTACCGCCTTTTCTTCTTTTTTCTTTTCGTCCTTCATGCCCATCATCTCCGACGCCAGTTGAGGCGAATATCAACAACAGCAAGCGATAGAGACGCAAAGCAAACAAAAGAAAGAAGAAGGGGGAAAAAGGAGGAAATATATATATATATATATATATATATATATATAGAGAGAGAGAGAGAGAATGAATAGAAAATGATAACAGAAATAAAAGAAAAGAATATGATAAAGGTAGAGTAAAAAAAAAAAAAAGAACATGACAATGGTAAACCAGAGACTGTGTATCGCTTTCTTTTTTTTCTTCTGCGCGGATAATTTACTGTTCTTAACTAAACTTTTTTTGCTGTTATTATTATCTTTTTCTTTCGCCTCCTACTTCTCACTGTATTCTCTACGTTTTTCTTATTTATTTAATTCGTTCCTTTCTAATGTTTTTTTTCTTCTTTTCTTTGGGGATGAATGCACAATGTAAAAAAAAAAAGATCACTCTTTATATATAAAAATATAAACTCATTCACTCTTCGGTGCATCGGCAAACCCCAGTCCTTTCTTTCCTGTTAGTTTCTTAAATAATCTACTTCCACCATAACTGAAGAAAAAACAATCTTTGTAACTTCAAATACACACACAGATATATATATTTATATTTATTTACTTATAAGCGTGTAGACCGCAAATATATACATACGTACATACATGCATATACACAAACTTTCAACCCTCGTAACACGACTACAGAAATATAAAAGAAACAAAAATAAATATTGTAACACCATAAGAGCACACCCTCTCTCACACACAGAGAAAAAAAACAAAGAACGAAAGAAACATAGTAAAAAAAAGGAAAAGATGCTCTAACTTAACCATAGAACACAAAGTTAAAGAGGAGGGGGAAAAGAAAAACAAAGGAAAAAAAAACAAACCTGGAAACTGTACGAATATATATATATATATATATATATATATATATATATATATATATATATATATATACATGTATAGATATATATATATGCACGTGTAGATGTGGGGGGATGCAGGATCATGAGAGAGTGAGAGTGAGAGAGAAAAAGGGAGAAAACACCAATCATAAACTGCGGAATCTGAGAACTCCTTAACACCAGTATAAATTTCTTCTCTCTAAATATAATATTTTCCTCTGAGCGCCATAACGAGAGAGAGAGAGAGAGATAGAAAGTAGATACCTTCTTAATGGCGTCCCCTTCTCACCCCTCACTCGCTCACCTTCTCAATATGGAATAAACAAGCACATAAAGACGCACACACACACACACACACGCACTTACACACACATATATACACAAATACACACGAACACATACACACATACATACACAATCACACAAACCTATTTACAAAAGACCACAACACCTCTCCGAAAACAAAAATTTTTTAACGGTCCTGACTACGAGGTATGTATGTATGTATATATATATATATATATATATTCTGCGCATGCCGGCTGAAACCATTATTTACCATAATGTCTCTGCCAAGCCACGCACACTGCTGTCCCATGGAATGGAAACACTCTCTTGTTGTTGCTGTTCAGTAGACGACCTGATCTCCGGGATGGTGCATGTACCCCACACCGGATCACGAAACACAACGCCGTCGTCGCTCTTGCCAACATTGAGCGAAGAAATAGCGACATGCCTTGTGGGATCAACGGGTGGACACATGCCACTCGTGAGATTTGCTGTCGTTGCCACTGCTGCTGCTGCTGAAACTGCTGCTGCATTCCCTGCTGCAGTATTATTATTATTATTATTATTATTATTATTATTAGTAGTAGTAGTAGTAGTAGTATTTGTGGCTCCCCCTGCGACATTCCCTGTTGCTTTAGATGTTGTTGCTACGCCAAATCCCAACAGTGGTGCGAGGAGGGCATTGTTGGTGGCCATATTCTGCAGCGGTGTGGTTAGTGTGACGGTGGGTGTGGTGCTGTGTGTGAAGGGGCAGTCCACGCTGAAGCACCCGACGATGGAGCGGAAGAACATACAGTCCACGTAGCCACGTTTTGCATTTGCCAGCAACGTGTCCCACTTGGAGCTCGTAGTCGTCCGCCGCACGGAGTAGAGTTGCATCATGGACCAAAACACCGCGGGCTCGCCAACGAGGAAGAGAAGGCCACCAATGCGAATCTGCTCATTCCCCTCTAGTTCTATTAACTGCTGCTGAAGGGCCTCCTCCGACAGCAGACGGGGGATGAAGATGGGCGATGTGGAGATGCGGAGCTGCACCATATGCCGCTGATACCCATCCGCCGCACTGTACGGTTTAATCTCAAATTCCCCATCCAATGCCGCCTTCAGTATCGCATGCCGCTCCTTCTGCAGTTGCTGCTGCTGAATGCGGATAAATGTCTGGTTCACCTGAACATCATCCACCGCCGCCCGCTCGACATCGTGGGAGAAGCGGCAGGATGATCCCCACGTACAGCGACCGCGAGCGAAGTGGCGACAGACACGTTGACTTTTTGGAGCCGCAGGCGGTGCACCTGTGCGAAGGTTTTCAGTGATGATTTGGGTCATAGTACTTTAGCACCACAGAAGGTTTTCCTTTTTTCTTTTCTTTTTTTCTTTACAGAGCAGAATTTTTTTCTTTTTTTCTTTCTTTACAAAGAAAACTGTTACTAACTAGAGAGTGTTGATGAATCTGAAGGGGTAAAAAAACAAGAAGGAAAAATCAGATTCATTCATAAGGGTAATAAAGAGAAATATATATATATACATATATACCGTGATATTCAGCGATGAGTAGAAAAGTAAAAAAAAAAAAAACAAAACAAAGCAACAACAACAACAACAGAGGAAAAACCAAAGTAAGAAAATAAAATAAAAAAAGAAGAAACTCAAACATATCAAATAGAGGAACGATAATCAAAATAAATCAAATTTAAGAAAAAACAAAATTAACAACAAATAAAAACCAAATGTCACAACTATACTATGAATGATGGCACTCAAGCTTTTCTCATAGATTTACTTTCTCATGTTTCATTTTATTACACGTCTTTTAATTCTTCTGTTTGCACAATTGCAGGGCTTTAAGCTGATCCCGAAGAGAACGGTCAGATCCATGCTGACAGAGTCCATGGCGCAAAAGCAGAACACATGCTGTCCATGCATTCATCGCCTTCGTGTCATTCCCGAATTCCCAGCACAATATAGCATAATATTCCAAAGGTGATACTACCAAAGTAGCATGCTGTTCAAAGAGAGGCTGTACAACAATTTTCTCCTGCCAAAGGTCTCTATTTGAACTATGCTTATTACTATCGTTATTGCTGTTACCATTATTATTATTATTATTATTATTATTATTATTATTATCATTTTCATTCATCGTAGCGAGACTTCCGTAGCTCATACCATTGGTCAATAATGTCACAAAAAAGTTTAATAATCGTTCTTCACTCCCAAGAGATGATGAGATTGAAGACGGAAGACTCAACCAAAAAAAGTGTGCCAACTCGACAAGATTTAATAGCACTACCGGGTCCACATCTTCTACAGGACAACCAAGTTCATCTCATCTTCCCACAAAATCACTACCCTTTTCACCAAATACCATCTCCGTTAAGCAGTGATAAAAGGGATGCAAGAGACGAGTATGCCATCCTTGAGTAGCAAAGACAGCAGACTGCTGTTGTACTACATTCATTGTCTCACGGATTGCAGGGGGAGGAAGTATTTCCTCAGCCGCTTCACTTTTCGCTATGAGTGAAGTGAAAAATGGAGTTTCCACCAATATTGTTTCACCACGACGCACCATATGCATGGACACAAAAACCCGCCCTACACTTAGTTCGGGGCTCTCCATCACAATAATATCACTCCCAACTGGTCGACGACGTAGTGCGTTTGTTTCACTTTCTCTGTATGGTAAGAAACAATGACGAAACAGTAATTCCGGTGGTGGTACTACTCGTGATAAACGCGATGGCACTGAATGCTCGTTGCATGCCGGTGAGTTCTCATCACACCAGCGCAGAACTTTTCTTGAAATGACATCCTCAAATACCACACGATCTTTTCCCACAGCTGGAAGTTTTGAACATGAGATATCAGAGAAAGGTTAATAAATATATTTATTATCTGTTCCATATTCTATTATAGTGTTTTAAGTTTCAGGTATTGCAGCTGATATCCAGGCCTTAAATTCGGGAGGAAACACTGCAAGCTCTAGTCTGCGTCGATGTTCACGAATAGCAAGACTATGATATTCTAGTTCTTCAATAATTTTTCGTCGCTTAAAATCTAGCGCCAGCCATTCACGATAGAAAAGTTCAAGGAGGGCACTTATTTGAATATTTAGGACTGCTGGCGTCGTATACGCTGCACGTTCTTCCTTTAAGTGTTGCTCCAGAGATATATCTTCAAAATGAGGCATCGCTACTAGTAATTGTTATCACAGAAACCTAACTCAAAAACACATGGGCATAAAAAGAAACCAACAACTGAAAAGTAAAGGAAAAAAAAAAACAACAACGCAAAATCAGCAACCACAATAACAATAACACTAAGAGGAAAAAATACGGTCACTAATATCCGTATTCCCATTATTCAATGGGGTTATCACAACTCCAGAAAGAAAGAGAGAAACAAATGGAAAAATTGGGCGCCCACAAGCAAAAAAAAAAATCAACAGACAAGATAAAAAAAAAAAAAAATAGGTTTCACCTCTTTGGGCGATGCTATTGTTTTCTTCTTCGCTTTTTTTTTGTTTTTGCTCCGTTTCTCCACCTTTTTTATTCTCTCATTCTCTCTTTTTTTTTTCGATTTCCTTCTTCATGCCTTTGCGAGAGTCTCCTCTCTTCTCAGCCGCATTATGCACAAAATTGAAGCCAAATAATCTGCGTACTTTTATTTTCTTTGCACAAAGGAAGCTTGGCAATGACATAGAACCCTCCAATTATTGTATTAATTCGTGTAACATTCCTTTACAGGAGCAGATAATGGATACATATACATATATATATATATATATATATATATATATATACATACATACATACATTTATCCTATTAATTACCAGCTACGGGCGTTGCTAATATCCTTCTTCACAACCACTTGAGCACCGTTTCCAACTTGTTGTTCATCACTTAAGGTGAACTTAAGCGGCTTCTTTTCTCTTCGGTTATTACTGAAAAACAATCCCAGTTTACGGTCCATCTCCTCATCTTGGCTTAATGGCAATGTCGCCGCATTGGACGCTGGCGCTTTACGCGTCTTGGGCTGGTTTGTGACAGTCTGAAACCCCAGTTCCTTATCAATAAGCATCTGCTTCTCCGCCGCTTGTTCGGATACATGCACCTTCCCCTTCCCCCTGCCGCTGTTGCCCTCCTTGCGGAGATTCTCCAGCAGCGTTGGCTGGGCAACCCGCATGTCGGATTGCATCGACGTCGTCTGGCGGGCGACCTCGCGGGCGATGAGGGCCTCCGTCTCGTGATCGAGTTCCTCGTCGCTGCGGCGGGGGGCCTTCAGTGTCTTGCGGGCGCGGGACTTGCGCGGCGCGGGGGGCACGGCGGCCACCGCCACCACCTCCGCGCGGCTGATGCTCTGGAACATAAAGTACACCACCAGCAGGCCAACGAGGGCAACGGCAACGGCAACAAAGTAGTCGAGCATGATGTTATTTTCACAGAGGGATCACCGTTACGTAATGTGGCGAGAGGGACACGTGTGGGGTAAATATATAGGGGGGTTTCCTTTCCTTCTACTAGATACAACCTATAGAGAATATATATATATATATATATATGATAGTGGACAGATGTGTGTGGGGTGGGTGGGTGGGTCAAATAAGAGAAAGGAGAGAAATAAAATAAGAAATATAGTTTTAGTTAGTATAGTAGTTTTTATTTTTTCTTTTAAATAAAATAGAAGAAAAACACAAATATGTAAACACCGAGGAGTAAAAGGACTGAGGGGGGTGAAGATAATGAAGTAGATCTGTTGGGTATAAAAAGTTAGAAAAAAAAACATGAGGTTACATGAGGAAAAAGAAAAGAAAGGTCTCACGTACAAATGAAACCACACACACAAAAAAAAAAATATATATATATCACACTCAGGAAAGTCCAATTACAAGAAAAAAAACAATTATAATTCAAAGGTTTCTATTAAATCTTTCCTTGTCCTCTACTCTTAATTCTATTTACTTAATTTTTTGTTGTTGTCGTTGTTGTTGTTGGTGTTCCCTCTTCTTAATCCTCACTTACCGCTTCTTCTACCTGCAGATTAACCTAACTTTATCCTTTCGTTTATCACATTTGTACCCTCCAATATTTCAGTTACACTCTACCTTTTATCATGTGAAACCACTAGTTTATTAACACACCAGCCCATTTATTCCAGTTCTGAGTTGTGAATAAAGTGCGGGTACCTCACCTCACTGCCCTTGCTTGCATTCGAACTGCTGAGGCCAAGAGATAATTATTTCTAAGTACACCATTTGTAAAATACGGCAAATAGGTGAGTACATTCTCCGCCGTAGGAAATATCCGGCGAAATCCTCCAGCGCATGCCAGTTCTTCCTCCGCCTCCACCAATAGAAGGTGTTCTGCTGTAGAAAGAATAGAATCAGGGTCTTTAGGATCATTAAAGCGACTGAGTAAGGGTTTGCGTACAAGTTCTGAATCTCTGTAAGGGTGTCGTCCAAATCTGTAGCGTACATCATGTCGTTCTGAGGATTCATCTCCTAAATTTGGTGGAGTGAGTCCTGTGGCGTTGCGTTGGTGTGGAATAACACGAATGAGGGTAAGTAAATGTGCTAACATTCTTGATTTAACTGCCTTATCAAGAGGAGTTCCTGTAGCCAAAGAAGGCATAATATTAACTTCAATAAGTCTTACATTATGGTTATCGTCTACCATCAAGTCCAAACCATACAACTCAAAACATCCACGTCCTGTTTTATCGCTACACTCTCGTCGTATTCGTTCAACCACATAATTTTCAATACTAAGAAATGCTTTAATAACTGCATCTTCACATCCATGCATAATTTTTTCCCATATTTGTTTACCTTCCACATGGTTTTTAAGCAAAAATTCACGTAAATCAGAGAGGCACCACTTTATGTCCAAAGGATCATCTGAATGATATTCTTTACCACGACTTGCCAAATGTAGTTCAGCCGTTTTATTTACCGAATAATTAGTTAAATGCATTTGAATATTATCCAAATCCTTGTCCATACCAGGGTACTTTTGTGCCGCAAACCTAACCAGACCTTCATCAAAAAGAAAAATACGTAATGGGTCAAATGAGGTCACTGCACAGTAGAGACGAAGGTCAAATTTTCTTCCATAAATTAACATAGGATTTCCCACATAACGTTGACAGACCATTTGCCTTATTCCTGTTGGCATAGGTGGCATTCCACGATACAAATGAATTCCACGTCCACAACTTGAAGCACTTGGTTTTACTATAAATATAAGCGGATCATCATTGGTGTCCGGTTGACATTTTACATATTCTTCTAGTTCATCCCATTGTTTAGGTATAATAAAAGTTGTAGGGATAACGTCAAAGGTTTCAGCGCCAAAATATCGTCGCATTTTATCAATATTAATTGCTAAACTATCTTTACGTCCAACTCCCCAAGTTCCAGGAAAATGGTTAACTTTTTGATAAGGTCCCAAATGGGATAAAGTATACGGAGTTGCTCGTTTAGCCCATATAACATTAAAGAGTTCATTTGAAGGAGTATATTTCATTCCTGCTGCTTCAAAAGCGTCTATAACCACCTTAAATGCCACAACACCTGGTCCAAGTTTGTACAAGCACATTCTGTTAAGGTTGTTTTTTTGAACAACAAGAGAACTTAATCTAAGTTGAACTCTATCACGACCGTGATACTTAAGATTAATTTGAGCAGGGCTGTGACTATTGTTTATCCCGCTCTGGGACCTATTAGAGTAGTGTATAGGAAAGAAAAGGCTGCATGATGAGAATGGATATATTGGTTCCACCACTGTATACGTTGTCCTTTCTGTCTCTGCTGCTTTACACGCCTGTGGAGCCTGCTCCTCCCCTGGCGCCTGCAGTGAGGAGGCGGATGAGGAGGTGGAGGAGCAACCCGCCTCGGAGGAGCGGGCGGAGCGGGCGGGGGCGCCATCGCGGCGGGGGATCCTCGGGAGCCGCTGGCGGGATCGGCCCGGGCGGCTGGCGGGGCGGGGGACGTATTTTGGGTTCGACGGGTCCTCGTTGTTGACGTCGGGGACAAATTTCCCCACGACGAGCCGCTGCCCGCGGCGGAGGGCGTACGTCGTGGCGGCCGTCATCACATCGGCGTCGCCGCGGCCATCGCGCTGCACAAAGGCAAGGGACTGCGGGTAAAAGGTGAGAAGGCTCTCCGGCGGCGGGAGCACCTTACCAGCCATTCCACACATACACACAAATAGAGAGTGAGAGTGAGAGTGAAAGAAACACACAGAGTAAGGAAGGGAGAGGGAAGGACCTCACCCGCAACCTCGTCCTACTTTATGAAAGGAAGGAAGGAAAGAAAGAAAAAAGAAAAGAGGGAGAGGAAGATGCAGCGCAGGGTGCGAACACACATCAGGATGGGAGTTGAAAGCAGAGGTAAGTGCACGTTATCACAAGAAACAAACAAACAGATATATATATAGATAGATAAATAGATAGAGAGGTAGATATATAGGAAAAAGGATTAAAAGAAATTGTGAAACAATAAAGAAGAGAGGGGAGTTAAAAAATGCAACTCCTAAACTCATTCACATACATTGAAGAATCACAAATGACGTTTTTCCAGACTGGCACCGCAAAAGAGCGAAAAGACGAAAACACACACACACACACATCAGGGTTAAGCATACTATTCTTTCTCCCTCATGATAACCAAGGCAAAGAAGAAACGAAAAAAAAAAACAATAACTTGCGCTTGGACGCAAAACAGCAGGATACATTTCAAAAAAAAAAAAAAAACACTTTCTTTTCTGTATTGAATGCACCCTGTGTGTGGATATATAAATATATAAAACCACATGGTATAAAATATAAAGTGAACGCTATGTACGTTGAGTCATTTCCACGAGGGCTAGTTGCTAATTAGCGCATCTAACAGTTTTCAATATTCACAGAGCACAAAAAGAAACAAAACCAACGAAAGACACGACATCACACTCACGCACACATACGTCCACACAGAAAAGGGAAAAAAAAACGCAAGAAGAGGGGTGCCAACTCGCTTTTGAGACTGATTCCGTCATCCAGAGAAAAAAAACTACCGTAAAAACAGTCTGTTCAAAACCTTAATATCTAGTCTACAACTATTAAAAGCACAAAAAAGGTCAAAGCTAATAGGATAATAAAAACAACAACAATAGTATAATAATAATAATAATAATAATAATAATAATAATAATAATAATAATAATAATAATAATAATAATAATGAGAACATTTTTCCAATATTCTACATTCCACATGCACGATGAAATTGTGAAATCCACATATCACGTTCCTCTGCAGACCTTGCCATAGCAATGATTTTTTGCCCATTGTTGAACCAAATGACCAATTGGTTTGGGTGAGATCGACAATAAGCCTCTGGCACTGGAAATATATCATTTATAGTTTCCAAACTTGCAGACTTTGGAGAAACACCGTCTTTTTCAGGATTTTCTGTGAGAGATATACGCAACTGCCCATTTCGTATAGAAAAGTATCGTTTTTTCCATTTCATATCGGAACTGTACTTTAGCAAATACCCTTCTTGAACAACATCAGAACTTACAGATCCGAAATGAGCAGATTGCAATAAAGGAACTTTGGTTCGACTCTCTGCAAGTTGTTTGAGAATTCTTTCCCTATCATGCTTCTCAATAACTTCAGAATTTTTTACAATCTCTTCAAATATATTAGCAACATATTTCATAAGTTCTGTTTGTAATAATTGTGTTGTAGTTGGTCGTTGAGCAGGATCCTTTGATAGTAATGGTTCCATAAGTGCTTTCATACCGTCTGATACTCCACACGGAAAAGGATCATATTTACCATATAAAACTTGTTGCATAATTTCACGCTGAGATGGTCCTTTAAAAGGACGATGTAAAGTTAAAAGTTCGTATAAAATGACACCAAGTGACCACATATCAGCTTTCTTACTGTACCTTTTTCTTTCCCATAACTCCGGTGCAAGATAATATGGTGTACCACAGAATGATGAACCAACATCCAAAGAAACAGAATCACTGTATTGTTTAGAAAATCCAAAGTCTCCCAATTTTATAATACCAGTGGGCATTAAAAAGATATTTGCACTTTTTAAATCACGATGCATCATTCGTCTGCTGTGTACTTCATCCAGTGCCAATACAATTTGATAAAAGAGTAATCCGACCTCGTGTTCTTTAAAAGGTAATCGCTCTTTAAGACGCTGCTTTATTTGTTTGTTGAGATCACCACCACTTCCGTACTCCATAATCAAAAGCAATTTATCTTCTGACTTTAAATCGTCATAGTGTTTCACAATACCAAAGTGGTCACAAGCTGCCAAACAATGCACCTCACTTCGTGCATATGCTGCTTGTTTTTCATCATTAAGCATAACAAATTTGGCCACCACTTTTTGTTTATCAGAACCTCGAAGTGCGACGAATGCTGCTGTCGTGGCATTACGTCCAACAATATGCTTTAGTATATACATATGTGTTCGTGGATCTTTGGTACCATCTTCTGGTACCTCTTCACCCTCCGGAAGGTCGAGAACTTTTTTAAGGGCTTCCGGTTTGGCCTCTTGACAGTATTTCTCCATCTCCTCTTCGGATGTGAAAAGAACGTTGGGGAAAAACTGAGCATAGTGCCGCAGTAACTGGGCGTCATGGCTGTCGTTATTCGGCATTTCTGCAAATTATACTTGAGTAAATAAAACCAACCAAACAAACAAACAAAAAACAAAGAGAAAGAGGAATATAAACAGATAATTAATGGAAGAAACAAGAATAAGAAGAGACAATAAGTAGAAGAAGAAAAACAAAAAAAAAACCGTAAAAATATGCACAGATGTTTTTCCTGTTTCTCAATACTACCCCCAAGGAGAAAAAAAAATCCCCTTGTAGTATTTATGAATAGCATCAAAAACGAAACGCAAGACTTCTCATAATTTCATCAGCATCACGTCGTCTGGAACTTTTCGTACTAGTTGTTTGGGAAACTGTCACTGGTGTATTATGTGATGGGAGATCAGGTGTGTATTGAATAACGGTTTGAACAGTAGAAAATGGACTAGATACCTCTGCTTGTAAACGTCGTACACTACGTAAAACAGCTTCACTATCCCCAATTGACTCTTCTCTTATCCGTTTACTAGATTGTCGAGAAGGAGTTTCCTCAGAGGATGCTTTCAGATTCTCTAACCATGTTCCAGCTGCAGCATCATCTGAAGAGTGATGGACACCGTCCCCACAGTTAGAAAAGACATCCACGATAGCTTGCAAGACACACCGTTGCTTTTGTGCACCACCCGGGGTAAGATCTAAAAAGAATTCCTCTAAGCATTTGGAACTAGTGTACACATCCGGACCCAATGCTTCCAAAGGGCATTTTAAACTATACGCACTTTGCTCCATAAGAAATATTGCCATTGCAGCATCTTCTTCTGTACAGACTTGAGCCAAATGTAATTTAGCATGGGCCTGTGTAATTCGAACAAGAGATTCTAGCAAACGAATAGTTACTGGAACACAATCGGCAAGGGAGGGTGCGGCACCTCGTCGGTGTTGAAGTTCATAATATGTTTTCAGAATCTCAGCTGCTTCATCTGATAGCAATGGACCGTCATTTTGTGCATAATGAGAACGCATCCATCTTAAATAACGACTTATATCATCTTGGGAAAGTACTGATGGAGGTTGTTGTCCTGCCTGAGAACAAGCAAGGATATGGGTGGCTATTCGGTTGTCTACTTCTGCTGAGGGTGTATCCCAAAGTAAAAATATGAAATCAAATCTACTAAGAAGTGGTCCACCGACACCAATTTCTGTTCCTCCATGCCGCATAGGGGGTGGATTGCATGCCGATATAACAGAACAAGAGGTACGAAGCTTTGTTACCATACCTGCTTTGGCAACAGAAATAGTTTGTTGTTCCATTGCCTCATGAAGAGAAGCTCGGTCAGAAGAAGAAACTGTTCGAAGCTCATCAATAACACAAATACCTCCATCACTTAGCACCAATGCACCAGGTTCCAATACCCATTCACCATTTTCTTTTGCAGCTGCAACTGTTAATCCGGCTGAGGTACTTCCAATACCAGTAGTAGAAGTGCTTCGTGGTGCAAGTAAAGCAGCAAATCTAAGTAATTGAGACTTTCCAGTAGAAGGATCACCCACAAAAAGACAATGAATAGTTGATCGTATATGCATTCGAGTTTTGCCATTCATAGAAGTTCCCCCTATAGTGGCAAGAAGTACAGCCATACGAGGAGCAAAAAGTCCTGATAATTGTGGACATACAGAGGTAACCAGTGCAGTACCTCTGCGTAACCGGTCTTCACCAAAGGATGCAAAAAAAGATTCTGGACTAAAATTAGCTCCTTCTACTGATCCTGTAGTTTTACG
Source organism: Trypanosoma melophagium (assembly GCF_022059095.1). Classification (NCBI taxonomy): domain Eukaryota; phylum Euglenozoa; class Kinetoplastea; order Trypanosomatida; family Trypanosomatidae; genus Trypanosoma; species Trypanosoma melophagium. The sequence continues at coordinate 861,734 of NW_027125132.1, read as the reverse complement.
ACGTGGTGCAGCAGAAGCACTAGCTGTTCCACCCTCACGGTATGATTCCATTGCATTAATGTTTAAAGCCCATACAGTGGGTTCAATAATAGGTCGACTATTAGGTTGTGTAGCTCGCCATTTAGGGAACAAAATCCCTATAACTTCAACTAATTGTCCTACAGTACACTTTGTTGTGAGTTCGTCTTCAAGTGTTACGAGCAAGGTTCGAGGAAGACGACCTGAAAGACTTGAGCGTTGCTGTAGTCGACACTCGGCGTAGTCCATCCAGACCTGTCCCACAGGCTGTAATTCCTCACCTCTGCACTCTTTACGTTCACAATGCCCCTTTGGTTTTGCCGCTCGATCAAATGGACTTGATGGTAGTTCAACTGTCTCACGACACTTTAGACACTTTAGCCTGTGCACAAACGGCACCACCCGCTTTGCATTCATGCGCACGATGGAGCCGCAGACGCTGATGAGAACTCCTTGCGGTGGAGGCATGGATGGTGGTGGGGCACCGACGGTGGGGAGGTGTGTGAGGCGGAGCGAGAGATCGGCGGGGCTGAGGCCGCGGCAGACGCTGGCGGCGACGCGTCGGAGCGTGCCGGCGAGGGCGACGGTGTCGGTGAAGAGGCGGGCGGCGAGGGCGGGGCGGGCGGCGAGGAGGCGGAGGCAGTCGACCTCAACGGCCCACGCACTGCGGGCGGGGAGGAGGCCGGCGGACGTGAGGCACCGCGGGGGTTCGCAGCAGCGCAGGAAGAAGCCCCGCAGCGCCGCCGTCTCCTCCGCCGCGTGGGGATCCTCCTCCGTCATGATGGGGGACCGGGAGGAACTGGGCACTCTCTACAGAGGCTATATATATATATATATATATATATATATATTAAAAGAGAGAGAGAGAGAAAGATAATAGAGAAAAGAAGAGAATACATAATGTGGTATTGGTTCTTTAAGTATGTGTTTTTTTTTTTTGCGTGTGTATATGAACAGCAAGAGCAGTTACAAGGGAAAAAAAGATTTTCGTTATTTCTTTTTTAACTCTGTTGTTTCACCATCTTCCTCTCTCCCCCTAGTTCTCCATGCTACGATGGCAATAAGGCACACATATGGAGTAAATCCCCACACAAGATCACTTAGACCATTTTACGAGTTGGCAAGGGATTTGTAGTATGCCTCCCAGTCTTCATTTTGTTTATCTTCAAAGAGTGCCAAGAGCTCCTCATTCTTGATTTCCTCTTCAACAGCAAGAAGAAGATCGAGCACATGGGGATCACTTAAATCACAGTTAAACTCTTCTCCAATGAGGGCATACGCATCTGAAACTTGGATGCGGTTCCAATTAGTGTTTGTGAACTGGTCACGGCAACCACTCAGCATTGCTTGCCGTAATTCATCACGTTTCACTAAATTACGCTCTATAAGCCGCTTTTTGATTTCCAACCGCCTGGAGTGCAGTGCTTTAACACTCGACTGACGCATACTTCTGTACTATTGGATCAACAAAGTTTCCCATCAAAGAAAGACATGAAAAAAAAAAATCAAAGCAAAGAGAAAAAAAAAAATAAGAAAAAGAAAGAAAAAGATACATTTTGAGTCATTTTTTTGTTTTAGATAAATCACAGATATACAAACAAAGAAAAATGAAAAAAAAAAAACAAAAAACACACTCACACTCACAGGAAAAAAAAGAGAAAGATAATAAAAAAAAGAGTTACTGAGAACAGATATATCATTGTTCCATAAGTCCCAAATAATTTATTCCACAACGCCTTCAAAAATGTGAACACCAGGAAAGCAAATAAAAAGAAAAGAAAAAGAAACAAGAAATGAAATGAAGAAGATAGCAAATAATGAGATAGAGGTACAGATAATAGTATCTACATAACGTCTCTTATGTGTAGTGGACCCAACAGATGATCTTGAGGAGGAACTCCACCTTTGCGACGAATTTCACTTGACTGACGCAATGGGAAAGTACCAAAAAGACTGTCATCCTTGCACTGCACTTGACGTCTCAAAGGACTTTGGGAATGTATAAATGCAGAATTTAATCGTTGCTGAATGTCTTGGTATAATTCACCGCAGTGACCATATGGACTTTCTTGCAATCCCAAAGCCCCATGAACATAATTCCTTTGGCAGCTACGGTACAACTTTGCCTTATCCAAACGGGAACGTCTTAATAAACCAACGATATCTCTTTCCCTTGGTAAAACAGAACCAATAACAGGCAACGCATCCACTTTACAACGCGGACAGGTCAATAACTCTTCTGAAAATTGTTTTTTATCATCTTCAGTAGAATCAAGATAATTCATCCTTGCAATTTCTTCTTTAGAAATTCGATTACGATCATGCCATATACAATCCAATGCGACGAAGCATGATCCCTGATTTGGTGCAATTATATTAGCCCCACCTCTCCAAGTCTCTCTGAAAGCAGGAAGTATCCGTTTCTGCGGATCTTCATATCCATCTTCTTCATTGATTGGAGGTGGTAAACGTGCGGTGCTCGGACGAAGTACTTCATTGCTCTCAGCATTCCCGTCAGACAAGTACTTCTTAACCTTATTGGCGGCACCCGCGACGGAAATCGGCATTTGCGAAAAGGTGAGTGGAGAAAATGGGGCTCCACACCCTCTTATTTATTTAAGTAAAAAAAAGGATGGAAAGAATGAGTAAAGATTTCAAAAAGAATGGGTAAGAAATAATCAAAACATATTCAACAAATATCCATAATAAAATAATAACAAAAACACAATCATACAAATAAATAAAAATAAATTTATGACATCCGCCCCGTCTGTTCATTTAAAAAACAAAAAATGACTGTTAATAAAGCAAATAAATAAATCACTAAATAAATAAATAAATAGTAAAATTGAAAAATGTTTTAAAACAAGAAAAAAAAAAAACAATAACAAAACACAACTTAGTCTATGAATTGTAGCAAATTTTCTGTTCAAACACCATCTCTTGGCTAAGGTAACAATCATGATTACAAAGTAAGGGGGGAAAGGGAAAGGGAAAAAGGTTAAGGGTGAGGAATTACCATTATCTGAAAACTCTTTTTATTCACGGGCATCTATGATACCTTGTTCTGAGATACTGAAGACACACTCCACTTCTGGTAGTGATGGACTGTCATATATCTTACACACACGCTGATCACCACGGCCTTTACGTAGAGACAAACGTGTTGTAGAAGCGTGTGCAAGAATGTGTCCACCAACTGGTTTTTTTGGATCCGCAACAAACATTGATGCACCACCAGGGTCTGCGACAACTTGATTCGTGATGTACACTGCAACATTATATTCTTCAGATAATTTTATTAGATGACTCATCATTTTGGCAAGTTTTTGTTGTCGTTCCGCCAATTCACCTCGTCCCGAGAAATCCACACGAAAAAGAGCAGTAATACTGTCCACAACAAGTAGACTAAATTGGTCCTCTGCCATTTTCGCTGCCACCATTGAAAGCAGATGCATTTGATGTTCGTGAGTATAAGCTCGTGCCACAAGGATATTACTCAAAACTGCTTCTACATCCAGACCGAAACGTTCAGCAATTGGTTTAATACGCTCCGGACGAAATGTTGCCTCAGTATCCACGTAAACCGCCTTTCCATTACCACCACCCATAGAAAGAGGTAGTTGACAGGTTACACAGAGTGTATGGGCAATTTGTGTCTTACCTGTACGAAACTCACCAAAGGCTTCTGTTATAGACATACTCTCAATACCACCTCCGAGTGATTGATCAAGTGCTGCACTACCTGTAGTAATACGAGTCACTTTTCCTCGCTGCTGCAAATACAATGATCCATTGGTGAAACCACAATCTGCAAGTTTTCGAGCAGCTTCAATTATTTTATCCACCTTGGCATCTGAAAGACCCTTAATAAGAGCCAGATCTTTACGACACTGCATGTGAATCCCAGCAACGGTAAAAATACCCGCCTGACGCAGTTTGGCAACATCTGCTGCCGCAACGCCTTGCTCTGTTAGGCGGTCAATCTCCATAATTATGTGTGCTGCTCCATCTTCTTGGAGAGAGGTTGTTGTGTCAGGAATGTGAGCCGCCCCGTCCTTTGCTGCAGCACTTTTGCTCGAACGTGCGCCGCTTTGTTGCATACTTATATTTGTTTATATATATATATATATATATGTGCGTGTGTGGGTCTGTGGTTGGTTAGATATGTTGGGTAATGGAAGTGATAATGTTAGTGCTGGTGTTCTTCTTTTCCACAATCCTGTTTACGTACTGTATCTCGTACAAGCCTACCTCTTCACCAATATGAACAATATACTTCAAGGTATATGAAAATAATATATAAATAGAAGCGAAGTAAAAAAAAAGAAAAAGAAAAACAGAGCAAGAGAAAATGAAAATAATGAAGGAACAAAACTAAAAGAAACACAAAAAGGGAGGAACAATAAAAATAATATTAAAAAATACAAAACAATAGAACACCAAAAAAAAAAAAAAAACATGATTTGACAAGATCACAAAGACTCTTGAAAAGGTACAAAAATAGAATTTATTAATATTTGCTAGGAAATGCGATGAAAAATGGATGAAACCGAAGAACAATCTTAACTAGAGGGGGAAAAAAATCCTTTTCACAAACTCCGTTGCGACATCATATATAATGCGTCACACACCTTCTGAAGATAAGTGTCCACAAAAGAAGGCATCCATGGAGAACGTGCAATACGTGTCATATTTGTCCGCACTCCACTGAACGCAAATCTCACGTTTGGATCAATACGATATAAATTCTTAACGTATTGAATATAAACGAGAGTGAAAATAGCACCACCATTAAACATAATAGTGAAAAGCAAGATAGTCTCCACTCCTACAGCCCATGCTATTAAAAGCAATTGATTCATTAAAATCTTCTGCAGAAGTGGGAAGCAAATACGGTGAACTGCTGGGGCCATAGAAGCCAATGTAGCATGATTATTGGCGAGGCTCACAGCACTGTAGGCTCCAAATGAAGCAGAAATCATAATTACTGGATTTACACCTGTCAATAACGCTAAAAAACATAAGAGTAACTCCAATGTACAGCGTTGGTCACCCCATTTTAAAAGCACTTCTTTTGAGGCTTTTAAAAGTCCACGTTTATAAGCAACATAACCCTGTTGCAGCATTACCAGTATCATTTGAAGACTCCATGTTAGCGTATTGAGGCCAGGCGCAAAAAACCAAAATAATAGGGTCATTATAGCAGTAACTACAACGCCGGTATCTAAAAATATACCGACTTTACCTGTTAAACCGGGTGGAATGGTTATACCAATATTACCATATTGTTGTTGCTGTAAGAGACGTAGTTGTCGCAAACTTTCTTTAACATTAGAGTTATCAGGCATAAGAACCTCTGCCAGTTCATATTCCAGAATAGCCTCTGCCAATCGGTTCAACCCCCACAATGCCGCGCCAAGACGAGAATGTGCTCGGGCATTATCAGAAATATCAAGTGAGCGCTTTGCATACTTCACCGCATCATCAAATTTTTTTAATGCAATGCTCGCAGCTGAAGCGTTGTTAAGGATGTCAACATTCCTCGGATCCAATACGATGGCCCTTTCGTATAATGTTAGTGCCTCTTGATACCGTTTAGCGTTAAATGCGGTATTGCCTTCTTGCCGTAGTTCCTCTGCAGTTGACATGGGTTACTTTCTTCTTATGGTTAGAGAAGTACGAATAAGTACGTCTTCTTTTTTCTTATATATTATTGGATTGCTTCCCCTTCTTTCCCAATTTAGGGAATCAACAACAAAAAAAAAAAACAAGAAACAAAAACAAATTCATGTTCGAAGAAAAAAAAATAAATAAATAAAAACGCAACAACAAGTTAAAAAAGAATATATATCATATTGAAGTGATGGCTGAAAACATATGTTCTATCACACTACATAATAAAAAAATATCGACTGTTTCTTTCTTTTGCTTCTTTTTTCTTCTAATGGATATATCTTCGAGCAAGACAAAGAAGGGGAGTTTGTGTGTATATGTGTTCCTCTCCTCCTGTTTGAGAAAACGTTTCCATGAATATCTTCGTATAAAGAAAAGCAACAATAAAAGAAAAAAAGAGCAACAACCACGATGTTCCCAACACAGCAGATATCTTGGTATTGCACCATGTTTCCTTTTTTTTTTTCTTCTTTTCTGTATCCGTAATCTTATTTTGTTCTTTACATGTGGTCTACAATTTAGACGTCATGGTTCCAATGTTTATATATAGCAACTGTGGCGTGGCATCTTGCTCCTACTAATTTTGTGCCTTGTCATCCACCGCATTTGACGCAATAAGTGGACGTCGTCCAAAGACCTTATTGTAATTTTCTTCTCTATTCATAAGTTCCAGTTTGTACATCTTCATTTCATTTAACGCCTTGTTTAGGGCCTGATCCTTTTGTCGTCCTTCCTTAATAAGACGATTAATCATCGCCACATCTTCGGGACGAGACTCACGATATTCATATCGGTATCGAAGTTCATCAAGCTCCGCTCGGAGATCCCGTATCGCATTTTCCTTAATATCTTGCTCACCACGGTGTTGTTGCATTAAGTCATCTACAAAGGCTTTATGTTTTGCAGCTAATTCATTCAAATCACGTTCTCTTTGTCGTCGCATTTCTTGTCGTTGTTCCTCAAAATCTTCTTTCATAGCATTTATGGTAGATGTGAACTCAATTTGTGCATTTTTCATATCTTCCTTCTTACGGTCAATTTCTTCGTTTCGGTTTTTCAGGTCGTGTGTTACCAAGTCTAGTTGGTGTTTAAGGGAATCAAGCTGAAGGCGTGCATCTGTATATTTTTGCTGCAAGGCTAACAATGCCTCATCGCCACGACGTTGCACCGCATTACGCTCTGTGATTAACGATGTGCGAAGCTCATCGAGAGCGGCCTGCATTCTCTGCATGTGCCGCAGCTCCATACTATTAATATATGCCTTATGCTGCTCTTCTACTTCTAATCTTGAACGGTTTGACATTTCCTCTAGTCGTTGCATAGCTTCCCGTAGTTCACTCTCGCGTCCCTGTACATGTCGCAATGCATTTTGCATCTCCGCCGTCTCTCTCTTTGCCCGCTGCAGTGCTTCATTGGTGCTATGGAGCTCCACTCGCAGTCTATCGCACTCACTGGCGAGCCGCCGCGACTCCGCCTCCACCTCCCGTCGTGCCGCCTCGAGTCTTTCGGCCTCTTCGGCTGCGTTGTGTTTCGTCGTGTCGGCCACCCGCCGCGCCTCCGCGAGTTCCTCCTCGAGCCGCCGCCGCATCTCCGCGGCGTCCGCCTCCGCCCGCCGGAGGGCCTCCCGCTCCGCCTCCAACGCCCGGCTGCTCGACTCGACGAGTTCCCGCACCTCCCGCCGGTGGGTCTCCGCCGCTGCTGCCGCCGCCTCCGCGTGGGCCGCCGCCAGCCGCCGCTGCGCCTCTTCGTGTTCCGCCCGCAGGGCCCGCAGCGCCCGCTCGTGTTCGCCCGCCAGCGTCTCGCCCCGCTCCACCAGCGACCCGCGCAGCCGCTCAACATCCGCCCGCAGTCCCGCCACCTCCTCACGCGAGGACGTCAACTCCGAACGCAATAACGTCAGTTCCCCTCGTGAAGATGTCAGTTCCGCCTGAGATGCCGTCAGTTCAGACCGTAACTGCGTCACTTCCGACTGCGAGGTCGTCAGTTCAGCTCGTAAGGATTTCAATTCTGCCTGCAGCGCCGCCTCCCGCTCGGCAGCTCCCGCCGCTTCCCGCTCCGCCTGCAACTTGGCCGCTTGTAATGCAGTTGCCCCCGTTTGCAATTCAGTCGCTAGTGCCGCCTCCCGTTCTTGTCCTGCCGCCCGTAGTTCGTCGTTAAGGCGTTGGGCAGCGTCCAGCTCAGTGCGGAGTTTGCCTAGATCTCTCTCATGCGTAGCCGCTAACTGTTCCATCTGATGTTTACGTCCTTCTTGTAATTGACGAAGTTCCTCTGCGTGCTTATTTTTAAGATCATCCATCTCACGTCTAATCTGCATTATCATTGTGTCGGTTGTCTTCTGTGAAGCAGAGTGAAAAACAGCTAGTGACTTTTCATGCTCTATCTTAAGGGCATCTAATTCTGCTTGATACTTCCTAACAGTTTTATCCATTTGACGTTGTAACTCTTCACAGCGAGTCATTAATGACGCCTCAGTTTCCCGATACTGTGATACTACAGATTCTGCCTCTTTTACTTTTCCCTGAAGCTTACTCACACTTCCTTCAAGGGTCGCCACATCACTTGTGAGTTGTTCATTTTTTTCCTTTGCAAGGCGTAGCTCATGTGTAAGACTATTCTGTTCTGTTTTTAACAGATTTATCTGATTTTCCATATCTGTCAGGTTTGACTGGGTTCTAGCCAACTCAGTTTCCTTTTCATTTACTATCTTCTCTAAACGGGCACGATTTTGATCCGCCTCTTCAAACTGTTTTTTCCACTCCTCTGCACTGCGTCGAAGTGTCATTTCAACATCGCGTGAGGCACCAAGAGAGTTGCTCTCTGCATCGAGTTGCGCACGCAAAACTGCACACTCTTGCTGTAGTCTACTTACTTCCGCTTTGTAACTATTGCTACTTTGTTTCCAATGTTCTAAATCTGCTGCCATACGGATGGCGGCGTCTTCTGCCTGTTTATTTTTATTTGATAACTGTTCTACCTCCGCCGCATGTTCTGTAACAGCAGTATCTAGTTTTAACTGCAAAGAACGAAGTTCTTCACTCAATGCTTCTTTCGCATTCATCTGTTCTGCCAACATGGATTTATACCGATCGTTATACTCTCGTACCAAATTCGCCATTTCTGTATCCTTGGCCGCACATATTCTCGCTATATCATCTGACTTCGACTTCTCAGAAGACTTCACTTCTGCAATAGTCTCCTCAAAACGACTTTTACAATCTGATAGTTCCTCTGTCATGGAACTCACTCTCTCTGTATACGTTCTTCTTATTTCCTCAACTTCTGATTTGCACTGTTTTCGAAATTCCTGTACATTTCTAACACGTTGTTGTTCCGCCTCTTGAAAAGCTTTTCGGAACTCTTCTATACGACGTTCTGCATCTTTACAGAGAGTTTGCACCTCTGTTTCGTGTGTACTTCGCATTGAAGCTATTCGTGCATCAAAATCTTCATTTTGTGTATTCAGCTGGTAAATCACCTTTGTCAGCTGGGCTATTTTTTTGCACATTTTAAAGTGCGTGTCACCATCGTTGCCTTTTCGAATCATCTGTTACCTTCCAAATAGTGAGAAAAAACACGCAGAAAAAAAAAGAGGGGAAAGTACATGATTTTTCTTATTTTTATTAAAGAAAAATAAAAACAGAAAAACACAGGGATATGAGTCTAGAACTACTGAATTTTGTTGGCAACATACCTCAAAGCAGCTTTCTCTTATCGGTAATTCCGGCATTTACTCATTTTCTTTTTTTTTTGTACGTCTTAGTAGAGAAAGAGAAAAAGAAAGAAAAAAATCACATCTCCAACCTTCAGAGGAAGGGGGAGGAGGGAGTAGGGAAAAAATCAAACCAATGTGCCACCAAAATCCACTGAACACACTCCTCATAATCCCAAGTTCTTTTGATAAACAGAGGAAAAAAGTGTGTGTTCATTTGGCTTGATCCCATCTTTTTTTTTCTCGTCCAAGGCATTGCATTGATGATGATGATGATCATTAATGATACTCCTTCGACTTTCTCTCTTTTCCTTCTTATTCCATCTCTTTGGGTCTCTTTCTCTTTTTCCTTTTCTCTTTTTTTCTTTCGTTTTTCTCTCTTTCTCTCTCTCTCTCTCCCTATCATGTTTTTTTTTTTCTTCCTCTTTACTCCTTTACAACAATTCCTTATTACTGTGAAAGTATAGGAGAGTTTTACGGGTGGCACTTTTTCAGCTGAATGTGAGATTATCTAGTAGTTTTTGTGTGCAAATATCCCACAAATTGGACATAGTAAAGGAAACCTAGGCAGTGAAAACAAGACCATGTTTTAATGACCCAGAATGAATGTCATACTGAGCATTATATAAGCAATGCATCTGATTGAATCCAGTGCGTTCACCACCAAAAGGAATTTCCACAGAGGCCTTTAATTTAGAGAAGCCAACAAGAGCGGTATTCATCACACCACCACCGATAAAATGTTTGCGCATACCAAAACTCAGAAGACTCATCATACCCTCTCCTTTATTAGTGTACTCAAGCTGCATGGCGAATTCAGCATCATGACCCCAATCTCCTCGTGTTAAGGCCACCTTCCACTCACCCTTGCTGGGATGCCACTCTGCACCTAAAGTTCCGGTCCTCGATGGATTCGTGGCTGAAGCGGCATAGGAGATAGAGGTACCCTTTGTTGCAGGATCCCATGAGAAGTTAGATCCAAAATGTACACCTCTTATAATTCTTTGTGTGTGGCTTAATGTTAGTGTTTGATTCTTCACGTACTGTAGCTGTGCACATCCACCAGGCACCCATGGATACTGGATCATTCCAACCACAGTACCCTGAGTCATGCCTTGTTGACGTTGTGCCATGCACTGAGCAAGCAACAGCGCTCCTGTGGAACTCACACGCTGATACATGAGACTCCAACGACTCAATGTGTTGTAGGAAGCCATTACAATATCAGAGAAACCATTCATTTGGAGACCTAGCTCCCAGTTTGACATTTGTGGTGAGGCAAGAACACATTTTGAAGAAACCATTACATTTTGCGCATTACGGGCAACATTAAGTGTGATACCCTCGCTTATCTCTCCTGCGTTCCCTTCCATTAAAAGTTGTTGCGCACTACGAAACAAGGAATCGTAGGTAACCAACTTACCCGGTGAAATTGGACCTTCCTTGACACTAGCCGCCAACTTTTTGCGAAACGCATCCTCACGCTGTGCAACAGCTTCCCCCGGTGAGGGCTCGAGCGTTGTTTCTGGATCCACGTCTAACGTCTTTCGCTTCCGTGGTTTCTCTGGTACAACAGGCTCGTCACTCGCCTTACCTCGGAACCATTCCATCAACATCTTGAGGCAGTGTTTGCTCTGGGCTCGCTGTCTCTCTGTTTATGTATGTGAGTGTGCACGCGTCTGTGAGGACTGCACGGCTTCGTTCTACTACCTTATTCCGAGACTCATTCGGACCAATGAGAAGTAAAATTACATACATTACAGAGAAGAAAAAACAAAATAAGAGAGCACAAAAAATTAGAAAAAAACACATAACAAAAACAAAAAATAAATTGATACCTCAAAAAACAAAATGCAAACAAGGTCCTCTCGAGAAAATGCAAATGAAAAAAAAAATTCGAAAAAAAAAAAGAAAAAGGCGACATCGACCTCTTGAAAAATGCCTTGCTCTTTCTTTTTCGTTCTCTTTCTCTCTCTCTCCCTTCCTTTCTTTTTTCGTTTTCGTTTTCGTTCCCTGTTCCCTCTGTTTCCCCTTGGTTCCTGGAGGAGAAAAGATGATGAGAGGTAAAGAAACAAAAAAAAAAAAAAAAACACATCTTGCAGTTGCTAAAAATAATGCGGAGTGTTCCCATCTCACCAAGAAAACGGAAAACGTATTACAAACTTTAGTCCGCCTCTGCGAGAGCTGTCAACCACTCCTCTACTTCCTGATCAGGTACACGGGAGAAATTGTGGTTGCTCATGCTGCATCGTCCCACCTCTAAATCCGATGCTTTCAAGGATTCACCAAGGGAGCTTTGAAGTGCCGCAAGGGCGACCATAGCAGCCTCTTTTTGAGAAAGTGTGTGAAATGGTGCATTTTTTTGTTTCTTCTCAAGGAATGCCATCGCCTCAATTTGTTTTTTACCAGTAGCATAGGCGTGAAAGCTGCCACACCACCCCGCTGGGTCTACACAGTAGATCTGCGGAACCCACGATCCATCCTCGTCGTTCTGCTCCATACCAAGAAATGTCATGACAACTCCCATAAGTCGCATTCCTGCTTGTTGTGTCCTGACTTGCGCCATATCTGCCACACGCTTGGCAAGCACGCTAACTGGAATAGACGACCCAAAGCGGTACTTGTACTCAGACGCCTCATGACGAGCTTTCTGTACCAAAGCCTTTCCATCAGGAGCTCGGCCTGTAACACAGGCACCAATACCTTCAGTGATATTGTAAAGGGAGGCAATAGTTTCAGAACGCATCAGTTTATCAGGCACTGTGTGCTGTGTAAATACCAATACGGCGTCTTTGCAGCGTATAGCTACTGTAAGGAGGCCTGCATACGTTACAGCTTTGAAGGCATATTCAACCTGATACAAGGATCCCTCTGGACTGAATATTGTAATAAATTGATCAAATCCTGAGCGGCTCATCCTGATAACTGATGATCAATTTGATTCCTGATAGATTCCACTTGGCTTGTAAATATTGCTTACACTTGAATAGTTCTTTATTCCAAATAAAAAAAACAAAACGAAGAAAAGAAATGCTGTACAAAAGTAAAAAAAAAAAAACAGGCAACACAAAAAAGTTACATAACAACATAGGAAGCAAACCACATATATATACACACAGAATAAATAGTGAAAGCAAAAACCACAACAGAAAAAATAAAAGCATGGTTCACTACGACTACCATTACAAGTAAAAAAACAAAAAACAAGGACAAAAAGCAAAGAAAGATGGACCTAAAACAAAAAAAACGAAGTGATTACATACGAACGAAGCACACACAACCTGCACAAGGCGAAAAGTTTGGGAATGGCGTTTGAAATATCGCAGCAATATCAATTCTAACCCCCACGTCATAAAACCGTTGGGGAATAGAATACCAGAATAAAAACAAAAAAAATGAAAAAAAGATAGACTAATAAAAAAAAAAAAGAAAATAAAAATGCATTTATAACAGTCCAGAGTATAAACAGATGCATTTCATTCCTTTTTCTTTTTTTGAGCATAATGACAACGTTCTTCAGTATCGGAGAGAAATTTGGAGGACCACCATCCCCTTTTTGGTGTGAAAACACCTCAACTCGGTACTCTAACAGATAGACAAACGTCAGATAATGAAGGAGACACATCCCATAATACATCTGTTATGTGAAAGTAATAGAAAAACAAAAAGACAACAATAACAACAACAAGCACACCTACTCTTTCAAATATTCCTTTGGTGCTCTAGGTGATCTTTCATTCTATAATTCTTCAACAACTTGCGATTGTTCCCTTTGCAATTTCTTCAGACTTGCAAACGAGTCTAAGCTAGACAACCCTCTAGGTAACTGGAGACCTTCAGAATTATGTGTCTTTTTTATATTTGGTGACATCTCCACGAATACAGACTTTTCTACGACTGGTGACTGTTCTACATCTGGAGGATCATCTTTGTCCTCTGATTTTTCTACGCTATTCCTCTTTTCTACTTGCTTCCATTGAGATAATGATCTTTCAAGGGGTTGTGCACTTTGGGATCTCCCCACTTGCCGTGACGTCGACAAATCTCCCGTACAATACACGCTCACCTCCAGACGGTTCTGGTACTGTGATCCAGTGTCCGGCCTAATGGTGGAGGCGGCGTCATCAGCGCAAAAACTATTCTCTGAGCGACACATTACTGCTACTTCTCCTGGTGGTTCCCCAAACCAACCACCATTTCTTTCCCTAATGCCCAGTACAACATCAGCCCAACGACACACGGTATTCACCTTGTTTTGCGTTGCGTTTACTGCGATCACCTGCAGTCCCCGATAGTCCGTGAAGGTGACGGCTGCCGGATTGGCGGCGGCGACGGCGATGGGATCGTACTCCTCGCCCCGCCGGCTGCCGGAATCTGCGGGCGTCACGGCGCTGGAGTTGCTGGGGTTCATCTCCCCCCTGCGTCCCCGGTTGCCGATGATGTACGTCGACGTCTTCTTCTCCAGCGGGGCGAGGCCGCTACTCGATGCACCGCACCCCATTAGCAGGTTAGTGAGCCTTTGTTCTATGTATTTTTTATTTATTTATAGTATGTGGAGGTGTGTGTGTGTGTGTGTTTGTGTGTGAGTAAGAAAGAGAAGAAGGAAGGAAAGGGTAATAAAAAGAGTACAAGCAACAAGCAAACAAATAAATAAATATACGAGAGAGAGAGAGAGAGAGAGAGAGAGCATGCAAACAAAGAAACAAAAAAGAAGAAAAAATACTTATGCACATATCGCAGAGAGTTATCCAACCGGAAATAATTAAAGAAAAAAAAAAGAAACCAGAATGGCTTTCTCCTTCTTTCATTCCGTCTCTCTCTCCTTGAAGTTTCTTTTTTTTTCTTTTTCTTATTGCTTTTTGATCCCTCTCCTCTTTTTTCTTTCTCTTTTTTGAGCTCTTCATTAAAATTAATGGTAATTGTTTCGGTAGAAGCGGTCAAAGACACGATCTCCATGGGCTTGAATAGAGTTTTCCAAAGTGCGGCGGAGTGGTCCCACTCTTGTTTCCATCGCCGTTCGTGATGTATCAGGAGCATCTGTCTGTAAGTTCATAATCGCACCGGGAGCATTACCACCACCTGCCGCCACAGTTTGAAGTTGTGCATTATCGCTTGTCATCCATTTCCCAGGAGATGTGAAATCTTCATAATGTTTTTCATATTTGTGTTGTGCCACTTTCAGTTTCTCTACCTCAACAAGGTTACGATATCCCTCAAGACCGTAGGGCCCTGCTGCAAGAACCGCATATCGCATCTCAAACACAGATGCGCTGGGTTGCAACAAAGACTCCTTAAAACGAATATACTCTTCAACACTGTACTCTGGTCTAAACCAGTAGCACTGACGTAGAAGATGGATTTGTTGACCATAATGTATTAATTCACGGATAATATGCTCACTCACCGAATCTACAACACGTTCCACGTGAAACCGAAAACGATTATGTATTCCCGTTCGAAGATCCATACAACATGCGGCTGCTCCTGTTCCAATATTTGGAGTATCCTCTTTAACAGGGTGTAGAATATGAAAACCTTGAACACTATAATCTCCATGTGGAAGCATAATTATTCGCTGAACCGCAATATCATAGGAATCTAATACCTTTTTACAACTTGTACCATCTTCAATAGTCCAGTGGTTTACAAATTTATTTACTAAATCACCAGCTGGTACATCAAGTGGCATTTCTGCAGCAGATAACGTCAACTCATGAATAGCATCAAGTACATCATCATCTCGGGTCGCCTCAAAAGAGGGTAAACTAAAACTTACCAAACAAAACGTTTCTGATGCATATGATTCAAAACCAACCAAACCAAAACTACCAAAGGGTACTTTAATACCTTTACGTCTTGAAAGGATATCTACAGCCACATTGGTATCATTTTCTGCTTTTTGCATTGCCGCAGTAGCTTCTTTGAGGCTTACACCAAGTCGTCCACAAAGTCGTCTTAGGATAGCTGGATTCACACATTGCATCGGGTGACATTCCTGGGGAAAAAGCTCACCAAGCTCACCACCGTATACTTCTCGCGGAATAGGTTTATAAAATACGACACGATTACGCATAATACCAAAAGAATCCCCTGGTATATTTATATCTTTCTCTGTATCTTCGGTCGGGGATTTTGCCTTGGATTGCAATTCCGTCAAGAGTTCTCGAGGTGGCAACTCCTGCTCCAAGTGACGTCGCTCATGCTCTGTCAGTCCACTCGGTTGGGAATAATAACGCCGAGAATAACAACAACAGGAAGCGTATGAAATTCGTGTGAACGGGAAACGTGCAATTCTAGAGAGGACCATTGCAGGAAGCACACACCTACCACCTTCCTTTTATCCCCCTCGGGGTTTAAATAGTGATGGCAATAATAATTTAGATGATAATAATAATAAGCGGGAATAGCTGCAGTAGCAGTAGCAGTAGTAGTAGTAGTAATAGTAGTAGTAGTAGTAGTAGTAATAGTAGAAAGGGGAAGGAAAAAACAAAAACAAAAACAAAACCAGATGATAGGGCGAAAAAGTAAACAATGAAAAAGGGAAAATGGAACAAACCAACTTTAAAAATTTTCCCCCTATTATAGTAAATATATAATGAGGAATCGAATAATGGAAACTTAACTTCCTCGGTTTCCTCTTCTCTTCCCTTCCTCAGAAAAAAAAAGCAGAGATCTCTCTTCTTTTTTCTTTGGAGTATATGTGTCCCTTTCACTTCTTAATATCGTTTCGCTGTTCTTTTAAAGAAATCAGAATCCCCTGTGAAGAACAGATATTGTAGACTCATCAATAGATATCTCATTTGTTAACTCGTTACGAACTAGATCAAACGTAACAACACCACAGTTTTGGATTTTTTTTTGTTTAGCAATATGTCTAGAGGAGGACGGTAAAAAACGGCGAAAGAAGCAACGAAAATAACCGCTATGACCAACCACAACCACTTCCTTTAATTCCGCATTTGAAAGTTTTGCTGAAGATGCTGGTCGATATGAAGTGTCTTTAGAACCATCAAAGATATGATAAACAAACTCATCCATACGTCCATAAACATTTACCAGAGGTGTTCTATTACCAGCGTTAAGGCGAGCATCGAATACTGTACTAAGTAGCGATGGAGTATTATACTTTCCCATTTTACAAGGAACAATTTTCCCTCTCTCTGTGGAAAGTGTTTGTGCGTCTATATTACGTGAACCTTCCTGTAGTGAAGAATCAATTAATATTTTTTCATTTGTAGATGAAATACGAGGTCCCATACCAATAACTGCTGTTTCCATTGCACGACGAAGGTTACTGCAAACAATAAGAGATGTATCAACATCATAAGATATTTTTCCCTTAGCTGAGCGTATAAACTGAGCCAACTCTTGGACCTCTTCATTTCCCTTAGAACTTAAAGGAGAATCAATAATAACTGAATTGAACGGATCCCGAACAAAATATATGGCCTCACGAACCATTGCCTTCGCCATACGTAGAGGCCAAGAGATTCCATAAGAATTAAATAAAGAATTCCAAACAGATTGGCCATGTCGAATGAATACTACTCGAATGACGCGTTTGGATGCCTTTGCAGTCGTTGCCTCCTGCATTCGCATATAATTAGTTCCTGTAAACTGTTTCGGAAGATCATTAGCTACCATCATGAAGTGAAGTCCGTAAGCATAGGATGCAGCCTTCATACGGAAAGCCTGAGCAGCAGGTACCACTGCCACAGCCACCGCAATAAGCAGAGAAAATATCACGAAAAAAAACATTACCAAAAAATAAATTTGTATGTGTGTGTGTGTGTGTGTTTTCTTTACTTCCTTCTCCGATTTATTTCTCTACATATAAATATACAAATCAGTAAAAACGCGAAAAAAAAGAGAGATACACAGTTTATACATGTACATGTGTGTCTGTTCGTGAGAGTCTGTGTTGGTCCAGATACATATATGTTTATATAATATGAGTACGTATGTGCGTAAAAATAACAATAGTTCAGTCAATCAGAGTCAAGAAAAAAAAAAAAATGTGCAGCGCAAGCAAGAATAGAACAAGAAAAAAGGAAGTAAGTGAGGAGATTTTGAGTATTTATATTATTTTTTTTTTCCTGTTCCTTCGTTTGTTTGCTTGTTTTTCTTTTTTTTCCTAAAAAAAAAGTATTTTCCAATATACGTGATGTTTCACAATGCGAAAAGCATATCTGCATCAGACAATTCAGTGGGAGATTGAATTCGTCCATCCATGGCGTCGCATATAGCTGCCGCCACTACAGTAATGTCATAATTGCAAACAAATGGCTCCCTAAGCTGAACATGGGGAATAAATGCGGTCTTATCACACACGAGATGTAATGTGGCAGAGCGTTGAAAGCCCAACTCACACTGCGACCCCGCGGCATAGACCACATCTACTTGGTTAATGGCCGCCCCTTTGCTCTCCTGGACACATCTGTACGGTGCGGCTGTGTTGGTGTCCACGGTGGTCCCGGCGGCCCGCAGGCGGCGTGGCATTGTCTGGTGCCCATTCTCGTAGAGCAGCGGCTGGGCGCCCAACTCGTCCATGAGGTGCCAGCGGTCGTGGACGCCGAGGATGAACTCCTCCAAGATGACCCCGCGGACCTGGCGGTACTGCCGGACCCAGCGGCCGGGGCACAGTTCGTAGCTCCAGTACCGCATCTGCCATCCAATACACCCACGCCGCGGCGGAGCACTAATACTACTAATACTACTACTATTAGTACCACTTCCACCACTATTATTATTACTAATACTAATACTACCATCGGGAGCAGTAGTGGAAGGGGACGGGCGGGTGTTGGGAGCCGACATGGTGGTGTAGAGTTGCTTGAAGACCGCTACTTCATGCTCCCGCACTCGCCGCGCCACCTCACACTCCTCTGCGGTCACGCACACGAGCAGCACAGATACCATCAAAGTGACAGCAGCAGCAGTAGTAGTACTAGTTATAATACTGCCCCGCCGCATGGGATGTAACCTTGTATTTGGTTTGAGGTACTTTGTGTATGTGTCTCATGTGGTTGTTACATCAAATAGAGAAAGAGAAAAAAGTAGAAGCAAGAAGAAGAAAAATATAGAAAATACGAGAATAGGAGAGCGGTCACAATATATGTAATATGAATAGGAAAATAAAAAGAAAAAAAAGAGAGGACCCTCTAAACTTAGGAAAATGTCAATCCACCCACTACGACGCAGATGCCTTTTTCTTTCTTCTCGAAGAGCAAAGAAAAAAAAAAAATATGGGTGGCGAAAGCAAACAAAAATACACACACGATGACTGAGAGTTTTCTTTCTTTTTCTCTTTTAGACTATGACTACCTAAATAGTACAGTGTGCAATGGAAAAGAAAAAGAAACAAAAATCAGTCCATTCATTCGGTCAAATATTTGGCGTATGTTGACCCTACATAGGTTAAAAAGTACAATTCTCTGAGTTCCTCATAATTTTGCTGTTTTTTTTCCTCTTCCTTTCCTCATGTTTCGCAGTGATGGAGACACAATAACTCAAATATACACCACACAAAACACACACAAAAAAAAAAAAGGAACGACAAAAAACAAAAAAAAACCATCAAAATAATAATAATAATAATAATAATAATAATAATAATAATAATAATAATAATAATAATAATAATAATAATAATTAAAAACAATGAGGACGTGTCTTGCGCTCATATTCTACACTTTCTTCTCCTTTACACACACATCACGTATCCTACTCTTCTAGTGCATCATATTGATTTCTGTTTTTTTTTTCAAGTTTCCTTGCCTTTGTTTTATCTTTGGGGGGTTCTCTCTGCGTTGTTCACGGCGCTTGCAGTCCCCGCTATTGAAAGCGAAAAGGAGGAGACAGAAATATATAATAAAAGAAAAAAAAAGGGTGACAAAAAGGCACATTTCCCCTATATAGTCGCATCCCCTATAAATAATTCAAGGGAGGAGGCAAAGTGTTAGTTCTCTACAACTGAAACAATGCAATTAACTCAGACGCATATTATCCGAGGGAGGTAAGCGAAAGTGACGAAAAAGAAAAAAAACGACAACAATAACAGAAACTACAAGTACACTGAATAACGAGAATCAGGCTGTGTTCTCCTTCATTTTGCCTGTTCTTTATCTTGTTGCCCCTACCAATGTGTTTCCTTCTTTCTTTTCGTTTTACCTCCCTTGAATTCGGAATAAATAAATAAATAAATAAAAATGAAAAAAAAAAGCAAAACAAAGGAGGTAAACACACTTGAAGTTTTCATCCTCCACTATCCTCTCTGTATCACAGTCTCTGATACTTCTTTGAGAGAGTTTCCATTAACTTCTGTGTTGGAACATACTGTCCATACGGGGGAATGACTTCACCAAGCATTAGACAATCCTCGGCCCAGTTAATCTGAGCCAAGGTGAGTCCTGGAACCTCCTTCTTTACTTGTGCGGCTTCAATCATGACATCACCCTTCTTTGCGCCATGATCGTACAATACATGAGTTACAGCTGTTCGTAGTAATTTTGTAAGACTACCGTCTGATGAGTTGACAATTTTACCACCACAAGACTCCAATGCCTTTGTTAGTTGTGGATCTGATTCAAGAGAAGGAGTCAGAAAAAATTTCATGCCACTAAAGAGAAGCTTGTCAACACGATTATGTCGTTGTTCACATTTAAGAAGCTCGATATTTGCCCTCCGTTCACGTGTTTCACGTTCATCCCCAAATTGGTCGTTATCATCATCTCCCAAATGTTTGGATTCCAACGTATTACAGACAGCTTTAAAAAGATCAATATTTGTGTACTGAAGTTCTTGTAATTCAAAGAATGGAGGAAGGTTGGCATCTGCTCCCACAGCAAGTGCTCCTTTATCGGAAGCTGCACCCTTTCTCTTTTTCTCAGGTGGAAAAGATGTTGGAATAGCGTATTCCTCCACATTCATAAGATAGTATGGATGCTGATGGTGAGGAAGAAATGTACCCTTTCCTGCAGGTTGTGCTACAGCAGGAATCGAATTAAGACGGTAAAGGGCAGTGTGAATCTGACGAGATTGAAGGAGACAGTCAAGCATCCATGTAATTGGTACTGCGGGAATATTAGTATCACCTTCCACACATTTTCGCACCTTATCACTTCGTTCATATCCTGTACGATACACCAGCAAATTTACCTGCATGAGATCAAACTGAACCAGGCATACAGCTCCGTGACGTTCGGCCATACGCCATTCCACTGAGTGACTTGGGTGTCTAAGGGTTCGTGGAATAACGCCATTAAAGTGCATTTTATATCCGGCAAAAATCTGTGGCACACCCTGACGATCCATTGGGCGGGCATACAGACATACTTGACAGTAGGTGTTCTCTTTGGAAACCTCAACTGAACAAATAGGGCAAAACCAACCTTTTATTGTCACTGTAGCATCAAGAGGATCCATCGTGGCTCTCACGTTGTCTGAGATCGTATAAATATAGCTTTATTTTCTTCTAAACCCTTCAACAAATTTTACTCTTAATGTGTAAACATAATTTCATTATTAAATAAATGAAGCGAGAAGAAAAAGAAAATGAAAATGATAATATTATAGTAATCACAAGTTAAACTAAGAGTCAACGAATAATATTATATATATATATATATATATATATATATATATATATATATATGTAGCACATTTACAAAAAAAAAATGTTTTTTGTTTTTTTTTTTCTTTCCAAAGTAGTATTACCTCACCCTGTATCCTTATTCTTCATATAGTATACATCATATTATCCTTTCTATTTCCAACAGTACTCAATCTTGGCAGTGTTCGAGCTGCTCTTAACGGAATTTGTGATTCTTTTACATGCTGCAGCACCTTTGGTGGCATAGGCCGCCATCGCAGCAGTCGTTGTACCATTTGATGTTCGGAAGTTGCAAAATCGGCGTCTGTGATTTTTGGCAAACTTCTCTCATATCGCAGTGTTTCGGCGCCCTTCTCACGTTCCGCCTCTTCCTGCGCCTCCTGTCGACGAAGACCGACTTCCGCTAAATTATCCACTAGCGACTTTTGTTGTCGCCGCAATGCGTCCACTTGTACTTGTGCCACACGAAGTTGTTCCCGTTTTGTTTCAATATCACGTAAGAGGACTTCCATCGCCTGATCGTGTGTGGAGAGAATAACGTCCTCCGCGCCAATATCGTGATTGGTCTCGTAAATCTCCTCCTCTTGATCGGAGGTGAGCATGCAGCGTTTAATGCTGCGGCCAGAGCAGAGCTCAAGATTTTGCATCTCCGTGTGATACGTCTCAAAGCGAAAGGCGACTCGAATATCCGAGAGATGTGTACGCAGAGGGTCATTCCCTAGTGAGGAACTCATATACCAATGATCCCCAATAGCCTCACGTTTAAACATATGATCAAAACCACACTGTAATACAGAATTACGGGCAATCTCACATAAATCATTAGCAGAAAGTCCCCATACACGGGCTGCTATACTATATTCCTCAATTAATGGTTCTCGTGTTTGGTGAAACATAAGTGGATCATCTGTACTCAAAGATACATTTAATCCTCGTCGAAAAAATTCAGGAAATGGATTTTCAAGAAAACGTAGAAATAATGCATTATTACTTAAAGGTGAAACATGTAGTCCAATTTGAGATAAGTAGTATAAATATTGCATGGGAGGATCACTACGGAGATTAATACCATGACAAATACTGTTAGCACAAAGGAAAGCTCCGTAAAGGTGCTCTGCTGAACCGGATTCACCACAGTGAGGACGTAATGCAAAGGTTGAAAATCCACGCGAAGCCCTAAATTCATTGAGTGTACGTATATTTGCATATAAATAATATAAATAATAGTTATACGGTGGATTTTCTACAGATGTCCAAGCCCATGGAGAAGTTGGTACAAAAGGAAGATCAAGTGTTGCTTCATTATCTACCGAGTCAAATCCACTCATGTGATTTAAGAAATGGTGAACTAATGGATGTTCAGAAGGATGTAATGAAGCTTCCCAGAGAGGTTGAAATATATTTTGTAAATATTGACCAAAACTTCCGATAATATTTTGAGCTCGAAAAACTTTATAAACACGTGGTACTTGAATAATCCATTTATTATGCTTTGAAGACATACCATGGGTAGAAAACCACAGAGCTAAATTATCCCATTCTTTGATATTAATACCATATATAGAGACACGATTTTCAGCAAAAGTATATCGATCTCTCAAATATTGTGCAAAAACATCTTGAATTAACTCTGCGAAATAGCGACCTTTCATGAAATTATCAGTCTTAAGTAAGAGAGAACGAAGTTCTGAATTTTCCATCGGATTGTACTTGTTGTTAAAATTGTCAAATCGTTCAAACAATGTATGATCTGCCTGTACATTAAGTTGATCAACAGTCAAATTCTTGGTAATGCCACTTTTTGCAAAAAAATGTCCAAGAGTATGAATAATATCTCCTTTCTTTGTCGCAATATCATCACCACTGTATAATAATTTTCTTATAATGAAACTTAACAATTGTCTTCCTGTCATACCAGCTGCCATATGAATATGAGTATCAACTTTTACGGCTTGATAAATATCACGATTAGATGATACACGATCTACTGTAGTTCCTGCTTCATTTGCATGATTAAGAGCTAAATGAAGACAAAACTTATGTTCTAGATTTTCTAATCGTTGGTGGGCAAAATCTTTTACTTCATTACTTGCACATATTGCATAAAGTTCCTTCAAATCATTACGAAATGCTTCTAATGTCGGAAGATGTCTAGGCCATGCATGTACAGCATTCTTTGGAAAAGAAATAAACACAGCATCACTTGCAGCATATGTCCAGTCATCCTCATTAAAACTATCAGTCTTACGTTGAAAATCTGCTTCCACTGTACGACGTTGTACCACAACTTCCCATGGATTTGGTGGTTCCCAAATATATTTAAATCGCATATCCAACGCCCGTGCAATGCGGGGGGCGGCACTGAGGGCCGATTTCACTTCTTTATGAGGTCCATTTAATACCGTGCGGGGAAAACAAATTCGTGTATCTAACACCGTATTATACTCCACTTCCTTTACATTACTGAGATAATGCCAACGACTAAGTACGGTGGTTTCCTCTGCCACACCTCTATTAATGTACAAATCTTTTAGCATACTACGTTCTAAACTCCATGACTCTTCACGAAATGCCAGTCGTACATTAGTGACTTCACTTAATTCAAATTCATTACCCTCAACGCCACAATTAAAATTTTCTCCTAACCACTCTTTTTTTCGTTCAATAGGAAAGGATGATATCATAACACTATTACGAGCTAGTTCTGTTACATCAAGAAAGCTTAGACGAAGCATTTTCATAGCCGTTCCATATTCTTCAAGAAGTGAATTTGAATTATGATGAAAAAGAAGTGGGGCTTCAGTGGCTATTGCAACATTAAGACAACGATGTAAAAGATTTGGAAGTGGGTGTTCTTGGTATGGTACAATACTTTGAATATGATCACGTAAAGGACTTACTGTAAGACCTACACCATGTAAACCACACAAGTACTGTAAAACAGGATAATCCATAATTATTGTAGCACGAGTAATAACATCACCTAAAAGATATCCAGCTAAAAGATCAATAGGACTACTTTGATTAACACCACAAAAACGTAATTGAAAAGTATTCAGTCCTTTCCGTTTTCTTAAACTGTTTAATACAGTTAAATTAGCATACATATAATAGAAGTAATATAATCCATTTGGTTTAGTACCATAAGGTATTTCACTAGGAATAGGTGCTTTTTCATCAAAATCTGTTTCCAATGCAGAAGCTGTAGTACTAACCTGAAATCCACCAACTTGTTTTAAGAACCAAGCAATAGAAGAATATTTTGCACCTGTAGGTGAAATAGTTGCTTTAAACAATGGTAGAAAAATAAAATCTAATTGATCCTGAATCGTTTTACAATTTACAGGATAATTTACCCCAGATGGTGGATCACACATAAAACAAACATGAAGTATCCACATATTACGTCTATGAGGTCCAATATTAGACCTATGTAAAATAGTAGCGATATCTGCTAATTCATTAGAGTATGTACCATAAAGTGGAATAGAGTACTCTGTCGCTTGAACGTAATGTGTATTTTGATCAGCTTTCTGTAATCGTTTATATAAAAGACGTGGTGTACATGATCCCTGTAAGCGAAGAAAACTATATCGTAATTCAACACTAAGAGGAGATGAATCAAGTGAATCTTCATTCTCAGTACTACCAGGTTTAGGTTGCCATCCTAATCCTTCTACCGTAAGAAGTGAGGGATCATCTATCCCATGTGTTTGAAAGAGTTCACGTAATGTAGAGTTTGTACCATCACGAAGACGGAGAGGTGCATCAGGGTATCGATTATACCAATCAATTATAACATCCAAAAGTTCTTGGGCATCCATTGAACGTGCTAACACCACAGAATTATCTACTTTTGTAGCTTTAGCTAAAACACCACCTGCTTTACGAAAATTCTCTTTTTGCTCAATATCAGCATTAAGAAGAAAAAACATCCTAGATCGTTCTTGTATAATATTAAGTCGATGCGAACATGCCTTTATACAATTAGTATTACCAACAGTCAATCGAAGATGTTGTACATCAGATGCAAAAGTGTTCCATGGTTGCAAAGAATACATAGGAGAAGGTTCATGATCAGAGACTTGATAAATTCCAGCTACTTGAGTAATCGTCACACGACGTGGCATTTTTGGCATATGAACACGTTCATTTACTTTCTTGTAACGTGGGCGCATACGAATAGCTGATTCAATGCGTTCATGAACCTTTCGCATTTCAACCCCACCATCATCTCCATCAATGACAACTTTAAACATATGCGACTCCTGAAGCTGGTTCTTTAACAAGGGATTATTACCATGACTGATGGTAATTTTATGCCGCAGCGGAGAATGTACTTCGCCGTGTGGACCGAGTGAACAATTGGCCTCTTCATAGCTGCGGCGAGTAACAGAGCCCACATTCGCATCACTCTCACTACTTCTACGAGCCCTACCGTACATATTTCTTTTTTTTTTTTTGTTTCCCTTTAAATGGTGTTTCTTTTTTTTTCTTCTTTTTGCCTCCACTTTTTGTTTGGTTTTGATCTTTGTTTTTTTTTTCTCTTTTGGTATCTGTGCTTGTGGGTGTCAGAAATGAAGGCACCTCGCCAGAGAGGTCTTTCAAATGAATAAATAAACAAATAAATAACAAAAACGGAATAAAAGACGAAGAAACATAAATCATAAAATAATTAATACGAAGGAAAAAAAAAAACAAGAAGAGGCATCTCCACAGTGGAAAGAGAGCCAATTCTCTAAAGAGCAAATAGAATACAACTGAAAATTAATGAGAGTAAATATAATGGCAATTTAAAAAGCCAAGGAAGAACTCCTCGAAAAAAAAAAAAAAACAGTAGCAGCCAAAAACAAACGAATTCGCAAATTTACTAAATAAATAAAAAGAAAAAGAAGGGAGCACAACAATTGTCAACTATAAGGCCGTTTGTTCATACCGTGAACTTCTTCCACCTCTGGAGGAACGCCAGAAATACAAAAACATAAAAAAAAGTATAACTCCATGAACTGACCAGAGGCAAGATGATATCATTAGCATAATAAATGCGGCGGTCTCGCCTGTTCTCCCAAACGTTATAATCCATCCACACCCACCAAATCCTGGCACACCCACACCCATCCATGCATCAAAGCCCACTCCAACAAACATACCAAAACAAGCCAAAAGCTGACGTGGATAAGAATTATCTAGAACTGCACAGTATGCATTATAGTACCATACAATAAAAGCACCTGGAATACCGAGTAGGTACAAAAATGAAAGCCCAAAATGCATGGCGTTTCCACCAAGAATAAGGTTTACAAATGCGCAAACTACATTGTAAACAATAAGAATAATTAGAGATATATACAAGCTACACAATATGTACATAAACCTTTGATGTTGTACAGGTATTTGTTCTCTAATATTGTGGTAAATCTGTGGTTTGATGCATAAAAACTCCGGTGGAAAGTTTGGTGGAGGTCCAATTTCCGATGTAACATGACGTTGTCGTTGCCTAATAGCTTCATGACGAGCTGCCAACTCCTTTTCCTTTGCCTCTACCATACTCAAAGTGAGATCAGGTGGAATCGAAGCTGAACTTGATTGGTTCATTTTCCCGACTTTATTTGGTGTGTTGTTTTTCTTTCTAATTATTTTCTTATGCTCACTTACTAAAAAAGAGACGTAGATGCATGTGTGTTTGTATATATGTGTATGTACATGGAGAAGGACGAAAAAGAAAAATGATGTGGCAGTACGACTGCAGTTGAATTGTAAAACAAGAACAATCAAAAAAAAAAAAATGACGCTACAAATCATCCCAGACTCCTTTATTTTTTTTGACATGAACTACACAAATAAGGCAACAAAAGAAGAATTTCCCACCTACACACTCCAGAAGCGCGAGAAACCGCAGTACACACTGCGTAAGGCAATAACAACGGTAACTAGAAAAAAAAGATGCACTTCACGATGGTAGATCCACTCGCAACAGGCAACTATGATCATTCCACTCAGAATAGACAAAGCACACGCAGATGAAGGAGGCTTACCAATAGGGGCAGAAAGAGCTATTAGTATTGTCAATGTATGCATTAAGTGATAGAACTGTGTTGGGTATCTGGTTCCTTCAATACCAAAAATAGAAGTAATACGTGCATCATAAGCTAAAAAAGAGAGAATTCCACAAACAAGAACCCCTAATGTTACTTGTGGAGATCGCCAAGATGATAGAGAGTCTAGCAATGTACACAACACCCGAAGCACGTTAACTGAATCAGTAGAAATACTTTTGTTACATGAAGATAAAAGATCTTTCGAATCCATTTCGGGCAATATATCTGCCTTTTTCTTTTTTATATTTGTCTGATCTTGGTCTGTCCTTTGCCTCTCTGTCACATCTGCGGTAAACAAGCCTACATCCTTTCCCGCACATACTCGCTGCAATCCTGCACTTGAGACTATTATAGCTTCTGGAGTAAGGCCCGCGCCCAAGTATACAAGTACGGAATCTGTGCCACTAACATCTTTTACAACACCAAGAACCTCCAAAGGAGGCAAATTTGACAAAGTCACTTCCACCACATCACCTACCGCAACACTTGACATAAAAGTTTACGAAATTCTTACGCTTATACAGTCTTTACTTACAAGTAAAAGAGGAAAGGAATAAGAGAAAAAGAGAGAAAGGGTAAAAAAAAAAAAGCATGGTCTATGCCAACACGTCAACAACGAAAATCCTTAGCCTTCAAGAATATGCAGTGAAGAGGGAGAAAAGAAAAAATGTTTCGCTCTCAAGGAAAAAACTTTTTCAAGTAAATAAAAAATTTTCATATATATTTATATATATATTCCTGTCCACGATTTATCATGAAACAATTAATACGAGGAAAACACATGGAGTAAATAACATAAATAGACGAAAAAGAAAAAGAAGAAACGCAAATAAATGAGCATATAAATAACAATAATATTCTCTGTAATAATCTTATTCTTGTAACGTCTCACGAAAACATCTTTTTCAAGCCAGCAGCCAACTTTGCATTACGTGCTTTTTCTGCTTCCCTGGCCTGTAGAAGTTTTGCCGTAATTTCGGCATTTTCTGGGTCTAGGGTTTGAGCCTTTGAAAAGTCCGTCACTGCAGACTCTGTGTCACCAGAACTGAGATTGGCAACACCGCGACGGAAAAGTGCCTTGGAGTTGGATGCATCAATATCAAGAACCTTTGTGGCAGCTTTCCGGGCGTCTGACCAGCGACCCAATTTGATCGCACATGCAGCTGTATTATTATGGCATGCAACCAACTTGTCATCAATAGACACCGCATTCGCTGTAGTTTTGTTAACCGCTGACACAAAACGCACCGCCTTTTCATACTTCTCCATGGCATTTTCATATTCCCCTGCCTTAAAGAGTTTATTACCGATTTGGCGGATATCCTCTCCTGCGGCGAGCAGCTCGGCCTCACCCAGGGCGGGGGAGCAGTCCTCTGGGTAGTCGGGGTGAGTATCGCCGCCGACCTGCGGCTCCGGCTCCGGCAAAGTGTCCATCACCCCGCAGTCCTCAATCACGCAAGGCCGCACGGGCTTGTCGTTCGCCCCCGTCTCGGTGTGCTCGAGGGCCCGCACGGTGTTCATCCCACGCACCACCCGCCCAAAGACCACGTGCCGCCCGGTGAGATGGGGGGCCGCGTTGACAGTGATGAAGAACTGGGAGCCGTTGGTGTTGGGTCCGGCATTTGCCATGGCCAAGAGACCGGCCTTATCGCAGGGGATATCAAAGTTCTCATCCTCAAAGCGTTCGCCATAGATGGACACCCCACCCGTACCGTTGTGCTTGGTGAAGTCACCACCTTGAATCATGAATCCAGCGATAATTCTGTGAAACGTACTGCCTTTGTACGTCATTGGAATCTGCGTTCCCTCTGTCACCTTGCCTTCATTTCCAGTGCATAAAGCACGGAAATTAGCGCATGTCTTTGGTGTGACATCGTCAAAAAGCTCCAGAATAATTTTTTCCTTTTGGACCTTACCACCAATGGAAACTTGAAACCAACAGAGTTTACCCATTTGCTCTGCAGTTACTTTTTTATTTGAATGTTACTCGCGTATAATGATCTACCAATAAATAAGAAAAGTAGTGAGCAAGAAGATTAAAGAAAGAAAAAAAAAATAAATAACAATCCAAAGACAATCTCCTCTCGTATACTCTTTCAGCCTTTTTTTTTTTCTTCAAGGCAGGTATAAACATAAAACATGATAAACAAACAAAAATAATTTAAACAAAAGTATCTAGGAAAGACCCCAAACTTATGACCCCAAAAGGGGGAGATTTTTTTTTTCAAAATTACCACATTCTATGAAGAAAAAAAAAAGGGGGCACAAGGGCTGTTGAAGCAGAAAGAATTTTTTTTTAAGGGAGAATCCCTTTTTGCTCTATCATACAACACCTGATCTCCTGCAGCATACACATTATCTTTTTTTCTATTTTCTTCTCGTCTTGGCTATGTGAGTCTTTCTCTTTCTTTTCTATTTAAGTATTTGTTGTATGCGTTTGTATTGTATCGGAGTAAGGTGGTGAAATTTCTTTCTACATCCTTTCTACACGTACACCTTTCAACCCTCTACTGAGGAAAGGGAATTAAATAAGGCCTTTAGATGATCTAGAAAAAGTACTTTAGCATTCCAAAGTAAGATACAGCTGTCAAAACTGCGGCTGCGGCTTCAAAACCACAATTCGTGAGCAACAATGGCAGGGGGCGTTGACACCAGAAGAATTGGTGCTGATTTATACATGAGAATAATGCCACCACCACTGCAGCCTGCTGATAATCGTTTAATGTATTACCCCCACAAACAGACACCATCGCGTGAATAGAGACAGCACGAAGAATACCTGAGGCAATGGTTGTAAGATTACAGAAGAAAAAAGAGTACCTGTGAACAATATGTTCTACTCTTCGCACACCCTTGTCTGCAGCAAGGTAGTAATCCTCAACTGTCTTGAGGATACAACCAAACCACAGAAAAGCAAACACCTCTTGAATAATGGCACAGGCCAATACAGCCCATGGGTTAACACTCTGAAGTGCCGTCCAAAGCGAGGTATTTACAGACATTTACCAAAAGAGAAGAGGTAAGAACACGACCTGGTGTAGAAAAACAGTGACACTGAATGAAACCTTTTTCTTCTTTTTTTTCTTTTTTGAGATATTGTTTTTATTATTATAACGAAAGAGAGAATAGAAGCAAAAAAAATAAAAAAAAATAAATAAATGAGATAATAACCAAGAACCAAAAATCAGCTATACAGAATAACAAGAACACTAAAAAATATATATATATTTTCATTTTTCCCTTTTACTTTATCATCGTCTCAGAGCACCGACACCTGCAGTAGGCGCCTAAAAAAAGCTTTTATACATTGTGAAAAAAGTAAAAAAAAACGTATGAGGTTCCATAACTCCCAAAATTTTGTGTTTTTCTTCATTTACATTTCGTTGTTAGCACTCAACTTCTGCAAAAAAGGCACTAAAGAAAGAATTCGTTTCGCGTAACTGCCATCAATGTCAAACCACAGAAGGAGTTTGTGAGCACTGCCATCACGGAGACACTGAGAACTTGTTGCATCATAGTATAGTTTACCATTTGGCATGCAATCACGATTAATGAGATCTTCCTCTGAGTATAATAATGCTTCACTGAGTCTACCTGCTGCAGCTTCCTTTATAACTGCATCCAGCACTTCTTTAGAGACCGGTTGAGCAAACCGCACAATCATGTCTATAGCACACCCCTTTACCACAGGGACTTGAAATGCACTTCCTGATATATACTCTGCGAGGGTAGGCATAATCTTTTCTATCGTTTTCTTTCCTGTTTGAGTACAAGGGACGATAGCGTCCAATGCGGATCTTCTTTGGCGCCACTCCCGTGGATTTTTTGATCTTCCCATCACGGAATCCGTTTTTTGCACACCGTGCAGAGCTGTATAAGAGCATTCTTCTATCTTGTACTGTTCATGAAGAATTCGAATAAGGGGTGCGAGGGCTACTGCAATTGGAGACCCAGCAGAAACAACAGGATGTGCTCTTTTTAAATTCATTTCGTTTACACCCATAACAACTGTAGGTGCATCTGCGCTCTGTCCAGCAATGATGACGCCATGTGCCCCGCCAGTGATATGGCCCCAACAACGTTCCTGTGTAGAGTTAAGGCCCGTGCACTCTAGCACATAGGCCACACCCGCATCATGCCATCCAATTTCAACGAGATCGTGCTTTTGTGTAACACGAATCTTGTAATTTCCTTGAAGACAAAGGTAGTCTCCAACCACCATAACGGAAGATTTTTCTTCTACAGAGAGAGGACTTTCGTGTCGTAAAAGATAGGCCATGTAATCAATACTCACAGAAGCATCGTTTATCGCCACCACATTTACCAGAGGATCAGTGAATGAAGAGAAAAGAATGGCTTGTCCAACCTCTCCAAATCCATTGATGCCCACGCTAATTGGCATGGTAATATCTCCCATTTCTCTCCTATTTACTTCTACACCAGGTTATATATATGTTTTTTTTTATTTTTGCTGATTCTCTTGCAGTATCCTTACCTTTCCACTATTATTAAAGGGGAGTCAAGAAAAAAATAAAATAAAAGAAATAAACAGCAATAAAAGTTCTTTCATTTAACGAACAAAAAATATATCAAAGAAAGAACCTTGTAATGAAAGTCAAACGAATAAACAAATAATAGTAGTAATAAACCGCTACCCCAAATCCTCTACTGTGGTTCCTCAGGGTACACAAGGCATATTTTCCTTTCGTCCCCACTATTGCTTCTATTTTATATGCCAATGATTCAAAGATGGAAAGATTAGGTATCAATATATATATATATATATATATATATATATATATATATATCTACAGATAAAGTAAAAAATATGGAATAGAAGAATAGAAAATAGAGAAACTGGAGGTATCCCAAAATCAAGAGTTTATTGCTGTTATTATGTTCATTAACACCTTATACACGACGGTGGCGATATTTTGCTATTAAAACCCCACTTAAGAAAGCAGCCGCTGAGGAAGCTAGACATACCCAGAAAAAAAGAGATTTTTTCTTTTCTAACGTAACGTATGGTTCTCGTGCCAGGCTTTCCGCAGTAACGAAGGAATCTTCCATAAATACCATATAATTCTCATCTCGTACAATTTCTTCAGATAGGAGTACACAAATATGTTTCCGCCCACATGAGACATTAACAACTTTTGCTTTTCTTGGGAGTGGAACTTCTGTTAGTTCCTCAACAAGAGGTATGTCACCCACACCAAGTTGTCTATGACGATTATATCCACATACCAATAACTTGCTACCTGCGTCTGTCCATACAAGGTTGTTATCATCTCCTGCCGCTAGACCTTCCAAATTAGGCACCGTAAATGATGTTATTTGTGTAGAAAGTACTATACATCTATTTTTTTCTAATTGATGACATAAAGTATGACGAGAACCGCATGCGAGATAAGAAACACGCCCTACATCTCGAATAGGTCGCCAAATATGAGTATATTTGTCACTAATTCCTAATTGACCGTTAGCATTGCTTCCTGAACCAAGTATCTCACCTGTTGTAGTAATGAGAATTGCAAAGTTTACAGAAGCCACTACACGTGCTATACGTGTTCGTGTTGAGCCAAACGATAGATGAGTTGGATTTGCTAACGTTGGTGAAGACCATGATGTAATACCCAACATACCAGTAGTAGTTTCTCCCCATTCGAATAATTCTCCATCATTAGTAATAGCATATGATGTTCGTGCACCACAAAAAACATCTCTTACATATTCATCAAGAAGTACTCGTTTAAGTTCAAAACATTCACCATGGTATGTTCCATCTCCTCGTTGTCCACAAGAACCTTCACCACAACTATAAATTTTTCCGGAGGAAGTTAAAAAGAGGGAATGTGACTCACCACAGGAAACTTTTACGATGGGTTCCTTGATATGAGTTTTAATAAGAGTAGGGCGTTCAACAATTACTTCAGAAAGTGCAAGTTGGCCAGAGTTATTTCGTCCCCATCCATACACATTTCCCTCATTAGTAACGGCCAAGGTGTAATCAGCGCCACAACATATCTGAACAACATCACCTTCAATATCTAATACCTTAAAAAATGAAAAATCACCTCCTCTCCCCAATTGGCCGTAGCGGTTTGACCCGGCTGTCGCCACTACGGGCATCCTTTCATCTTAATAAAAAAGAATAAATAATACACAACCAAGTATACACGATACCACCCAGAATATAACTTCTTGATATACAGACATATATATATATATATATATATTACAGATGCAAAGAAAAAAACAAAAAAAACCAACATTTCAATAATAGAAAGAATATCAGTTACAAATATGTAAACCTCGCTATTGATTCACAAGTGATTCACGCTCGTGCAACTCGTTCTTCATTTGTTTAAGTTTTGACTCAGCTAGAGATTTTAATTGAGCTTCTTTTTGGTTCAATTGGCGTAAATTATTCGTTACCCGCAACTCGGCATCGTTTACTTGTCGAATTTTTTTCAACAAGTTCATCTTCTTGTTTACTAAGTTGCTCTAACTGTTGATGAAGACGGTTCATTCGTTGATGATGATCTAGTTCTGCTGCCGCTACCTCTTCTTCTAATAAACGCCATTCGTTATCTAAAGCATTATCAATACGTTCAGCATTAATGGCAGCTTTCTTTTCCTCTCCATCTAGTAAAGT
Organism: Trypanosoma melophagium; assembly: GCF_022059095.1. Taxonomy (NCBI): domain Eukaryota; phylum Euglenozoa; class Kinetoplastea; order Trypanosomatida; family Trypanosomatidae; genus Trypanosoma; species Trypanosoma melophagium. The sequence continues at coordinate 827,964 of NW_027125132.1, read as the reverse complement.
TCGTTTTGTATTCCGTTGCTTATTAGCTTCCTCTAGAGCCTCCTTTCGAGATGCCATATATCGCTCCCTTTGTACTAACAATCGTTCGGTAGCGTCATTTTCATTGGAAAGTTCAACTAAAGAAGCTTCTAATTGAATAAATACACCTTTTTTATCTTCGAGTTGGGACCGACGATGACGAACAGCATTTGCTCGCTTTTACAAATTACTACTCCATGTATACAATCGACTCTCCTCAATTTTAGACATTTGACCTGTACTAGAAAAACAACTACTTTAATTAAAAAAAATAAGAAATCATACGCAAGCAAATCAAGAGAAGAAAAAATAAAAAATAATAATAAATATATGTACATAATTACATGGCATCTGTTTAACAGAACACGTCTGAAGTTAGTTCAAAGTCTCTGAATGCCAATATACAAATATTGTATAAAGGTAAGAGAAAAGAGAAAAAATTCCCAAGCAAAGAAAAAATGCATAAATACCTATAATGAATTCCCCTTCCCTGGCCCTTCAACATTATGGGCACAGAAAACTCGTAAGGGTACTTTTACACCCCTCCCACTTTTTTTTTTTTTACCTTCACTCTTGATTTCACTTCTTTGTATGGTATTACGCTTTATCGCTACCCAAGGACCGTATTTGACGCGTTATCGTGACCTCTGGTACACAGATCAAATATATAATCTGTTTACACTAATAATAATAATAATAATAATAATAATAATAATAATAATCGTAAAGAAAAAAAAAAACGTAGAACAGTTTTTTTAATCAATATCCTATTCGATAAATTTTTTGTATTCTTCGGCTGTCATAAGACCCTTGGGAATTTCGCTGCATTTCACTTTGATAAGCCATCCCTCAGTTTCCGCCGAACGGTTGATAAGGGCTGGTTCATCCTTTACCCTATCATTTACGGAATCCACAACACCGCTTACTGGAGAGTAAACATTGCTGGTAGCCTTTACACTTTCCACTTCACCAAATACTTCCCTTGCCTCCAGTTTATCTCCTACATTAGGAAGTGCAACATACACAACATCACCGAGATTTTCTTGCGCATGAACAGTTATTCCAACAGTGGCCACACCATCATTATGTTCTACCCATTCGTGACTATCCGTGAAGTAACGAGTTCCGTACAAACGTATAGACGCAACAACAGAAGCAGTGGGTATTCGAAAGGCGCGACGCATATTTAGAAGAGAAATATAAAAAGAAAAAGAAGCAAACTATAAAAACGAAGAAAAAAGAACATGAAAACAAAAGAAAAAAATAAATAACAGAATTATTTTTGACATATCAGGTTGAGAAACGTTAAAAAATCACAACTGGTTTATAAATTCAGTAGTCCCAATAATTTGGGCAAACGCAATATATATATATAAAGTTGTTTGAACAATATTCCAGTCCATCACAAATCGCCCTTAACACCATCATCATCATCTTCTTGGGAAGTATTTGTTTCGGTGTTGTTTTGTGTTTCCTGGCGCACAAGATCTTTTAGTTCCCTCAATTTTTTTTCGTACTCCTCTTTATTGCAGGTTTCATAACTTCCTTCTCCATCTTCAAGCCACTCTTGTATCTCTGATAATTTTTTTTTCAGTCGATCAATTTCGAGTTCATTTAATAAATTTAAGAAAGTTGGGTTTTCCAAAACCCCCTCTCGTTTAACCCAAAACACATACGTTTCCAAGTTGTTTTTTGCAGTGGCTGCATCATGTTTTCTCTGCTCCTTATCAAGAATATCAAGAATTTTTTTTCTTGAATGTTGAAAACCTTCTTCACTTAATAATGAAGGATTTACAAAGTGAACTCTTGTAGAAACTGACATTATCTCACTTTTCATTTTTACAACTTGTTCAACTTCTTCAGAAGCGTTGGGCATTTCAACCGTAGTATTAGCCTTAACTTTGGCTGAAACATTCACAGCATAACGAATAATAACATCTGCCTCTTCAACCTCAAAAAGACCAGATTCATTTAGCAGTAATTGAATACGAACTATATGCGTATTATTTGGATGTTGAAAATCAGATTTTAACTCACGCAACAATTCCAATGCCTCTTTTACCCCAGTTACAGAAATTTCACCTACAAAATCCTGATCATCAAAAAGCTGAATAGAAAAATCATCTGTTCGGTTTAGAGTAATACTTTTTCGTGAACCTATGATAGGATTTTCAACAAGTAGTCGTTTAGATGGAGAAGAATTATTCATGGCTGGTGTAATCATGAAAAATATTTTAAAAGGAATATGCTCTACTACACGAAAAGATCGCACACGATAAAAAGGTGATAATCGAAGGGCATAATAAGCCGCACCTATTGCAGCTGCTTCATCTGAATTCAAAGTTCTGTCTACTTCTCTTCCTAATAAACTAGAAAGATCAGCTAAAATCTTTGGAGTTCGAGAAGTTCCTCCCATCATTTCAAAAGCATCAATTTCGTTTAGATTTAGTCCCGATTTTTTTAAAGCTTCTTCAACTACTTTAGGTACACCCTCAAATAATTCCGAACATTTCTCTTCGAAATCCTTTCTTGTTATTTCAGTCTGAAAATCCCTCTCTGGTACTATACCTTCAACAGTTACAGGAGTTTGACTATTTGCTGAAAGCACTTCTCGAGCTTTTTTTGCAGCACGAAGTAAAGAAAATTGTGATTTTTTTTCCGCTATTGTTTTACCTCCAATTATCTTTCCGATTTTCATTTTAGTCATTGCTTCTTTTTCTAATAATCTTGCAACGCACAAATCGAATGCTCTACCGCCAAGAAAAGTATCGTCCACAACAGCCATTGTAGTCAATGTACCAAAACTATCAGAACTCTTTATCTTTTTACCAGCTTCTTGTACTGGAGGAGAAAATTTATAAATACCAACTTCTGTATGAGTACTTCCAATATCGTAAATGAGTAAATTAATTGTTTTATTTTCAAATCCTCGTCTACGAACACCATAATAAAGAGCGGCAGCAGTTGTACTATGCATTAATCCCATGACATTTAATCCAACCATACGAGCCGCTTCCAATACCGATTGTCGTTTTCCTAATGATGAATGAAAAGGAATTGTAATCACAAGACTTTTAGGATCATTCACACCATCTTTTTCTGCAATTTTTTGGCAGTATTGAAGCATCATAGCATACAATTCTTCAACAGTGTAATCACCATTTTGTCCTCCAAAAGAAAATCCAACGGTATTATCCTCTTCCCGACGAGTTTCAAATTCATATTCAAGATTTTTAAAATCTTCGAAATCTGTTGAATTATATGAAACTCCTATTAATTTATTTATCATGGTCACCATATTGAGAGGAAAACGAGCAGCCAAAGCTTTTGCCTGATCTCCAATATATCTATCTCCATTTTTAAAACCAATATAATTATCAGTCTTACGATGTGACTGCTCATTCAGGACAATATCAACGGTATTTCCAGTGTGAGGTCCTGCAACTTCGATGTAATCAGATCCAAAATCAATTCCCACATTTGCATAAGCTATCGTACAAAGAAAGTAAACAGCGACCAAGAACAAACCGATTCGCATTTTCTTTCGTTTTTTTTTTCTTATCTCTTTTCCCTTAGGGTATAAATATTATATATATATATATATATATATATATATATATATATATATATTAATTATTTTTTTTAGAGGAAAAAAGAACAGACACTGCAGTAACTACACACCCCAAAGCAAAAAAAAAAAATGAATGCACTAAAACTCAATAAGCCACCAAGAAAAAACTAAGAAACAGATGATAAGAAAAGAAGAAATCAGAAATATTTCTCATAATTGCAAAAGCAGCAGGTTACCACCCAAAAAAGAAACAGGAAAAAAAAAGGATTCCAAAAAAAAAAATCCCGGAAATATTCCGTAATAAGTTTGTCTACAATTTATCTACAAGTGGCCAGAGCATATAAAGGGTTCTTCTATTTTTATGAAAAATAAAAAAAGAATTTTACAAATCATCCAATTTAAAAATAGTTATTTTAGTTTCTTTCCCTTTTGCAAAAAAAAAAGAAAAAATTTTTTTTAAGGGACGAAAAACAAAAAGAGAATAATAACAACGGCACCAACAACGAAAGTAAAAAAAAAGAAATGATGACACTGCAACAGATTCTTTACTTTCTTACGTATGCGCATCTTGGACCAACAGGAGTTTTCTTAGCTGCTGTCATAACTTTTCGACCCTTCGTTCTTGCATCGACAACTTTTTGCCAGACGGAAGTATATATCTGTTTTGCTCCCTTTTCACCAATATTAGAATGAGAATCCATAATACGACGAATAAATTCCGCTTCCGGAATATGAACCAATGTACGACCATCTCCTTCAGGAAGAATAGATTCTGGTTCAGTAATTCTTCCTCTTGAACACCGACACAAAAATTCCAAAGCCTGTTTTCTGTCAAAGCCATTTGGATCATCAGGGTCATCAGCAACAACACGTGCCGGAGGAGAAACTGCAAGCAAAGATGCATATCTCAAAGTATTAATTGTATGTCTTGCATCCCTTAATAATGGTGAAACACATGCTATAACTACTGTTTTTGTTGGTCGTTTTACAGCAATTTCAAAACAATCTCGCAACAAAAGAGTTAAAGGTGATCTTCTAAATGGAATATGTAAATGGGTAGTACTTGTTGCCGCCATTGCACGTGTACGAATACATTCTTTTAAGGTCATAAGTGAAGTATTAATAAATTTTGCTTCCATTTGACGTTCTTTATCATGTGTTGCACTATCGGCTGTATTTTCACTTCCTGCAAGATCGACAATAAATAATTCTCCTGGTTTTGCCCAATTACTAGTTTTTGAGACAATTCGTATACAAGTCACCATATGTGAACGAGAAGATACCTCATTTCTTCCTGTTGCTTTTGTTACCCTTTGTGAAGCTGCTTCCTCAAATGCTGCCCATAACATTTCGTCATTAGAACATTCAAAGGCATCAGCTCCACGAATTTTAAGTTCCCCTGAGACATCTTCAACAACTTGGACTTCTGCACCAGTAAGAAGATCAATAGTTTTACCGGCTTGTACTTCAATAACTGTTATAAAAATATCATGTGAAGAGAAATAGGGAGCCAAATCTCTTGACAACAATTGAAGAAGTCCAGTTGTGGTATATGTTTTACCACTTCCAGTTTGTCCATAACACAAAACACATGTAGAGCCTCCTTCAACCGATAAATTTACCAAAGGACTGCAAGATTCAATATATACCTTTTCGGTAGTATCTGATTCTGCAAAAACACCATCAAGATTAACAATATGAGGCTCAAGCAAACATTGACCTGCTAGGGAAATCTTTGGAGCCATAACAACAAGATCACGACGTCCTTCTATTTTTCGAATAATACTTTTATTATTCATATCTTCTTGATCAAATGGTATAATAGGTCGGCATCGCAGAAAAATTCTGGAATCTTGAGATGTGAAAAGTTCCTTTGGATCCATAGTTACTCGAAGCTTTTTCTTAACGGATTCAGGCGCTTCAGTTGAGTCAAGCAAACGTTGAAACTCAACACTTTTTGCACCAAGCTCTGCAACCAATGGAATGCTCGGCATTTCAATCTCTACAGAATTCTTTTTTTTTTCGTTCTTTTATATTTCTTTAAAAAAAAAATTATCTATTTCCAAGAAATGCGTGGAAAGGAAGATAAATAAATAAGTAAATAAAAATAAATAAATAATATATATACCCACCCTGGTATCCAACGCCGGTGCTAAATAAAATCAAAAAAAAAAAAACACGCAACACCACAAAAAAAAAGAACAACACATGCACCGGCACAGAAAACCCGCCAGTCGGAAAAAGGCAGCACCCCACCACCCAACGCCAAGGACCCAGACGCCGCGGAAACCAGCCCGCAGCGCCGCAGCCCGCCCCCGCCCGGCGGGGAGAAAAGGCCAAAAAAAAAAAAAATCAAAAATAAAGGGCCGCGGCTGGGGCCGTCGCGCTCTTTTTTGGCGGTGGGCGGCGGCCGCCGTTGGGGAGAGGGGTGGGGTGGTGGCGCCCTTCCCCCGTCAACTTTTTTCCCCAGGCCCCCGCCGAACCAAAAACAAAACAAAAAAAAACTGGCCCTCGCCACCGCCCCAGCCGGGGAAAGGGGCCTTTTTTTCCCTAACGAAAAAACAGAACTGGCTAGGCGGCGGCGCTTGGAGGCCCTTTTAGCCCGCCCCCCGCTCTCCCCATCGCAAGTTCCACCCCTTCGCTACGTCTACTGAGTGGACTGTTTTGCCTCGAGATAAGCCGTCCGCCGGGTTCTGCTCTGAAGCTAAGTAACAACACTTTGCTCTTATGCCGTGCGGGCGCAAAACTCTGTCGATGGCGTTAGCTTCCTCCACCAAAGCTTGTGAATGTGCGTTTCCTTTTTGCAAAATATGCATGACGGTTGTATTTTCCACGCAAATATCCACGGGACCGTGTAGATGCGTTTTAAAACCGCGTAAAGCGAGATGAACTGCTCTTGCCTCCGCTTGGGATATCATATGGGGTGTGCGTTCCCACGCACCGACCGCGGCCAAAACGCCCCTGAAGCTTTGAATAATAACGCCCCCCATCCGTACATGGAGGCGTCAGTGCCGAGTGTTGCCGTGGAGGGCAACTTTTGTGGAGGATGAACCGGGTCGTTCATTAACAATGTGTTGAGCAAACTTTGTCCGATGTCCTTTGCAGTTGGTGATAAATTTGCCGGGTCTTGTGGCCGTATTAATCCTCGATTTAAACGAGATAAACGTCGACGTACGATTTTCAAGAAGAAATAATAAGGGAAAAGAGCTGCACCTCTTACCCCACCCGCGCAAAGCATACGCGAAACTGCGCTCTCCAGTTCTTCGACTGTTTTGTTATCTAGTGAAGGAGCCTGCTGCAATCTCTGTATTGTTTTCTCACTTAAAGACACCGTGTTGTCTTTGTGATTGAAATGTACGCCTATGAAATCATATTCTTTAGTGTTGGGCTTCTGTTCTCCAATGGTGGCGCCGCATTGTTGCATGTTCTTCCGAATTGTCCTTCCCAAAGCATCCACCTTCTGATGTGGACCACTTATTCGGATGTTATCAATCCATACATGTATGTGTAAACCTTCTGGTGCTGCATATTGTGGCAATGCCAATTCTGAATCTCCAGCCAAAACTCTTTTAATGGTATTTATAATCTCAGGACTACATTTATAGCCCATGGGAAGGCGAGTGAACTCAACGAGTTCTCCCGATTCCGTGCGGCAACGGAAACTTGCGCGTGTGTTTACGGGTAGTTCCACCTGGAAAAAGGATGCCTTTAAATCAAATAATGTCGCGGTTTCGCCGTGAACCGCATCCAGGCACCGGGAAATGTGTCCCAAAGGCACATCGGCCTCATGATCATCCCTGTCATTCTTTTCTCTCGGCCACGCAATAAAACGTCTTCTTTCTCCGGAGGGTTTGTCCTCCACCACCGTAAACGGGCCCACCCAACCTGCAGTTGGATGTAATGAAGCTGTACAAATAATTCCTGCTTCCTTCATACGCTGCGCATCAGCGTTATTATTTCGTAAGTTGGATTCAAGCCGTTTGGCGTATAATTCGGGTTTCTGCATAATGTGCCACACCTCATCCCAATGCCTCCTGGCCTTATGGTTGAGGCGGTCTCTTATCCATTGGGTGGAAAGCGTGCCTACGTCTATTTGTTGCAACGGTAATTGTGTTTCGTCTTCTTTTGTCGCCACACTGGTTCGGTGTGATCGTTGCAGTATATTATGCCCTTTGAAAGGGGCGCGAATGTGTTGCGTTGTCAATTCTGGTAATTCCCATTTTTCTGCAGCCCATTTTTCCAAGTCTCTTACATCAATGATGTCAATTGTGCGGACTTGTTTATTGTTGCGGCCCAACGGCCTAAGTATCGCACCGTGCTGCGTGGGAGTTCCATGGGGTCTACGTGTTTCCCTAACTGTGTTAGTAATCGTGGATCGAGATCGTGTTCGATCACTGCTGCCGCGGCGTGTGCTAGCGCTCCTCTCTTTATGGAGTGAGCTGTCATTCCATACGGTCGAAGGATATTCTCCATGTCTTTCGTAGTTACTGTCGTTAGCTTTTCGTCGCTTGTCATTCCTTTTACGGTTTCCTTGACGCGTCGTGCGCCCGCACCTGCGATTACCACGTATCTTGCTGCTCTGTGAGGGTCGCTCGTGAATGTTTTTGGTAGTGCCGCCCAATCCACTATTATGGCATTGGTATCTTGATTGTGTGGCACGAAATTTTGTTTTTGAAGTTGTGCTATTTCTCCCCATCGGCTGTAACCCACGCCAGTCGTAATGCCACCCAATCTTTTTCCTTTGTCAGAGTAACGATTATCATATCCAATTCCCATCTTAACATGGGGCGTGCCTGTTTTAACGGGTCCTGTGCCGCCGTCTTCTGTAAAACCCATTAGAAACATTTGTGTGGGTGTTCTGGGCGATGCTAGCATGGTGATCAGGGTACGCGTGTATTGGATCGCGCTGCTATTTGCCAATTGCAAACTTACAATAAATAATGGAATGTTTTCCTCTTGTACCTCTAAATTGTGTGTTGTGGTGAACTCTATGAACCTGCGCAGTATTGAACCCCTCTGTTCCCAGGTTGTGCGGGTCCACATGTGTTTTGCGATGCGGTTGGCCTCTGATGCCAGCGCCAAGGTGTACGGATCTTGGGAAGGTGCGGGTATTATCGTAACATCGTTTATAGATTTCGTCCCTTGGGGAGGCGTTGATGATGGAAAGATTCCTTGCCGTTGGTGTAGTTGTTTGGCGTGTTTCTGCATATTTCCTCTTATGATACCTTCTGTCACCTTTCGGAAATGTGATTGGAAGAAAACCACGGTGTTTTGTTGGCGAATCCACTCCTGAATATCTATCTTTCGTTGATATCCCATCATCCCTTGGCCCCGGCATTCACTGTTTCCGGGGCCGAATATCGTTTCTTGGTTTAAAAGTCTCTCGTTGCAATTGCACCCGGCACGTAAAGCTGTAATGCCCGATGCGACCGCATCTGAAATAGTGTGACTTGCTGAGTGGTGGTGCCGACTGTTTCTTCCTCAACTTCATAGCTGCTTGTATGAATGGATCCCCTCTTTTTAAGGGCTGAGCAATGGCCTTCCTGATATCCTGCATCTTCGCCCCGGATAATCCCTTACAGTTTGAATAACCCTGAGTTGGGTGTATAACTGGCTTCCCAGAAGTACCTGTTGATTCGACATTCCTTCATTACGAATGGTGTTGGCCCATTGCTTAGCCGTGCTCGCAGCTTGCGAAGAGCAAAAGCGTGTCTTATAAGAAATTTCTCGAAGAGAAATAGACTGGACTGCACAGTGGTCGAATAAGCTTTTAGACAGAAACACAAAGGGAGTTACGGAGAGAGTTTTTTGTATATGAATTTGATTCTTTTGTATTGCGTGAATAATTTGTGAATGCTTCTTGTTTCTTCTTTTCTTTTCACTTTCTTGTATTTATGCAATTAAATAAGGCTGCACACCTCCAGCTCCTCCAATGGGGGACTCGACGCGCTCAGAACTCGAAAGAGAGTTTTGAAAAGGAAATTATAGGATGACGGAAGAATATTTTTCCCATCTATCCGTAAGATCGCAAAATGCTTCACTGGCGATAAGCTCAACAGATTCCCCACAATATGGAACGAGACTTATCAAGAAGGCGACAAAACGATGATCGGATTCCCTACGAAATTCTTATCGGAGGCTTCCCTGATGCAGGGCAACTACAGCAACACATTGGACACCAGGGCCAAACAGATATTGAACGACAGACTACAAGACTTTCTGGCGCAGCAACAAGATCGCACATTGTTCTCGCCAAAACATGAAAGCACGCAATGGTACGGAATTTCCAGAGAAAACATTCCGCCACTCACGAAGACAATGAAAGTAGTGAAGTGGTAGAGGAAACGTGCATTGACAAGGCCGCAATTGAGTCGCCAAACACCAACGGAGGTGACGGTAGACCACGAAACGTCCTCTGCAAAAGACCGCGATTATGGTCTACAATGCCTGGAAACACTCTTCTTAAACGGTAAAAAAGAGCACGAATTCCATGTTTACACAACTGTAGGCCCGTTAAAACGCCCATGGGCAACGGATTGCCCCGATGGATATGGGCGACGCTCAGCGACAGTCTGGCCAACTAAACGGCCATGGTGGAGGAGTTACAGGACATGCAACACCAGCGCCTGAACTCACAGACTCCGATAACGTACACCAAAACGCAGAGCCACAGGGACAAGCCAACGATATGAGGAGAGAAACACAGGAGGACGCAAGGGATGCGGAAGTCCCTTTTGCGACGAACCAAGCAGACCAGTACAGAGAAGGTGGAGAATATACGAATCACGAGTTCGACGAATCCCACCCATAAAACTAGTATCACCCCGTCGGAAAGTTAGCAGCACTAAAACCGACGCGTGGAATAACGAATGTTCTGTGGTGTACCTTTAAAGAGAGCTCAACACCCAAATATTGACACATGGAGGAGACTTTACGACAAGGAAATAAGTCTACTATCGTACAGGAAGACAACGTTTTCCAGAAGTGTTTACCGAGGCAGTCGGTTATACCGTGCGACGCCCTCCCACGTACGACGCGAGCTCAGGCGAAGGAAATAGATCATATTTTCCCAGGAAAAAGAGTGTGACCACCTATTATTTTCCATATTTATTCGCCACCACTGGATTGCGGGAATCTTCAGTGCGGTAGAGAGCGATAAAATGCGTCTGTTTTCAATCCACTACTCAGCACCGACTCCAATGGTGGAACGGGGCCTGGCACACGCCATCCAATCATGATGGCCACACAGTGACATTAGAGGGAATTGTGTACGACAAGAACGACAGCGAGGATTGCCGCAGCGGTTACGCCCCTACCCAAAAGAGGTAGAAGAAAGCAACACGAAGCCACCAAAGGATAATTTTATATCAGCCATGAAGCACATTTTGCTCGACAGAAACACGATGGTCATGTAAACGAGCGAGCTTCTAGGCGGTGGTGATAAGGACACGGAAACGGTAACTCATGTTTCCGTTCATTCTACAGTCCCAGTTGACAAACCGCAATGCAGGCAGCACACCGTTTCCGAACGCCATGCACCCACGAAACCACCGACAGTGGTGAGACACGAAGAGGCACAAAAAGCACACAGGATACTCGCGGAAGAGTGCCCACACGCAGCCCTGTTCATCGTGATGATATGGTGCAGTGAGGCGCGAACGGTAGACATTGGATCCCTCCAACGCGGAGGATGTACGAGTCGAATAGACTGCGAATGCATATCAAGCATTTTTACATTTCTTTATAAAAGAAAACTATGAATGAAAAATTTTACATCTGCGACGTATTAACGCAGAAAAGGAACACACAACGGATGGCCCATTAAATAATAATGATGAGACGATAAGGAATGAAAATGTAGAATCACATATCAGTACTCCTTCGAAAAACATCTGACCATCAGACACGTCAAACTAATAGACGTCATATCCCTTTGTTGAACATAACGCAAAGATATTTCAAAACAACTATGGAGACGGAATTACCTTTACATATATCGCGCTTCAATACAGAAGGCATAAACTTATTCGCAGCCGAACTTATAGCTGCTATGTCTGATTTTACAGGAATATTTTGAACGACAACGGAATTTATTAATGCAAAAAATACTTGGAATTTTATCTCTGTGGAATCTTATGAAGGTTATGAAGCTAATGAGAAAATTTCACATTTATCGTTGAGGACTACTCTTGTATTTCTTTCTGATCAAGCCAAGATCATCCTCTGAATTATAGGTGTTTTGTAACGTGTTTACGTGGTTCACTTTACAAAGATTAGTTTTTACTATTTATTAAATAATGGGCCATGAGGTATAGCAAAGGAACTCAGTTTCGCAGCCCGTACCGTGAAGGGGCTATGCGGCCACGAGAGGACGCGTCTGTCCTCCAACACTCCTTTAGCCAGCGTCTCCAACATCAGTGACCGTTCCCAGGACGTTGCAGCACTCCGGAACAGGGTGTGCCAGGCAATGCGGAGCGACTAACCGCTACACGCCCTCCCGTCATTACGGAAAGGAGCGACACGAAGCCTGGCCACGCAAGGAATGTCGGAGGAGCACCTCATTGCACACGAAGGGGCATACCCGCATCGATACATTGCGATGGTATCTGGGTAATTTATTATCTCCAAATGAATCGGGAGACAGACAACGCACAGGACAACACCGCCCGTGCTCTCCTCGAGCGGAGTTCCCAGGAAACAAGACCCCGAACGCAAGTGAACATGGACCCAAGTGGTATTTTCAAAACATTTATCTCTTGTTGCAAAGCAACATTTGGAAACAAGCGAAGAAACAAAAGGAGAGGAGAAGAGAGGAGTAAAACGTATAGTTGCAATGCAGATTTTTAATCTCACAGATTCGTGGAGTATTGCGCTTATATGGAAGAACAAAGAGAAATTGGTGCCCGACGTCCATGTAGGGAGTCCACAACATCACTAATAGCAGAACTTGAACGTCTACATGAAGAACTTTGTATTTTTCTCGCAGCATAGCGGCAATCAAGACATGGTAACAAAAAATGAACCAGTACAACGGGTGAATGATACTCTTAGTGAGGAAAGCATATGTAATAGATTAGTACGTAGGTAAACATTACTTTCGTTTTCGTTTCACACATTCTGGAAAATGATCTTAATACTATTCGCCAGGGAAATGATGAGGCGAATACAAATCACAGTCTGTCTGGTATTAAGAATTCTTCTACAGCTGAATACGGTGATACAACCCACGATCGCATGTTAACAGCTGCGAAGAAAGATCCCGTTTGCACCTGAAGTATTATACACCCCATGGGGAATTTTCTGCGTAAAGAAATGAAACTTCCACCAGATGTCATGAATGCGGGAAACAAAGAAGGAAAGTAAGAAAGATACAGAGAAGATATCCTTGATCGTATTCCTTTTTCTGCAGATGAATTATTATTAGTATGTCATAAAACGGAGACGGGTGATCCAGACGAATTACCGGTTTCATTGCCCCGTCGATTAAACTACAGAGTTTCATCCCACATGGAAACATAAACACTCACTCTCCTTGTTGGAGATTTGTACCGTGACATTTTGCTACATTCTTACAGCTGCCAAACGATAATGATCAACATATTGATCATAATGACCACCAGTATAAACAAGAAGTGAAACAATATCCTGCGCATCCAACACCCACTTTGTGTCAACAACAGGAGGACGAAGGTGTACGACGGACACTGGATAACCATGAAGGTTTTCGCATTATTGCACAAGCGAACTAATAATCTACCAGTGGTGGATCCCAAAGAGATTCATATACCGGTGAAGAAGTGACACCATGAAACACCACGTAAAGAACGACGCGTTGAGGAAACATTACGGCGTGAAAAGTATTTTGTTAGAGGCCGTCTCGGTAGCGTCATTGGCAAGCTCCTTTAGGACACCTGATGCGTTACTCTCTACGGCATTACATGTCCTTGGTATTTCAGAGGAAAACAACAGTACCCACGGCCATACGAGTAGTATAAGCGATAACAATGGATACTTGACTTTATCAACTGCAACTGTCCATTCTTCTCATTCAAGGGGAAAAAAAGTAAGAAAAGAAACGAAGAAAAATATAATAACGATAAGGAAGAATTACGCAGTGAATTGTCCTCATGGGCCATCTTCTCTGGAGAGGAGGAATTCGATATATCTCTACTGGACGCTTTGGTGATCCCAACATGGGACACTATCAGGAGATAAGCGACGAACACTTTAGAATTCTCCCATCGCTGGAGGCCCGAGAGAAAGAGAAAGTCAATTACCCCTCGGTCCTCTGCAGGATAAACTGCAGTGGGAAACAATTACAACCACAGGCACGCGAAGATGCCGTTTTGAACAAGAGCATGCGCACAAAGCGCAAGCGAAACAGCATAAGCTGCATGAAACAGATGGTAACAATACAACAACAAACAACCCCGCAACGAGGGACAAAAAGAAGAAGAAACAGCGAAACACCATCAACAAGAATAAAAACAACAAAAACAAGAAGATTGACCAACATCAAACGGCACAACCGTGTTGGATACAACATTTCGTATGGGTTATTATTTTCAACTACGATCTTTATTGCTACCTCGACAACATGAAATGTCAGGTATAAACAGTCTAACGCTGCTTAATGAGACTGAAGCCTCCGCGACAGGAGGCGGTAGATGCGACCTTTATATTAATCACAATAAGGCTCACGCAACTATTGGGTATACGGGGTAACTCCATTAATTTACCACACACGCACAGCGGACGACTGCCTCGTTCCGTTCTTGTAAACCCCCGACGGCCCAATCCGCAAAGGGCAAAGAGAAGCACAAAATGGTGCTCGCTGCGGTGGAGTAATATAATAATAATTTATGCCCCAAGAAAGAAGGCATAAAGGCTAAGCGCCAACTATGGGGAAGCGTTTTTCCCACACCCCGAAAGCTGAAGGTCAAGCCACAGATAGCGAGAAATATCTTTAGTATTTCCCCGTTAATGATGTGTTGATGTACTGGCCTTATCGGCAAACGTTGTTTCCCAGTTTGACATGCAGTACCACTTGTGCAAACACGTTCGTCCTTTCCTCTTCTCTTCTTAGTAAAACGGCAACAAAATTATTCCATGCATCATTATAGGCTGGTCCAGGATTAGCTGGCATAGGAAAAATTTCCCGGTATGCCGCCAGCAATTGGCTTGGCGAAGTCTGTGATAAATAATCCATCCTTCCTTCAAATGTTCTGATGCGCTCTTCTGGCCGTACATATTCGGTCCAAACCGGTTGGCTTTGTTCCTGCGTTCCCCGGAAAACCTCTTTTGGGCTTTCCTCATAACCCATCGGTGTCTTCTCCCCGGGCCATTCTTTTCGTGCCTCCTTTGTAGGTGTATGAACGGCTTGTGGGTCAATGCCGCGTGTTTCTTCTTTTCCCAGTGTTTGTGTCTCGTGCCCTAATTGGCGCAATAATTCGGCAAATCGATTTTCTCTTTGCCTTAGCCGTTCCCTTGCCGATGTAAGTTGCACTAACATTTCAGCCTTCTCCGTTTGAGACTGGGACCCTTGTGCCCGCAATTCCACCCTTTCATTCTCTTACTGCGAGAGCCTTTGTAATGCTGCCACAAGTTGTCCTTGTGTTTCGGCCAACTGCGTCTGGGTATGTTTCAAATACGCTTGCATTTCTTCCTTTTGTGTTTTTTCGACCATGGCTGCCCGGTGAAGATGTGCTATTTGGTCTTGTAATTCCTGGACCTGATTGCTTGCGTGCTGCTGTGCCCGAAAGGATTCATCCTGTAATTCTTTTAATGCATTTCGATACTCATAGGTTAAACTTGGACGTGCTGCTGCCAATGCTTTCCATTCGGCACTGAAAAGTGCACGTGCTTCTTCAAATGCTTGTAGAAAGTCTGGGTTAAGCGGCACATTATAGCGCACCAGGGAGGGACCAAGAGACGCCCATGGCATGACGTTACGGCCGTTTGCCCGAACCATTAGGGTGTCATTTTTAAGGAATAACTCACCCTTAACGTGATAAATTGTTTGCGGAGAATCTTCTGGACAATAGTCAAAGAAAAAAAGCCGTTTTACCTTTATGGTGCACAAATGCCGTTAACGCCTGCGTGCTGATTTGCCACTCCACTTCTGTAAACGACTAACGGGTTGTAGTTTTATTATACTTGCTTGTAAACTTACTTTTTTCCGTAAACTTACATTTGGCAGACTGTAGAGAAGAGAAGATAATAACAGAAAATATATCAGCGCAAGGCTCGATCATTCTTTTCGCAAGCTATCAAAAATAATGAAAAAAAAAAAAAAGAAACCACTTGCTTCCTGATCTGCTATCTGCGCCGTCTCATCTTGGAAGCAGTCTTTTTCATTGTTTTGTTCACTCTTTCTCTCTTTTTTTTTCTTTACATTGAAAGGGGAATGCCTTTCTAAAGCATATTTTACATCACACCAGACTCGTAGGTTGGAACCATGTACTTGATATTGATGTACGCATCTTCACCACCGTAGCGTTCAAATAGATTCAGCGTCTCATTTATGAGATCGCTTATATTTTGCCGTTTAACCTGGGAAAAGTCCATACGGTCACCTAAATTCTTATTTCTGTTTTTATACAAGTTGAATATTGGAAGTATTTGTCGGTAGTAAGGCACAAGGGCTTGACCAACATATTCTCCACTCAATACAAGCTTCTGTAAAACTTTAAGAACATTTACAATTACAGTTGGATGACGTGTGTTCAATGCAGTTTTTATAGGAACAATAAGTTGGGGTATTGTTGGTAAAATTTTAGGACCTCCTCTATCAAGAAGATCATAACAACCTTGAATGGCTACAAATCGAAAAGGTTCTTCAAGTTCTCGAAGTCCATCAAAGAAAATAGGTAAAAAATGATGATAATCCAATGTAGTTACATCCACACGCCACAAAAGTGAACGAGACGCTGCTTGTTGAATTGTCAGCGGAAGATCACCTCTCTCATAATGACTGCGAAATTCCGTAGGAGGAATAACTTGCTTTTTAAAAGCTCCAGCTTTACCAGGTCCTTTAGGGTCACCAAATCGACCATCATGAAGAGAAGAAGAAGACTTCCCTCTACCCTTTAATGTGCTGAAATTCATGCCACCTGTTCCTGTATGTCCCACAAGTATTTGCTTTGGTGGAAAATCCCCAGCTGCTTGCTTTCCAGCTGTAGTATCTGTACGCTTCTGGGATACAGCAGGAGCGCCTGCGTTCTTAATAACTGTTACTTCATTTTTTGCCCCATGGCCGGCCGGAAAGGGCCCAAATGGACTTTCCGCGAGCGGTGGGAGAAGATCTCTGTCTCGCAGTAACTGATTCCTCTCAGCACGGGAAAAAGCCATCGATTTCCTTTTCTTAAAAAGAAAAAAAAATGTTCCTCTGGTTTGCTTTCCTTCTATACTTGTTTGCTTTTTTTTTTGCTTACCGTTTTCACCTCTAATTCCTATATGCTTTTGGCTTCTCTTTTTTTTAAATATTAGATATCCTCATGCGTTTTTAAGACAAAGATAATCCAAAGCAAAAAAAAAAAAAGAACAAGAACAAAAAAGGAATAGCGATCCAATCAAGAAATATATCTAAATCCGAGACATTAGCGTACTACCTTGATGATGATGTCAGAAGGGTTATCACTACTGCTCCCACCCTCCACTTTTTGTTTACGCACATAATAAAGGCAGAAACATAAAAAACAAAAACAACAAAAGAAAAATGAGAACGACAAAAACAATAGCAAACACAAATTCACCATCTGGAGGAGATTCCACTCGCAATATAAACAGCATAATAATAATAATAACAATAATGAGAATACAAAGTAATACGTTAAAATTGCACTTCCCCACTTAAATTTACTTATTTCCAGCAACTGCTTGGACCTTTTCATCTTGGTCACACGATGTGGTATGTTGCAGGCTTTCCTGGAGCTTGTGGAGCGACAGCGAAACATCACTGAGTTGATTGTGCTGTTTCGCGAAAAGGTTCAGCATCGTTTCATCTCGTCTCACTTGACTGCGTCCACGTGTCCATGCAAGCCATGACTGAAAAGAATGGGAACGCAAAAGACTATATGTCTTTCCACAGAGTAATTGAGCAATTTGAAAGTTTGAAGTTTCTTCTCTGTGTGAATGTTCAGTACTTTTTCTTTTACCAAGAATATTACTCCTATTATTACTTTCTGTAGTGTTTACAAATTCCTGAAAAGAACGCATACAGTCATTCAGCTCCTGGTTCATGCGTTCTGAACGTTCCCATATTTCTTTGGTTCCCAATGCAAGCTCAGCGCAAGCATTTCGGAGTCGTACAACATCTGTTGCATTTCTCTCCACTGCAACCCTTTCTTCTTCATCATTCTTTTGTAGTGTACGTAGTGCCATATTCATTTGCTGAAGTTCCTTTCGCAGATCTTCTATCTGTTTATCAAAGGTCTGGGTCTGTGTAGAAAGAAAGAAATCATTCCCATTTATTGTATTTCCCAAGACAGAAGGTGTAGAAGGAGAAAGTCCAAACCCACCTCCATGTTCAGGAACACTTTTAGGAATCTCCTGGCACATTTCCCTGTTTTTTACCGTTACTTGTTGTAACTTAAATATTTCCTCCTCTAGTACTTCATCCCGATGTTGCAAGATACGGACTTTTTCAATCATTCGTTCCATTAATAACAAACATTGTCGTCGTTCCTCTTCATTTGCGCGGCGTTCGGCCTCCATTCCATTAGCAAGGGCACTCAATGCAGTAACCAGCTCACGTGCGACATCAGGTAATCTAACATCTACCATTCCTCTTCCATCTGAAGAAGTACAGTTTTCGGAATTTTGTGATCGCATCTGTTTTTCCATGAGAAAAATATGATCCCACAATTTAGAGGCATAACTCTTCATTTCTCTACTTATAGCTCTTTGTTTATGTGTAGACTCTAAGACGAGAGCTTGTAACTTTCCCTCTTGTTCTTTTTGCAAAACGTCTATTCTTTCCAACTGCTCTGCAAAGAGATCTAATCGGGTTACTATGTCACTTTCCTTCCCATTATTAAAACGCAACTCTTCTCGGACTCTTGTAATAAGGAAGCTCTCAAATTCTGAGAGTTGTTGTCCTACGGAACTTGTAGCCAAACGAAGAAGTTGCTCACTGTCAACATTCTCACTTCTACGGTGTCGTGTCATTTCCTCTGAGTGGAAAAAGTCGCTTATATCTCGTTGAATTCGTTGACAGAAGGAGCTGGATTGCCGTGCCTCTGCGACAGCTTCCTTTACCGCCTCCCGGAGTGTGTTGAGTTCTGTTTGAATATCCATATGATTCACACACCGAGCGTCCTGCATAGTAAATCGTCTTGCTTATTTTCTTTTTCGTTTAAACACTAGATAAAATAATATACGTTTCCACCGCAATGAGCAAGAAGTACAACACCAAAGCAAAAACCCCGGAAGTGGAACGAGAGTAAAAATGAAAGAAACGAAAAGGAGAAAAAAAAAACAAAGCAATAGAAGTAACAAAAACAACAAAGAATAACAATCATCACGTAGCTCATTTTACCAGCAAATTATATACCATACAGAACAGAGAATAAAAAGAGTAAAAGAAAAACAGACTTGGAGATGGATATATATATATATATATATATATATATATATTCTCTCTCTTTCTCTACAACATTCTTGAAACAGGAGGAAGCTCACTTAAGACTTCACGTGCCAGTTCACCAACAGCTCCCTTTTTATCTTTAAGTTCGTAAACAAGCAAGGCGACATCGTCAAACTTTAGACTGACCTCGTGATATTGTTGCATTATAGATTTTTCAGCACCAGAATCTACGTTTCGAAAAGATGCAGCAAACCTATGGGCTTCATCCATTTGAGCACGAAACCTACTGTTCATGCTTCCAAAAACTTTCAAAGCAGTTAATAAAAGAGTCTCTTGATCACTCTTTAAAGCATATAAGATTATATCTAGTAAATCTGGAAGGGTATTAATCTTAATGCGTTCCTTCATACGCATATTTTGCATCGCCACTAGAAAATCCGTTACTACCCCAATCTCAGACTCTTCAACACAGAGTCGCTTAATGTATTCTAACGCCTCCTTGGGTTCCCGAACCCAAAGTGAACGAACCACGCGAATGTGTGTCAATCGTCTTTGTAAAATAGAAAGCATTGCAGCACCTGAACTCAGTAGATCATCCACAGGAAATCCAAAAGAAGGTTTAACAATATTCACAGAATCAATTGGGTTGCACACATTTTTTGGGGTTTGCACCGGGGATGATGTAGGGACCAAAGGTTTCACACTCTTTGGCTCCATTATGGGTCGTTGTTGTTGCTTTTGTTGCTGCTGTAGTTGCTGTAGCTGCAACAACTGCTGCTTCTGTTTTTCTTTTAAACTAGTAGTAGTAGTAGTAGTAGTAGTAGTAGTAGTAGTAGTAGTAGATGATGATGATGATGCTGCCATTGGGACAGCAACTTTAGGCGTAGCCACTGGTTGAGTAAGGGAAAGACGTCCCATGTGCGCTGTTGACCCACTAAACTCAATAAACCATGCCTCATCATGAATAGAAGAATAGGTTAAATCACCTATTATATTCCATGGTGACTCTATAGCAGATGCCGTGCTATCGCTCATCTGACCAAAGTCATACACACGTAAGATACGATCAGCCGCCACGAGCATTTTTTTTCCAAAAAGATGTACTGCATCAATTGGGGTGTCTAGTTGTCCACTTTGAAAAACTTTTGTAAAATTTTCCATTTCCCATAAGGAAACTGATCCATCACTACTGCCTACCGCCATATAATATTGCTCAGGATGAAAATGAATGGAAGTGATAGCCCCTTTATGAGCCTGAAACTCCCTTAACTCTTTCCCTGATACCAAATCGTATAAACGAATAACTCCTTCAGCACAACCACTGACTGCCCACCGACCATTTGGAGAAAAACGTGTAGCACACAGTGGGACAGATGCACCTTTATAAGATTGTAAACATGACTTTTTACGCGTATCCCAAATGCGAAGACTTCTATCCCGTGAACAGGTGGCAATAAAATCGGTGCAGCGGTGGTAGTCCATATCTGTTACAGTTGACTTGTGACCTTCTCCGAATGAGCGAATAAATTTCTCTGTGGCAATATCCCATAAAGAAATCTTACCGCGGTCACTTCCACCCACTACAGATCGCTGTTGCATATCAAAAACAAGCGATGTTAAGGGAGAAGTATCACCTTCTAAACGTGCGGTTTGAGTGTATTTTTCAAATGGATATACATAAATTGCACCATCTTTCCCACCAAGTCCTACCAACTGCTGGGCGCGATCAGAACTAAATCGTGCAGAATACAACTGACAGGGAAGCTGTAACGCAGATGTGGGGATCATAATAAAATCTACCCAACAGGATAATAACAATAATAAAAACAAAACACTAGTTCTGCTTCCTCTGGTCTTTATTATTATTATAATTGCAACAGATTTAATAAAGAAGAAATGATTTGATGATTAAAAAAAAAAAAAACAATTAACAAGGAAAGAATGTACCAAAGAAAATAAATAAATAAATAACAGTAATAAAAACGAGAAACATTGGTATCTTATTACCAAACACTCCACCTCTGGATGCATACGCATCTTTATTTCCTTTATTTCTTTATATAATCTCTGCATAGCACAAGAGGGAAAACACTACCCAGAGACGTACAAACAGAGACATAGAGCAAAATAAATATACAAAATGAAAAGAAAATCACTCTCACAATCACAATGTGAAAAACTTTCCATCTGAAAGCTTGATGGAAAAAAATTTATCTTCATCAATAGTACCATCATCAGATGCATGAAGCAACTCAAAGCAGGGAACACAATAAGGACATGGACTTTCAGGAGACAGTTCATCATTATAGCAAGCGATGGTTGCGGGGAATTGCCGACACATACGGCACCGCACGACACGAGTTGGCGCTTTCATAACACGGTGGGGATAATATCCTCTTTCTCGAACATCGCGTCCAAGACCTCGAAGAGAATGAACAGAACTCAAATAAAAGTAGTGATTACACCATCCAAGATGACGTAGTACACCAAATTCACCGAGTCGCAAATCTAACTCAGCAAAAGTAGTTTGTGAGACATATTTAACAGGACATCTACCAAACGCTATATTTTCTCCAACTTTATTACTTTTGGTAGTACGAGAAATATCTTCTCCTTCTCCTTCTACTTCTTCTTGTTGTAGTGGATTAAAGTGTCGTATTGGAGCAGTCAAATCTTCGTAATTTGCCCCATCAACTCCAGCATGACGATTATCAATATAAAATGTTCCACCAATAAAAATAAATGCATTTTTAGAAACATTTACAGGTAAACAGTTACGACATTCAAATGCGTCAAGAAGAGCACCAAGAGTTTGACAAGAGAGGACTGCCCATGAATCTTGCACCTCCAGTGACGAATCTGGTGAAAGGAAGGTAAATTCCCAAAGATGTGAATGTTCTACAAGACAAAAATCATCTGATGTATCCCGCACACTATGTCGTGAACTCTCTGTAATGTTATTTTCACGATGTCGTAATGACTTGCTAAATGTCTCATGATTTGTCGTTTCAAGTGATTTTAGCCGTAATTCACTTCCATCATATTCTTTTTCAAGTTCCCTCCGCATCTGCTTTACTGGCTCCACATCCACCAGAAACTGCAACAGAGCTGGACGTTCCCCACACTCCCTGTACTCGTCCTGAATGCGGGATATCTGCCGCTCACTCTCCCCCCGCACTGCCGTGACGATACGCTCCGTCTTGGAGAGCACTTTACGAGCGGGCAGCTTTGGCAGCTGTGTGCATTCCCGCTCCACCATGGCGTCCAGTTTCGCCTCCAGTGTGCGGAGGGCTTCCTCTGTGGGTCCGATGGTGAAATAGTTCCCGTACGGAGTCCCCCGCTGCTCGAGGGCCGGCGGCAGGCGGACGACTGTTCCAACCGGCAGCGCCTCCGCCGGGGCGTACGCGTGAAGTGCCGGATTGCGGCGCCGGACGTCGGCGAGGGACAACGCGGCGTGGGCGGCGATACCGGCGAGTGTGGCCTCATGGGCGGCATCCACGACAATGGCGAAGGGATCGAGGGCGTCCCCAGATGGCATCCCAGGCTGGGTAATAATAGAAGAAGAGAGAATAGGAGGAGGAGGAGAGAAGGAAATGGAGGCTTTTTTTTTGATTGTGTTTTTAATTATTATGTCTTTTTCCCACCACCTTGTTCTTATTTGTGTTTCTCTGTTTTATTTTAGTGTTCAGTGTGGTTGACGTTACTTCACCTTGTCGTCGTTCTTGACTCCGCCTCCACCTCCTCTTCCTCAAGCCCTTTCCCTGCACCCTATTTTCTGCGTGTGTATGGGGTCAGGAGTGAAGTGAAAAGGAGAAAAAAAAAGAATAAACAAAGAAAATTGATCAAAATAAGATGAAATCACCAACACAAAATGCAATGAAATAAAAAAGAAAAATAAAAGACAATCAATTAAAGGAGAGCGCATCTTTAGCTACATCCTCGTAGTGTATTTCTTTCCCACTACCACTACCACCTTCTCCTTACCCATTCCTTCTCTCCCTCCCTCTCTCTCTCTCTTTTTTTAAATTTCTTCCCTTATTTATGTCTCTGTTTCATCATCTTACCGTGGGTAGAAGCGGAAAATAAAATTTTCACATCGAACATAAAGAGACCTCTGACATGAAAAATAACATAAAAAAAAAAGCGATGCAGAAGCAACGCCTATGTTTGCCTTTATTCTTTTCCTTTCTGTTTCTTTTGGGGTTCCTACGGTGAATGAAAGAAGTAAATAACAGAAGCCGTCCAAAGTGCAGAATAAAGCCATAAGAGAAAAAGCAAAAAAAAAAAAAAACGGGGAAACAAAAAAGAAAAAAAAAGGCAATACGACAGTGTTCATATGCCAGATGTCTTCATTTCAAACAATGAAGGAAAAAGAAAGCTTTCTTGATACAACAGAGAGCGAAAGAGACAGGAAAGGTAAAAAGAAAAGATGAAAATTCATCCTTGGCAGAACTTCACGTTAACAAAGTATTAAAATAAAAGTCTACCAATTGATGGCGGAAGGACACATTCCGCAATATGTCTGTTCGTCCCTGTGCTCGAAAAAGGCGTACACAACTGACAGGGTCCATGTTATGATACTGCATAATGTACGCAGCACAGAGTGTTACACTTCGGTTAATACCAGCAATACAATGAACAAAAACACGAGAACCTAATTGCTTTGCCTCATTTACAACTTCCGCAAAACGATCGTAGCAATGATAGAGGATTAAATAATCAGCCTGATCTTCAGCGGGTAAATTATGTACAGTAAACTCTGCTTGTATATTTTCCTGAGTTTCATACTCACCGGCACAGCAGTTAATAATTGTACGAATTCCTTCCCTTCGCAAAATATCTAGGGTTTCCTCATCCGGAAAACCTCCAACGTAGAGACCATCAACGAGAGGTGTCACCGCGGGAGCTGTATGCCACCTGCAGTTAACTCTAACAGAAGCTAACTCGGCATCTAATGTAGCTCGCAGTTGAAGTTCTTCACGCATCGTTTGCGGTGTACAAAGCGCTGCTGAGGGATGCATACTTTCAATACGTGAATGCTTCGGTGTCATTGCCTGACTTGACCACTGTTCTACTTCAACATCTATTGTTGGTCCACACAAGCCTTCACATCGTTGTCTAGGTGTACGTGGGGAGTTATTGCTGTTCTTGCTGTTATCACTACTACTCCCACTGTTTCCACCTTCAGTTCGGTAGTCTGAGAGACGATGATGACAGACAAATGGTGTTCCATCAGGCGAAGCACCATCCCTCGGCGGAGTGCACGAACGAGCTGCCATCTAACTACTCTACGCCGCTTTATTTATTTATTTATTTTGGCTCAGACTCTATTGACTAGATAAAGCCTTTCCAAGAATCGAAGAAGAAAAACATACAAACAAACAAAAGAAGGAACAATATCTCTTTTCATTTCAATCTCCTCCTTTAAAAAAAAATTATTGTTAATATTATTTGCTCCCATAAATACATAAATGATAATATGATGGTAAGAAAAGAAAAACAATAACGTGAATCAGAAACACGCAAACACCAATAGAGGTGCAGAAACCTGAAAACACAATAAAGAGGGCACCCAAGGTTTATTGACTTAATCGTGATGCATACAGGAGGTGAGTGTTAGAGGATTTAATATATATATATATATATATATATATATATATATATTCTAACGAAGAGGGATTGTGAATTTGCGAAACAAAAAATTAAAAAAAAAACAGTCTTACAATTCATGAAGCATAAATATTCTTGCCTTCTTACGATGTTTCGGGCTTAATTTACGAATAGCCTTATCATTTTTGATCTTCTGTACTACCATACTCTTTTTTTCATTTTCCACTTTTCGTTCCACGTTGGCCTTACGTGCTTCTCGTGCTCGTTTCTCCTCATTATTAAGTTCCTCACGGAGCTTCTTTGACAATTCACGGACTCGTCGTACACCTTCCTGTTTCTTTAACTTTTTCTCCAACTTCTCCTGTGTTTTCTTTGTGCCAACTGTGCTAGAAGCCCGCATTGGTCTACGTGATACCTTTGGGAGTTTTCGTTGTTCCAGCCTTCCCATTATATATATAGATAGATAGATATATCTTTCTCTTTGTATGTAATAATAATGAATAATAAAAGAAGAGAAAAAAGGGAGAAAACAACAAATTATATAGAGGAAACGATAAAAGAAAATCAAAAAGAAAGAAGCAATATTGCTTTTAAAAGAAGAAGCGAAGAACCTGTAAAACCTTCGTAAAGGTACAAATACACAGGCACATATATACACACACAAATACACACACAATAATAATAATAATAATAATAATAATAATAATAATAATAATAACAATAATAATAATAATAATAATAATGCATGAAGGGATCAAAAAGATAATTCAAAATGAGGTATTAGGGAATGCAAAAATAGCAATATTATGCATCGAAAAGAAAAGAAAAAGCGCACATGATGCATAACGTATCTCAGCAAAAAACCCTTTCCTTTATTTTTCTTCTTTTTCTTATCCTGTTACACCTATAAAAATATAATTCGTCTTTAAGGATAAGTAAAGAAATGAAAAAAAAAACACCTTTTCTTTTATTCATGCACATTTTGAAATGATGATGAAGAATAAAGAACCTTCTCAACTACATTCTTCGCATATTGGCTTTGAGCATACGACGATCGTGTTTATTTCCAACCTGTTGTTGAATATAGTTCTTATACACGCGTTTATAAACGGTTTCTATTTCCGGTTCAAGCGAATCCACAATATCCGACACACGTTGTGGAATAGCCATAAGCTTCTGAATATGTTGACGAGGAGGTTTTCCTTCTCCTTCAAAGACCAAACGGAGTAGATCAAAAATTTCTTCATGAAGGTTTTGCAATTTACGTGCACTGGGAAGATTACCCCCCATTGCCACAAGAAGTTCATCCAATGCATCATCCACTTGAGCGGTGTGTTGGTGCAAGAGATAACGAATGGCTTTGTATTCTGTAAATGAGACCAATTGGGGTTCTGTTAACTCATTTGAGTTTGATTCTGCATGGGCGGCGGCAAACTCATCCAACAACTTTACACCATTCTCCACCATATAATCATGAAGGAGTTGTATCGCCGAAACATCAAAATAATTCTGTAAAAAGGTCATATTTTTATCAATTTCCACACAACGTGTAATAAAATCAGGAAATGGAGGAAAATTTGCTAAAACAGCTTCATTCGAGTTTTCTGGTAAAATTCCAAGTGTGATAAGCACGCGTAAGATAGAACGTCTGGAATCACGCCTTTCAACATGTTTGGGATCTTCTGGAATACCAAGATGTTTAAGAAAACTTTCTACACGCTCTTTATCAAAGCGAACACGCCAGACAAGATGTGGAATTTTCTGAGAACTCTTAAAATTATACCAGATAATAACAGGTAATCCAATAAGAATACCAAGAAGACCAAAAAGCACCAATCCATCATGTTCTCTTGAAGTAAGAAATCGTGGAAGTGCAATACCCACAGAAAACTCATGTACATTCTTTGCCTCTTCCTCTTCAAATGCCTCACGATCTACCAACGCTTTATAAGCACGACGCACATCCACGTAAATTTTTCGTGCTCCTTCTGTCTTATTGTGATCGGGGTGATATCTCTTAGAAAGGGCTCGATAGGCCTTTTTGATCTGACTTGTTGTGGCAGACGGGGATACACCAAGAATAGCATGGGCGTCAAAGGTAAGTGTGGCATACATGGCGGAGGAAAAGAGAATAATCCACAGCCATAAAAAAAGAATTTTTGGTCGAAGGGTGAATTTAAGAAACTTGGGCATCACACAACGGAGAAAAAATATCTTTTCACTCCAGCAAATGCGAGCACCAGCTGTAAGCATACCGGGATCTGCTGCCAACATGGATACAACGCGTGGGATATACGTAAAGGAATCCCAGAGTTCTACCAATGGATTTATTAAACCTGTACGCCTTTTCTTAGGTGTGGTATAATACTCAATAGTTCCACGCACGTGACGAATCATCCATGGAATGTAGAGTATTATCATCACCACAGATACAATAGCAAAAGCAAAGGAAATAAACGACTCATCGCTCCCACCAATTCCACCATCCGCCATTGTTCTTTAAAAAGAAAACAAAAATTATATACCACTTATATATAAATATATACGTATAGTCTATCCCTTCTCAGATTCCCTTTGTTTTAGTATCTACCCGTGGTGTGTCTTTTTCTTCTTTTTACGTCACCACTACTACCCCTACACCAGATGCTTTCGAAAGGATATAAGAGTAGCAAACCATAAGAAAAAGGAAGAAAGAAACAAAATCAATGGTTACGGAAGAAAAAAAAACAAGAACCACAACAACAAGGTGAAGGAAGAAAATAGGAAAAAACAGAAGAAAACAGAAGAAAAATATTCAAAACTCAGAGAGATAGATAAATAGAAAGATAAGCAGTAAAAAAAAAAAGAATTAAAGATTGAGATATCAGCCTATTCTCATTAAAAAAGTGTCAATTGGGTAAAACAGAAAAAGACCCTCTAGCTCTTCAACGTCTATTACGCTATGAGAAACAAAAAGATAAAGGTATAGTTAAATTACTTACCAGGTTTTCTCATAATAAAATATTTAGTAGCCCATAGAAATGCAAAAAACGCCAATGTAAGAAGGACATGCCGAAGCTGTACTTCTGATGATTTGCCGTTATCCTGATATGTACCGTGCTCACCATCACGCAACACCACAACCCCAACGGTATCACCGAGCTCTCGCAAAGTCCTGGGAGGGCCGGACTTCATCTAAATAGCATCAGTTATGGTAATGTGTGCACCTTTGTCTTGGGAGAGATAGAGTAAGAAAGCAACAAAACGAAAAAAAAGGATGCGATTGTAAAGAAAGAGAATAGAAAAAAAAAAAAGAATAACAAAAAAAAAAATTAAAAAAAAAAAAACATCAACGAAAAAACATAAAAGTACAGAGACAATCCCGTAAAATTTAGATCCAAGCATTCAGACGTATATACACATATAGGAAAACAAATAAAGAGAAAATGAATGAGTGAATAAATTGTTATCTGTTTGAAGAACGAACGAACGAGCAAACAAACGAAACAATAATATCAAATATCATATCTCTTCACCTGTATCATCGCTCCCACTTTCATAGCTGTCAGGCCACTCTTCCTTATCTGCGAGAAAAGGATGCATAAGTAGTTCCGCAACCGTAGGCCGAGCTTCTGCTTCTTCATTCAAACACTGTACGGCGAAACTCACCGCGGATGGACTTAATGCCATGACATCCGGTGAAAGAACATCCACTTCGAGCAAATCTTCTGTCCGATACACTTTCCCCGCCGGTGCCACAAGCTGCATAAACACCGCCCCCAAGGCCCAAATATCGGCACTATAATCAAACGTGGAGTTCCGCTTTATCTCTGGGGCACAACAGTGCCACGCCTCTCGCCCGACATCACTGGAGGGTACAAATAAATCTATAGGAAGCACATGCTGCGTTAATAAGATATTCCCACTATTTGGATGCATGCGAAGTGTTTCCAGGCGTAGATGTCCATGCACGATATGACGACTGTGAAGGGCGTAGAGTGCTCGAAGAATTCCCCGCACCATCAAACGTGCCTCTTCCTCTGAAACGGGATATTGTAAGGGCTGCATTTCAACATTTTCAGGAACCGTTGTATTGAGAACGAGATAACGTGGTGTAATACGCACATCCTTGTACTCCATTAAGAGTGGGGTTGATAGCCACTGGCTCAACTGCGCTATTCGCTGTCGAACACTCTCAACCTTGTCAACAAAAACTGCATATTTCTCTATTCGTACCTCCAGCATACATCTAAGAAGAAAATTAAAAAAAAAATAACTACAAAAAAGGAAATAAAAAAAGATCTATCTCTGTATGATCACATCGTATATCCATATATATTTAGAAAAAAATTCCGAAAAAAAAAAAGAAAATAACACCTTTTTTTCTTTAAAAAATTTTATTCTTACTCTCGGAAAGTTTTTCTCCCAATATTTGTTATATTTCCAATGTGCACGTCCATTTCTTTAGCTTACCCACTACGCTTCTTCTGCAAGGGAGTCAGCAAACAAAATAAACGAAACAGAGAGACAGATAACGCGATAGAAAGAAATAGAGAGAAAGACTACTTCAGTTATTATCAACTGACTACTTTCTTTCATTGCCTTTTCCCTTGTCGAATCCACCAAGTTCAGCAACAAGTTCCTCTTCACTAAATTCCAACTGCGTCGTCTTCCATCCTGACTTCGCAAAATCAGCACCTTTCCTCGATAATGATAATGATGATGTAGTATTAGTAGTATTAATAGATGAAGAATTAGAAGAACGTTCTCCCATGCGTGATATTTCTTCCCGTATAATGGATTGTAAACCGCCCTTGTGAGAAGAAGCTTCACCACAGCGACTACGAGAGGAAGAAATGGGTGCTCGCACAACAGATGAACTCTTTAGGAGTTCCGTGTTTTCCTCCGTTTCTGGGTTAAATAAATGGGCCAAATAAGGAAATTGCACAGACATACGTGTGTGAAGTTCATCATTTGAAACCGTAGACTTGTTATCCTCTACAAGTTTCTGATCTGGAAAGTCAAAACGTTTACGGAACACATCCAGGCGTAGTAATATGGGTTGCAGTAAACCAACCAAACTCATTCCAACAAAGTAAAGTGCAACACCAGCACGAATGTGTATCATGGCTGGAAGGACACAGAGACAGCCTAAACGTGCTCCCCAGATAATGTTTGACATCCATCCTTTTTTTAATTCTTTACTGATAGACAATTCAAAATTCATTAACGTTAAAAGACAAAACATAGCGGGAATTACTCCATAAGGATCTGGTAGTGTCATCGCCGTACACCATAAAAATGAAGAGGTACCAATATCAAGTCGTGGATTCTCACAAAGGGCTGTTGTCTGAAAAAGTCCAAAAAGCACAATAGGTGTTCCCATCAATGATGTTAAACACATTAAATTAGATGTCTTCTCTTCAGCAAATACACGACGACGTTCACCTTTAAGTGCCGTAGCCGCCAGTTGTATATCCAACGCAGTTGATCCCTCGCGATAATACACACGTTGAAAGGCCTCATGTGGTGCCTTTAACCGCTGCATCGCTCTTCGCATCCGCTCCGAGGCCCGCTCCCCATATAGTGAGAAGCCAAGTGTGGAAAGTCGACTAATCGCACCAAAGAGAAGAATCGCCATTGCCGACTCAAGTCCTAACATTTCTTGACATGCAAGAAAAAAGTTGGCGAACGGTGATATCTCCGGCAACGCCTCTAGACTTTCCGCCGTACCAAACCACTGACGATTCCAAAGGTGATCAAGGTAATCGTAATAGCTATTACCACCACTAACAACATCACTAATGTTATCATTCATATTATTATTATTATTATTATTATTATTATTATTATTATTATTATTATTATTATTATCACTAATAGTGCTGCTACTGCTACTCCCCCAACCGTCTGTTGCTACATTGCGGTGTGCAAGAAGAAGAGGTGGTCGTGAGGCAGCCATACGCTGCGGAAACCATCGACCCAGTCTCCGCATTTGTGAATGCTGTACACCCTCAAAAAAATAATAATAATGAACAGAAGGAGTTATATATATATATACAAATAGAAGAAAAACACAAACAGTTTAAAGAGCAAAAGACACACACAAAAAAAACAAGCCTACTAACTTATTAGAGGAACATAAGAAGTCTGTTTTCTTTTATTTCCCTTTTTTTTCTCATATCAGGCCAATATGTTAGTGTCTTTTTTTCACTTTATTTTTCTAAAAAAAAAAAAAAACAAAGACTGCTGTAACAAGGCAATTCGGAAAAAGTCCTAGACTTCTTAGAAGAAATGGCATACCAAACGAACAACAACGAAACAAAGAAACAAACAAAGAAAATGGTTTATACGACTCGATTAATTGCTGAAAGTACAGGTCGCAGATATGAGTCTAGTCTTCGCTGCAACGTTGCTGTCTTCAACTTAACGAGACCCATTTCCATTCCACTACCCACTAAACAGAGAATCGCATTTCCACCAACAGACATAGCACATAGCTTATTCTTACCAAAATCAATGAGAACCTGCTCTAGTGACTCTTTTTCTACTTTGTTTGTAAGTTTATTTTTTGCCAAATCGTTACTGGCACAAGCTCGCCAGACATTACCTATTGCGGCAATAATCATAGCTCGTTCTTTTGCATGAACATACTCCGGATCAGCGGAGGCAGAAGAGAGCAGTACACCATCTCTATCAAGAAGAAATACGGCTACAACACCATCCTCAATAGCATGCAGCATAGAATTATTAATAGCTGCTGCATCAAGCATTTTTTTTTTCTTCTGATTCCTCTTAGCTAATAGATGTGTAAAAACAAAAAATATCTTAGTCCCAGTAAAACCCGTTAATTAACGCTCTACTTGGAGTAAAAAAGGAAAAAAAAAAAATAACCAAAAAAATTAAGATTTGAACCAAAGTTAATATTGATAAATCATCCTTAGCATTCCCATTATAAATATAAATTATTAGAACCAAGGAAATATAATAAGTGAACCATAAACGAAGATTGGTATGATATTCTCTGTAGTTCATGCAAACAACCAATTGTTCTCTCATGGTGAGATCGAAGTAAAACAAGAAAAAAAAAACCGAAAAATTGCATAATAAAAATAAGCAACAAGCATATCTAGCTCTGTTTTTTGCTATGTTTTGGACAAAGAAGCTCAAACGTTTTTTCATCCAGTTGAGCCCCAGCATCTATCGCACAGTGTAAATGATAACTACGCGGACACTTCTCAATAACACACCCTACAGGCGCACCTGGTTTTCTACAGTAGACACATTTTATAAGTTTGCATCTCTCCAATACGGCATCAATGTTCATAAGAGTTGATGTTTCTTTATCATAATACACTTCTGGGCACCATAGGGCACAAACCAGGTGAAGATGATAACCACTATAGCACTCAATATTCCCAGTGCCATCATGACAGAACACACAGACATTGGGAGGTGCGGCATCTTCAAGTTCCACACGACAACGGACACTGCGAGCCGCTGCTATTCTATCGTTTTCGTCTAAATTACTTCTTTTTAGTGAATTTAAGATATCTTCAGGAGTCCATGAGAGTGGAGTTTCCCCAAGAATTTCCTCTTCCCCCTCCTCTTTATTAGTATTATCATCATTATCATCATCTCTCACTGGAGGTGGCATGAAATTCAAACTAAAAAGAGAAGATGTGACTGGTGAGGGATAAGAAAAGGTACTACTACTCATAGATGAGATTCTTTGCGTAGAACCAAAAGCAGCTTGTGTTCCTGAATCAGGCGGTGACGATACATGCCTTTCTTCTTCTTCAATAAGTGTACTAATTTCATCACTTTCTTTTTCCATAGAAGAACATAAAGCTACTTGAGTGAGAGGTAGTGAAGAATCAGAATGCGGTGAGGCCACCATTACCCCATTATGCGATACCGACATCTCATCTAAAGTCGTAAAATAGTTCTCCTTCTCTGTGGGAGGTGAACAGATTAAAGTAGGCTCATATAATACAGGACTTTCTGGGTTAGAGAGAGAGTAAGTAGCATTACATAACGGGACACGTATAACCGTAACTGATCCAAACGTCACACGTCTCATTGCTGGTTGCAATGTTCGTCTATGTGATTGCACGGGCATTAGATTCCCTCTTATTTTTTTTTTTGTTTCCGTTTCGTTTCTGCTACTTCAAGAGAAAGAAAAATAATAATAGTAAGTGTGTATGAGATCTCAGCGGCGTGTATGTAAATATTAGTAGTAGATTAAAATATTGTTACAACATATGCACTCCCTTTATTATTATTTTTTTTTTCTCACATTTACTTCCCCAACCCCATCCAAAAAATAAATAAAATAAATAAATAAATAAAATACATGTATATACGCATATACATGTATACCTTATACAGACTCCACATACAAATTCCCATGTAGCAGAGCAATCAATACAAACTTTAACTTAATTCTTGAAAAATACAACCGGTTCCTCCAGTTTAGCCAAACATTTGAACGGTAAATCATGTGCAAAGTCCTGTGGTACATAACGAGAGGGTGGAGGCAAATTCCTATCGAGTAGATCAAAAGTTGCTAAAAATGAGGCCACCATTGATCCATTAAACAGTCTAAAATTCCCATCATGTTCCACAAGAGTTGATAAATGCTGACGCATTTTTTCCATCTCTTTAAATTTTTCTTCCTGCTTTTTTACAGCTAATGAAGATGCCTTTCGTTTCCTCATTTCATAAATCTTATACCTCTGTCTACTCATCTCCAGCGCAAACTCATAATACTTATACTCTGGCCCATGACGCAAGCTTGCAGAAAAAATATACCATGGATGAGGTGTTAACTTCTGTACTTCTGTTGCAAACAGTGCGGCTACAGATGAACTCGGTCGGCGTGAAACATGTGGTTCATCTATTATTAGTTTTCGTACAGCCATTCCACGTGGTAATCGTGTTTCAATAAACTCATTCATACTCATTACCTTTGCACCTTCAAATTCAGTGAAAAAAATATACGGTACATCATTCCTCATCCAAATAACTCCAACATCATCCCAGGTAGACTTTAGAAGCACTTTTGAGAGTAAACTATAAAGTACATGATTCCATGTAGGCAATGTATACCAACGATTGCATATAGCGACTACATCTCCAGTACTAAAGTCAGTTGGTGGAATCTCTGTTACTTCCCATGTTGCCCGGTAATAGAGATCTTTTCCCTCTCCTACAATCAGAAGCGAGGCGGGAATCGCCTGGAATATCGCCTTGATATGTATTCGCAACTTTTGACGCCATGCTAAACGTGGGCCGATACTAGCCATGAAATGAGAGTAACTTTTCATATCAGATAACATGAGAAATAGCAAATAAATAAATATATACATATTAGGAAAGAAAGAGGAAAAAAAAAACAAATAAACACGTTGTACAGAGAAAAAAACAAATAAACCAAAGAGAAAAAAAAGACTTCCCACACCCTTCCATCACAGAAATTCTGAACATCAAACTAAAGGATTCCCTTTCCCTACGTTCTTCCCATTTGGGACGGTATATTATTATTAACCATCAAAATAATAAAAAAAGGAAAAAAAAAGGAAAAGGAAATTGTCGATATTGAGTGAAGATCATCACTAAGTTCCTTAAATAATAACTACAGAAAAAGGAGTCCTCATATCCTTTCCCCATTGTAAATGTGTTTATACGTATAGTTCGATAAAACTTTCCACTATTATTCGAGGTAAAGAGAAAAAAAAATAACTTGGTAAATAAGACCAAATAAACGATTAGGTGAATTCTACAACTGCCGTAGTGCAGCAGAAGCACGTAGGGAGCGACTATCCATGGCAAGTTGTTCAAGTTCATTTGCCATTCGCTCCACAAGTGCATCACATTCCTGCCTTTCTGCCTTATAACGTTCACGTTCTTGATCGAATTGGGCGACAATCTGTTTTCTTTCTGCTTCAAAACGCGCTGAAACATCTGCCAAGCGTCGTTCAACCACACTTGAGTCTGTTGTGGGTTTAGCGACCATGTTTCCACTTCCACCTTTGTTGTTAACACTCCCATTCATTGAAATGGGTGAAGAGCTAGAAAGCATCTTTTGTTGTACCTCAAAAAGTTCCCGTTTTAATCCATCATTGATTTTTTGCAGCGTAGCAATCTGATCAACTTTACTATCTAACCTTTCCTTGAACTATATTTTCTCTGTAAGAGGAATTTTATTTTGTGCGTTGAGATCAGCTAGCTGTGATTCCATTGCAGCTCGTAACCCAGAGTGTTCTGTTATAACACTATTCAATTCAGCACGCATTTGTTGTGCCTCTTCCTCTGCACGTCGTTCATCAAAATGAGATCGACTTCGAATAACCTGATCACGCTTAAGTTCCTTAACTTCTCTCTGAAATAACTCCTTCTCATGCTCCAACTGTTCTACATATTGTTCAAGTGTTTCCACTTGTAATTTCATTTCTCGTGTTTCGTCTTGTTCCTTTAAAATTCGTTGATGAGCTTCTAGAAGTTGTTCTTCCATACTCTTTCTTTCTTCTTTAAGGACACGGTTAAGTTCCATAGTATTTCCATTTACAGATATCTGCTGACGAAGTTCATCACGTTCTTCCTCAATTCGTCGAACTTGTTCTTGAATTTCGTCCGATTCATACGGTACACCTTTGAAGGCCCTAACACTACGGCTAGTTCCTTCAAGTGATTCACAAGGTTTACCTTGAAGAATACACCGCACACGATCGCCTAGGTCAATCAATAACGCATTGAGTTCATTCTTATTATCTAGTAAGAGTCCACAAAGCAAAATACCACCCTCAATATTCACACGTTCTTCCGTCATATTCCGCATAAACACTTCACGTGCGGCAAGCGTTTTCGTCTCTGATGGAATTTCCCGCACGGCTGCAATAAGTTTCTTCGTCCGAGTGGAAAGATTATCTCCCGATAACTTCTGCAGTGCGTGAATGATGGCCTCCCGATTCATCACGGGCTCCTGCGGTACAACACTGGTGAGTTCGAGAAAGGCGGGCAACAGCACATTTCCATCAATCACCTTTACATATCCCAGCATATCCTGCAGGAGACTCTCCAGCTGAATGACGAGATAACGGGCAGCTTCTGCACGACGGACGGCCTGCTCTTTATGGTCCTCTGCATACACAACTTCATCAATGAGCTCTGCGAGGTGTAGTTCGCGTTTTTTTAAGTCACTGTCAAGTTTTTCAATTTTGTGGTACAAGAGACTCACCTCTGCTGCATCCGGCTATAGAGCAATGGTAGGTTATTTCAGTCATTATAATATAACCACACTCTTAGCGCCTCCACTTTATATAGAAAATACAATTACGACTTGTTTGTATTAACCTTTTCTTTTTTTTTTGAGTGGAAGAAGGTGTAACAATAGTTACTTTTGCTTTCAAAAGAAAACAACAACAACAACAACAACAACCAATCAGATAAACGAAAAAAAAAAAAATGCATAAATACTGAATAGTTAAAAAAGTCAGACGATATACAAGGAAATATGAGGAACATAAATAGACAAAAATAGATGGCACACACACAGTAAAGAAGGAAAATAAAGGTAGAAACAGACTCTAAGGGCGTTAATATGCAATCAGCGTCCCTCCAGCCTTAACAACATCACCTGCCTTCACAGCCAAAGAGGCGTTCTGCGGTACGTCCATTACGAGAACAACAGAGGAACCCCAGTAGAAGGTAGATAAGGGATCACCTTTCTGGAAAAGAGGATCAGTAGAATAACGTCGATGAACCGCATACTCTGGTGGATTCAAGTAGTTCGTTTGAACTCTACCATCAAAATGAAGCATAATGCGTCCTGTCAAGGTACCACCTATTAGAGCCATCCCAATATTGGTATTTTTATTTTTATTATTGCTGTTACTATTCTTACTGCTTTTACCAGCACTAACACTATTGTTACTAGTGGAGACATTATTGGTCCGTCCTAGGAGTACCACCCGCTCATTAAGGGGAAGAATCGAAGGAATCCAATGATATCCTGCTGGTGTGTGTGGTAACAATCCTCCAGGAATGTATACTACTTCACTGCAATGGAATGAACATGGGGCAATTACATGATGATAGTCTTGCGTACGAAGATGAAGGGCAATCGCTATTCGTTTTTCTCCCTTTTCCACAGGACTCATATCCCTATGAAGGAGTCGTCGGATGCTGTATGTCATTCCCTTTACTTGCACCAATTGATCATCTGTGATATCTTCCTGCACAGATAATACTATTCCATCTGAAGGGGAAGTCACAGGAGTTGATGCTAATGGCCGTAACTCAGGCTTCCACACCCGCACAAAGAATTCCTGAAGAGTTGAAAACTCTTCTTCCGTTCCCTCGGATAATGCAATACCATACCACCAAACAATCGCCCCAATGAAAAAGCGATGAAACGACTCAGGAAGGTACTCACACTCGCTAAGACACCCAAAAGCATATGAAAAGTAATTTAACGGAAGCAAGGAGAGCATTTCTAACATGTTTGGTGAACATAGGTGATCGCCACGCTCTGGATAACGTGCCGCCTCCCATCCAGCCACTTGATACTGTCCATAGACATACAATCCACCACCAAGGAGAGCACCACCGCAGAGATAGTGATATACCCATCGCCGCATGGGATTAACGTAACTCCTCGAGACATCATTCTTGTAAAAATGCAACAATCGCGTTGCAGACGTCATTGTCTCTCGTTTTCTTTTCTTTTCCAGTTTTTTTTTTTTTGTTCTTCCTTTTATTATTTCACTCTGTATATATATATATATACCTGTGAATATATGTGAATATATGTGTATGCCAGTTCACACACACGGAGGGAGAGAGAGAAAAAAAAAAAGCCCTAATCTATTCGGGCGTCCCTACATCAAATATAAAAAAAGATAGAAGAGCAACAACCAATAAAAAAAAATTCGACTTATCATATTAGCCCGTAATAGTAAAGCGTGTCATCAAGAGATTATAAAGAGTCCTTTAAAATCAAAAAAAAAGAAACTAAATAAATATTCTATTCACCTACCACCCAAGGAAATGTTTTATTCTTTCCACTCTATGAGGAGTCAACCATAATAAAAAAGGTATGACTAATGTACCCAATACCTGAAAAATAAGAGAATATATATATATATATATATATATATATATATACCACAAAACAAACAAAAAGAACATCAAAAGTGTTCTACAAACCCCCCACACCCATAATCACTTTCCCTCCCTCTCATTCATTTATTCATTCAGTGACCTTCTCTGCTTGCATATCGACGGACCACAGTGCTCGTAATAGGCCAAATACGCTGACGGTCCGCATTACTCAAGTGTGAAAAGCCACGTATAGTCTGTGCGCAATGTGTAGATCCACATAAACACACAAATGGTGTATTCATATACCATTCCGTTGAGCAGTAGTTAAATGTCACCATCTCTCCTGCTGAAATAGGCTTAATGGTTATAAATTCCAGCGAATCATCTTCTTCATGCACAGTCACTTGTACATTAGGTTCACAATGGTGGGCAATACACTCTGCGGCATCACCGAAAAGAAGATGTTTACTTTCTCCCACGCATATAGTATACATTGTAGGAAAAGGTACAACAAGACCTGTTACGTGAAACAATTTTTCACCTTGTGCAATATCTTTTACAGCATATGCAGTTTGTCCCATCTTACCATTAGGATGAACTTCAATAAGCGGGGAGGTTGACTTTACGATCCAACCATCACGCATAGCCTGGGCACGTACAGGTGGTTCACATAAATACAACTTTCGTTGTTTTTCTTCATCCTCAAGATAACGGAATCCCTTAACTCCTTCTGCAAAGGCGTATGGAAAGAGAATTTTCATATCATATACGAACAAATTCATATTTACTGTAATTACTTCACTCTCTTCAATAGTACGTAAGGCGATAAAACGACCTTCAACAAATACAGCATTAGGATTTGCATTATGTTGAATAATATAAGCATCCCCACCAAAAGAAACTTGTGTAGGTTGAATATCCACATCAGAAGATTCCAACAAAACAGTTCCACGAGTCACCGTATTTGTTAACTGCAACATTCCATTTGTATTTTTCTTTAGAAAAGATGGTAAATGTACTATCGTATGTGTACTTGTCATATGACGCATAAAAGGTGTTACTTGATGTTGCAAATCCATACGTTGTGCACCTGTAAGAAACTTAAAACCGCGAATATCATGCAAACACTCTGAGCTTTCGCATTGACATCGAAAAGGTGCACGTAATTCCCATTCTGTGGTTAAATAGTTAAATGTTATTAATTCTCCATTTTCAATATCACGCAAAGCTTCACATGTAATTCTGTTATTTACAGCCTCTACACACATACGAGTATTTGGATTACAACTGTGTAAAATAAATTCTGCACCATCAGAAAGTAACAAATGTTTTTTTTCATCCAATTGTACCGTTCCTACTGTAGGAAATGGTAAACAAAGACCTGTAACATTCATAAAACGTCTACCAGATGATATATTCGTACGAGCATACGCTTCCATTCCAGTGTTTCCTTTACGTACTTCAATTAAAGAAGAGGTAGGAGACGAACAATCCAATTTATATCCATCATTTAGAGCTGCAGAACGTACACTGAGTTCTGTAAAGGCGATTCGTGAACACTTTTCTCGCTCTTCCAAATATTTAAATCCTTTTATGATGTGTTCAGGCTTAAATCGATTACAGTTACATATAAACTCTTCTGAAAATGCATAACTGACACAGTTAAGATCAACTGTTAGTTCATCTCCTCTGTTAACTGTACGAATGAGTACAATTTTATCTTCAATAAGAGCTGCAGTAGGTGAACAATGATGACCAAGACGTAATCCATCAATGTAAAGAAATCTATTACGAATCTCTACAGAAGAAACATTAATAAGAACTACTCCTTCTTTCATATTATCTCCAATATGTACTGAACCATCATTTTCAAGAAATAAACGTTCTGAAGCAATTTGCATCCAAGCATCTACTCCTTTTTCATTTGCTGCTAATGAAGCAATAGCTGGAGTTGTTATACTCCATAAGTTTTGACGTAACTCATCTTGTAGATACTTAAATCCTCTTATATCATGATAACAATTTGCTGAACCACATAGGCATGTAAATGGAGTTTGCATATCCCATTCTGTTGTAAGATAATTAAAAGAAATTAATTCATCCTTTTTAATATCTCGTAATGCAATACATTCAATTCGTCTCGCTGTATTATCGACAATAATACGAACATTAGGATCGCAGCTATGCGCTAAACACTGTGCTCCATCTGAGAAAAGAAGATGTTGTTTATCTGCAATAAGAATGGTGTATATGGTTGGGAAAGGTATAACAAGACCTGTAACATTAAAAAAACGAGTTCCTTTTACAATATCCGCTTTTGCAAATGTTGCTTGTCCCATACGTCCATTAGCCTTTACTTCCACAAGAGGAGAAGAACTTTTAATACAATATCCATTATTTACTGCCGTAGCTCGAACTTGTGGGTCAACATATAACATCTCAATTTCTTTTTCATCTTCTGTAAGACCTTCAAAACCGCATACCCTTTTAACACAATTGGATGATCCACAAA
Organism: Trypanosoma melophagium; assembly: GCF_022059095.1. Classification (NCBI taxonomy): domain Eukaryota; phylum Euglenozoa; class Kinetoplastea; order Trypanosomatida; family Trypanosomatidae; genus Trypanosoma; species Trypanosoma melophagium. The sequence goes on along the minus strand of NW_027125132.1, from coordinate 787,584 downwards.
TACATTCAAAAGGCGTGGTACTGTAGATAAGATGATTAATGTTAAGGGTAACGGCATCTCCTCGTAGTGATGCACGACAGAGAACAACTTTTCCATCAAGCCAAACAGCAGTTGGATTACATGAATGTTTAATTCGAATATCATCCAATACAATTTCATCTCCTATAACAGTAAAATTTGTTGCTTCAAAGAGAATTATACCAGAAGGCATATCGCGGGCTACACAAAGATCACCAGAATCTTCATCAAGAGTAACCAAAGAGTTACTAAGAGTAGGGAGTGCACTTCGTCGATGATGTTTAAAAAGTAATTTTACTCCTGTAGTTGCTTGTGTCCAAAGTTTTAATTGAGTACGTTCATCAAGGTGACGAAATCCTTTAATTACAGCATGGCATGATGAACTTCCACACCTGCATTTAAAAGGTACTGCCATATCCCACTCAGAGGTAAGATAATTAAAACTTACATACTCTCCAGGTTGAATGTCTCGTGTAGCTACACAATCTACAATACCATTTGAAGCATCCACATAAAGGCGTGTGTTAGGTTCGCAGCTGTGTCCCAAACACTGTGCTCCTTCAGAAAAAAGTAAATGTTTACCTTCTCCAAGAAATACAGTATAAACTGTTGGAAAGGGTAGGACAAATCCATTAACATGGAAAATACGTGTGCCCTTTGGTATAAAATGTTCAGCAGATGTAACATATCCAATTAATGGATCTTTTGTAATTTTTACCAATGGACTAGAACTCTCTATAGAATATCCGTTACGAAGGGCTTCTGTAAGAACAGAGATATCTGTAAAGGTCATAAGTCGGTTTTTTTCACTATCACTCAATGATGAAAATCCCTTAACAAGATGTATACAGTTGTGAGATCCGCATAAACAATCAAAAGGAAGTGGAATTTCATAGAATAAAGTAGATATATTCAGGGTAATAAAATCTCCAGGTAGTAATGGTTGAGTTGCTACTAACCTACCTTCTAGTAATATAGTATTTGCATCACAACTATGTGGTATCTGTAAATCGTCAATGATAACTTCACGTGGTTGTACACGAAAACGATTTACATGAAATAATACAGTCCCAGAGGGAATATAACGTTGAGCAGCAACTTTTCCTTCAAAGGTAAGTGATACAGCTGTATTTTCCTTCAAGAAAGTTAAAGATGCGCCAGAAAGGGATGGTGCATTATACTTTTCTTGAATTGCAGCGCTTGCGTGGGGTAATAGGTGCATTTGTTGTTCTGCGTCAAGGTAACGAAATCCTCGTATAAACCCATAGCAGGAATATGTATTACAAGCACAGCAAAAAGGTTGTGCAATATCCCATTCCGTATAGAGATAGTTACAAGTAAGTTGCTCTCCATCTTCTATAGGACGAAGGGCTATGGCACGAATACAATCTCCATCAATTTTAAGGCAGAGATTTGGCTGGCAGGCATGGCGTATAAATTCAGATCCACCAGTGAGTCGCAAGTGTCGTTCGCCCGGTAACTCAATTGTGCTGCGGACCGGAAACGGGAGCAACACACCAGTTGATGTAAATACAACACTCTGCGCCTCATGATTTCCGCGTGAAACCGTCACCAATCTTGATTTGTTTATTGTGCGCACAACATCCACTTCACTTTCACTGCGGCGGGGGATAAAGCCATCGGTAATTGCCTGCTGCCGCACACGCTCGTCTGCGTATATATACAGCCGCTGTTTCTCCACATCCGGGAGGTTTTTAAACCCAGGGATGTGCATCTCTTCGCCCTCCACCGATTCATATACAAATGTATTGAGATCCACTAGCACTTCCTGACCTTCTGCAAGGTCTTCTGTGGCAATGATAAAACGACTGATGATAGTGGCATTGAATTTTGCATCATGCCGTACATGGCTTCCGTCTGGGAGGACAAGTTCACCATGTCCAAACGTGTAGTCGGCTGATATAGGACAAACTATGTCCCCCGCCTTGAAGGAAGAAGTAGTCTTCATTTAGGCAAAGTTTTTTTTTTGTTCTCTCTTTTTTTTTCTTTTTATTTTTTTTTTTTTGTTGCCAAATGAAGAGAGGGATAAAGAAATTATCAAAAAGACTCCGAAATTCCTGTTGTTTTTTCTAAGGGAGCAAAGTTTACGCTTGGTTTTCTAAAAATTTATCTAGCTTTCAACTTTGCTCTGTTATTGATTATTGTTTTAGTAGTACTAGTAGTAGTAATCGTAGGGTTTCTTATACCGAATGAAACAAGTCAAAAAAAGATAGAAAAACCAAAAGAACAAACAAACAAACAAACAAACAAACAATGGGACATGTTAATTTAACGATTTATAATGTGTCACCCATTACTGCAAAGGAGAATAACCGAAATCCATTGCCGATCTCTCGCTTACTCCTTAAATTTACGAATAATATTACGGCATAATATATATATACATATATATATATTTCTGTGCCGAAAAATATCCGCATCATCTCCACAGAGAAGAAATATGATGATGAGCAAGAGAGCAACACAGTCGTTAACAAAAAAAAAAAACAGATTCACACATCACTCGAGGGTTTCGTTTCCACTACAGAATTTCCTTCCGCATTCAATTTTTTACAACTCTTTGGATTGAGGGCGCGATAAGCAACCGTTGCACCTCTAGCCCGACATGCTTTGACGAGGTCCATCACAGCTTCCACTGCAGATTGGGCGACCCAGCGACTGCGAAACACCAGATGCAACTGCAACGGCACAGAGGGATGACCGTGGGTGACAATAACGCTAAAAGGCGTCTGCGACACTACAGCTCGTACATATATCAGTTGAAATGCAAACATCACACGTAGTGGTGGTGCTGGATCAATTGAGGAAGCCTTATCACTATCTGCAGCGGCGAGAAAGAGCGCCTCAGTTTCGTAAAGCACCAAATACATAGGGGTTCCTGCTGCGGCGGTGGGGGGTGAACCTTGTAAAATGTATCGCTCCTTTACGAGTTCGCAGCGAAAGCAGAGACGTGCGGTAAGTGATACCCGCACCGCAGTGGACGGACGGTGGCGTACGCCGTAGTCCTTCAATCTCAACAGGAGTCCATCGGGTAACTTGAACTCGCTAAAGATGCAGCGGCGAAGTGCCATCCACATGAGGAGTTCACTGCGCTCCGCCTCAGCGCGATTGTGGGAAGCGCGGTGGACCGCTGGAACAATTGCGGCAACTCGTTGCTGGCGGTCAACGTAACGGGAGGTATTATCTTCGCAAGTGATACTATCATCAGAATTGATATTATCTTTGGAATTGGTATTAGGGTGAGGGGCTCCTTCCCCTGGCAGTAGCGGCAGCAGTAGACTTGCCTCTCGGCTGAGTACCTCCAGATCACACTCCCCGGACCAATCCAATCCTCCTCCACTTCTTCCACTTCCTCCTACTCCATCATACCCGCAGCAGACATGCTCGAGTTTCAGAAAGAGCGTCGCGTACGCACTCCGCAGATATTCTTGACTCGTCAAAGCGGAAGAAGAAGCGGCTGCTGCTGCGAGGTCATTGCCATCTGTGCCGTCTTTTCGTAGTGCAAAGTAATCAGCATACGCTATGGTGCGGCGACGAATGAGGGTGAGAGAGAGGAATAGCAAGCCACCCAAAATAATGTTCTTTCGTTCTATATGTTTAATAAAATCCATAAGAAGGCACAATGCAAGACCAAAAACTGAGAGACGAGTGAACATTCCACGCGTGAAAAGGTGATAAAAAGCCATCACAAGACATTCACCCCACCTTCTTAGCTTTATGTCTTTCAAGTCTTGACACATGTGATTTACAAATGTTTCACATGACGGTGTTTCCCACGGCTGTAGTGGAGGAAAGGAATCCATGACACATCCTTTTATATTCCATTTCTCAAGTACAACATCCATCAGTAAGAGCTCTTCTTTCCCTAGAGGACTTAATTCTTTTCTTGCGGCTGATCCAGCTTCTTCACTAGTGGTATCGGTTCTTACTCTTGCCGCTGCTGAATTAGTACTATTATTAGTATTGGTGCTAGTAGTAGTAGTAGTAGAAATATTTTCGGTTCCCTTCTTATCTACGAAGAAGCCAGTGTTAACCATGGCGCCTAAAAGTAGAATACCTCCAGAAATACTCTGCATGCATCCACTTTTCAAAACACGATACACAGGTCCACCATCAGGGTCACTGCCTAACAGCCGCTCGCGAAAAAGTCCTCGTAACCGTTCTATTTCATTAATCAAGAGCCATCTTGTGAGTACAAACATTGCGGTGGGTGCAGGAACAAGAAATGATGATGATGAAGAATTAGAATTAGAGGGATAAGGTTTGAAAGACGCAGTAATTGATAGCACGAGGGGAGAAATGACTACTTCGTCAAGGACATGCTCCAACATGGGCAGAGCAAAATTGTGTGGTACGGCGAAGAGATCATTTATGTAAAATAAGTCATCCACAACATCTTCTAGTCGATCACTAAGAGAAGCAACACTAAGTAATGGTGGTGCAGGTACGTTATCCGGACGAATAACCGCATATTCCATAGCTGATTCACCAAGGTTTTTTATTTGTGACCACAGAAAAACTGCTATAAGATGAAAAACCTCCTTAAGCGCAGACTCCAGAAATACCGTTATAGCAGGTTCGTTGAGTTGTGCGACACTAATAACAATTTGTCGTGCCGCTGCCCGTACAATACGATCAGACGCATCAAGAAGTTTAGATGCACGATCAAAAAGAGGAAAGTTACCTGTTTCACTCTCAAAAAAAAATTGTACAGTATCTTCATTGAGACGAAGAGCTAATGTTTTAAGGAATGAAACATAGATAGATAATAATTCATCATCGCTCTCGTCAATCGTAATAGAGATAATCCTATTCAAATGATTGTTACTGCAGATACAATACACAGAAGACTTTCGTGTTAGGTTCTGTAGCAGCATAGTAATACACTGAATACCCTGTCCCTTCACCATGGAGGGAAATTCAGCATTTGTTACAATACGCTCAAGTGTGGCCATCATATTGCGCTCTAGAAAACTATCAAACACCGATTCCACATTCTTGTCGCTCCAAATAATAACTTCTGCCAACTCACGGAGAGCTTCAACAAAGTCACTCGGGTAAAACATTTGTGTCTCCTCCATTCGCTGAACTTCTTGGCAGAGGTATTCGGCATTTTCAAGAGAGAATTTCCTTGATTTAGAGCCTTTGAACCTCTTCATCTAACAGCACTAAAACAAAAAGGGGGAAAAAAAATACTCTAATTAGTTATTCAATAGGAAGGAAGTTCAGTAACGCAAAAACAACAACAACAACAACAACAACAACAACAAGAATAACCTATGCCTTACTTTCCATAAAAAGAAAAAAAGAAAATAATATTTATTTCATATCGATCTATCCATTCCAGATGATTTGCATCATACATTACCTTACTCTCCTGGGTAGATTATTTACTAATAAATAACAGAACTGACGAAATGAAATTGCTGAGAACCCCTTTTAGCCCGCCTCCCGCTCGGGCGGTGTGAGGGTTGGGTCGGGGGCTTTTCAGAAAACTTACGGTCAGAGAGTCTGCAAAGACGAAAAGAAACAAAATTATCAACCATAAAACCATTCAATATTTTTGCTATCTGATAAACATAAGACTCGATCATTTTTTTCAAAAGCTTTCCAAAACAAAAAAATAGTAGTTTCTCTCTCTCTCTCTCTCTCTCTCTTTATGTATCCAGCACACAAAGGAGCATAAAAAAGCATTTTTTCTATACCTGGCATCAGTGATGTGTGCATGCAACACTAAAAAACAAAAGATCATTGACTTTTTTTAAATGAATTGATGGCAAAATCAATGTGACGCTTCAGATAAGCATAATCAAGAGTATACTTGGTATCCTTACCACCTCGATGAAGGATAGCGTGATGCGTCACATTGACTCTGCTTGCGGTATTGTAGTAGCACATGTTTCCATAGGAATACGCCATAAACTCTATTAAGTGTGTGCCACTGCGCATCCACATCACATTCGCAAGGTTTGCACCATGGGGTCCCAAGACAATATCGGCTTGTTGAAAGGCTCGAACCTGTTCTGATACATTTATATCGCCAGCAGCATTGTCACCAAATACAAACATATCCTTATACTCCCTCATTATTTCTTTCTTCAAACCATAGTAGTTTGATGGCATTCGTGATAGCCCTTTGCGTTCAGCGAAAAAAAAGTGAAGTTTGCGTTCATTTATAGGAAGAAGTGGTGTCAAATGCAATCGTTCAAAAACGATAGCACGCATCGCATACAAGAGATGCGAAAATAAGCCTCCACATGTTTCAGGTATTGGATACAAAACAAGACGTCCATGTACGGGGAGCTTGCTGTAAAGTATACGCGAGGAAGGTATGCCCAAGACATCTGTCAGCCACTGTTTCTGAAATCCCCTAAATCTGCTCTGAATCACCAACACGGCATCCTCACGCTCCATTAATACTTTATAAACAGTCGCCAAACGGAGTAGGTGATCATGGGTAAAATGGAAATATCCTCTACACCACTCATCACATATGGGAACTACAACATCACGCCAGCCAATTTGTTCACTCTTATTAATGGCTGGAAGATACCAATGTCTTAGACATCCTCCAGCCGTGTACACATTTCCACCACATGTTATGACATGACCAACAGATACCACGGCGTTAGGGAATGCCACCACATACATTGGAGGTTGAGGGGGCTGGTACTGGGCGCCGGGGTATAACTTTCTTACAAGACGCATTCTCTCACCATGGCCCAATTTATCAGAGTAAACACTGTCAGAGTCCACAGGAAGAGTGACGTAGGTAAATGTGGAATCCCTAAAGAAAGCTTTCCACTTACCAAAAGGCTGGGTTATATTAAATGATTTTGAAAGAACCACTGGGCTCTGCTTTATCATAACAGGTAAGGCACCTGATAAAATAAATACGTCATCGTTGTATTGCTGTTTAACTACATTCAGGAGCCACTCTGGTGTTTCGATACTATGCTTGCGAAAAAACCCCGATGCATACTCATACCTTCTAATCTTTCGATTAAGAGGGTAGACAAAATGACACGATCGGTTTAGATTCCCAACGGCGGGCACCATCTTTAACCGTGCCTCTACCTGTTTCGGGAAGGCCTCTAGGCGTTCCTTTACAATCGAGAGTGCCTGCACAACCTCCGGTGATCTCCCCCACTTTGCCTGAAACAACTCCGGAGGCAGTCCTCGTCCAGTTCGGGCGGTAGCGTCAGCGGTCTTGGGTTCTGGTGAAACCATACCCCCTTGAATCAACAGCGATAAGATAATAAACATTAATAATAATATCAGAGGAAAAAGGACCCAAAGACTTGTGAGTTTTCGGGGTTTCTTTCGATGACCTCTGACTCGAGACGACATTTCTTCTTTTCTTTTTCACCCACCTAACCGTCCTTGTTAATTTGAAAGAACTTCACAAACAGCTTCCCCTTAGTGGCTAATTAACTGAGATATCAATAAATTGCATGTATGATTCTAGATATTGTGACACAATCTATAAAGCAAACAAGAAAAAGACAAAATCAAAAGAAATAGAGATGAAACCAGTTCTTCTATTATTGTACAGTTTCCTTTATCATACTGTTACATTTGAGTTACGCATTTCAGGGACTCAAGTCAGTCTTTTATGTACCACCTACCCGATTATTATTCAACATAAGTAAGAAGGTAATAAACTATAGGGATGCATCTGCCAAACAAAGGGATGCATTAAATATATCAAGCGGTAAATCTCCATTCTTCAGGTTATTGCGTAAACTATGTCTTCTTATCACCATGCAAAAAAGGAAAATATTAATGTCAAACCAATCCAAACAATAGTCCATACACTTTTTCACCATGAAAGAATGCATTATTAATGTAAACCATGATATGTAGAGGGAAGTGCTATAAAAAAAAAAGCTGAAGAAGAATCCTTACTTGTGTGCACCCCTCATCTTTTGTATTTGGAGATTATCGACAGAGCTCTTACCCAACCACACCATGCCTAATTCCCAAAAGCCTTATTTCACTTTAATGGTAAAAAAAAAAAAACAGCTACTATAATCTCCATGACCAAGCATCGTTTGTAAGCCAAAACGTTGCCACAAAACACCCCACGCAATGCACACAGCTAATCGTAGAAGTCCACATAAGAGAATGAATCACGATTCCCCTGTTTTCCTCTTTAAAAAGTAAATAAACATCCATATCATTCACTGTCTACTGGTGAAATAATGAATCAGGAGAACAGAGAAAACCCCCTTCCCCAAAAAGAAAAAGCAAGAGAAAAATGAGGCGCAGTTCACTGTTAATGGCAGAGAAACTCTCCAGATGGTATACTACAGGTGCCCTTCTGAGAAGCGATCAAACACAAAGAAAACAAAATAGCCAAAACCTCCCTATCTCGCTCTCTAAAAAAAAAATATGAATCGATGTCAACAACCGAATTAGCGAAATATTTTAAACAGAATGGTACATTTCTCTCTTATACAGAGGAACCTAAGTGCATCTACTGCAATTTGTGTGTGCGTGCACGATGGGGATCGAATTCCAAGTTATTGAAGTAAAAATAAGATTTTATCCAATAATTATTATTCTCCTAAATTACGAATCTTGGCGAAAGGGATGGGGTCATAAAGACCCTCTCGTTAAACAATACCGTTATTCTCAGAGAAAAAACAACAACAACAACAACAACAACAAAACGTCTCGGTCTTAACTGTTCCAAAATAACAATATAAACCCAAATGTTCGTACAGAGGATTGGATCCCATTCTTGCTTTAAACGTTTGAAACAGCAACTGAATTTTGTCGTCAAAAAAAGCACCTTTTCTATTATTCTAGCAAAGAGTAGCCATTAAAGGCAAAACCAAGAAGAAAAAAAATACTCAAATCCAAGGCAATTTCTCATTTCATAGTGCATCTCCACGTACTTATAATTGGCGCGGAAATTCAAACCACAAAAAAAAAACAAAAAAAAAATAGCAAGTTGTACAAAAGTGATGTTTATCATTCTCTCAATTGCGCTTCCGCCACTTTTTCTATTAAGGCACATTTTCGCTCTGTCTTTGAAAGAAGTCGAAGGAGCAACGCTGCCTTGGCTTTCTGTTGCTGACGTGATCGATTTGCAACAAGTACATGTTGCCTTCCTGCCATCACAAGTTCCTCCACACCAGTGTTGTGAAAATCCACAAGACCAATAAAAAACATTGGTTCTGGTGTTACAACAAATCCCGCAATAGAAAAACTTCCATCATTTTTGTCAAAAGGAATAGACGCTATTGACTGACCCATAGTACTAACCATTAGCTCCACTCCACCCCAAGGTCCTGCTGTTTTAGCGAGGCACAAAAGACCTCGACTAAGAACATGTCCTGCGAGGAATGCATTCTCACGTACATGGCGTTGTTGAACAGAACCCGAATCACCTAAAGAAAAATGACTAAGAGTTCTTTCTCGAAGCTCAGGCCGAATATCTTTTGTTTTTCGTCCAAGAAAGAAAAGGCGAAGTGAGGAAATGTCAAAAAAACTCTTTGAACTTACAGCCATCGAACCATTAACTACTGGTGCCTTGGCGACATGGTTGTCAATTGAGTTGATTCCAAGCGATATACCATTCTCAGGAAGTGTAATGAATTGTTGAACATCAGGAACCACCCGTACATTCGGTTTTTTATCAGTCACAGAGTTCATGAGAATAACACGACCCAAAGCATCAAGAATAACAAGAGTCACTAATTTTTTTTCATTCTCTGAATTCTTTATTGCAGAAGCAGAAACGGCAACTGTTGTTTTTTGCATCGATGATTGTTGTTTTTGTTCTAATAGTTCTGTGACCACACGATTTCGATACCGTTCATCCGCGTGCATACATTCTGTATGAACAAAGGCAAGATCCACAATGGGTCCACCATAGCGGTGTGTCAAACTACTACCATCCGCGCGAATAAGCATCACACGACCGTTCGTTGTTCCCAATGCACACACTACACGAGATGTTTCTTCTCGTTCTCGTTCTTGTTCTTCTTGTTTTTGACTTTGTTCTTCTTCCTTTTCTTCTTGTTTTTGTATCGCCACAGAACACACCACCCCATTACACGGGGAACGCGCAATCCATGAAGCAACGCCCACAGGTGCTGTGTGATACCACACCGCCTCCCAACTGCCGTCCCCGCTGGGATTTGGGCTGCAGACAAGAAAGGAGAATGCACCTGAAAAGACACCACGCGAGTCCCCTGGTGTTAGAACATGCCGATTACGCTCTTCACTGTGCGAGAGAAGATTATCCTTCTCCGCCACTTCGTTATAGCAACTACATAGTACAATGTGAATACCATTACTGAAGTTAATGGAAAATTGTGGGTGATAAAACAGTCGAAATACGCGTTGCGGACCCCTCTCTTGAAGAAACGATGACTCCCTCACTACAACTGGTACATCCTCCGTTGATGACAGTGTACGAACCAATGGAAAGAACAATGCCGTGATGTGATACTTTTGTTCGCCCTCTTCTTCTTCTTCTTCCTTCTCTTCCTCCCATGAAACAACAGCACATACTTCATCTATTGTTGCCGATTCTTCTCCCATTTCTTCTGAAGACCGTAATGTTGATGATAATAATGATGATGAAGTGGATGGAGTTAGTTGAAATGCCACAAGTGATGTAATACGTGCTTTTTTTCTATGCGAGTTTATACACCATAGACGCACAGACGTTAATGAACTGCCACCTTTCCGCAGATCTGGCCCCAACACATACACTTCCTTCAATGATCCAATGACACAACAGGAAAAACCAGCAACAGTGTGTGTATTGTACTGTATTACCGCTACACAACCGACAGATGGAATGCCTGGCACATTAATCACCTCGCCGCAGGTCGGCGGCAGCGATGTTGCACTCATTACTATAGAGAAGTATGAGTCCTCTGCAACTCCTACACTATCTTTAATAGTGTTAAGCGAAGAAGAGAAAAAAAATGAAGAAGTGATAGAAGAGATTTTCGTTGGTTTTCTTTTTTTCTTCATGGTAGGGTTCCCTACATAAATACAATTACGTACCAAAAAAAAGAAACACTTTTGTACCCAACCCATATTCATAAATGCGCTATGAAGAATAAAACTATGCATTCGTTCTCATTTTTGATTCATCCAAATAAAAATAGAAACGATCCCCCCATTATCCCTATATATATATATATATATATATATATATATATATATATATATATATATATAACAAAAATATTTAGTCATCAGTATTTTTATGGAATAAAGGAGAGTCCTTCTTCCCTGGAGCTTCTCCCTTCCTTTCATCCAGTTCTGCCTTTTTCTTACTTATCAAGACATCAAGCTCCTTCTTTAGTTCCGGTTTGTAACCAAAGAAGAAGAGCACTTCTAACCACACAAAGAAGACACTTGAGTGAAGCGCCTGGAATGGGTCATCCAATAACGCCGGTGCACGTCTCTCAAAAAAGGCGTGTGAAAAGAACTGTGCTATCCATCCAGTGATGTTCATAGCCAATGATAGTTTGGGTCTCTGTTTTAAATAGTGTGTGGCAATATACTGCATTAGGGCAATCACTGCAGCATATGGAATTCCTGCACCAGGCTCCATTTTAATAAACGTGATAGCATACACTCCAGCTGCGATTTGTGATAAATCAAGGGATGAATTTATTTTCACACGAGACAAGAATGCCAAGATTGATGTGAAAATAGCCGGTACAAAGAATATGTGTACAAGTTGGTTTCGCCAATCACTATGGTATGCGCCGTAAAACACAAAACCCTTTAGTAGTGTACAACCATTCTCTACAATAGCCCATATCTTTTTTCCTTTTTTTTCCTCCTTCATTTTTTTTCCAAATTCTAAGATATCAAAAGAAGAGGGAAAGCGCAGAAGCATCAATCAAAAGAAAAAAAAAACAATAACAACAGTTTGCAAAAAAAAAAAAAGAGTCGTTTTTTCTTTTCGTTTTTTTTTTTTTCGATGTGAAGAGCATGCAGTCTATTCACCGTCTCCTACATGTACTGAGGGGTGCAATCAAACGACTGAGGGGCAAGAGAGTAAAAGAGAGTTGAAAAATAACAAGAAGGAATAATAATAATAATAACAAAATATATAATTTGTAGTCCATGGTCTCCCAACAAATGACATTCTCATTTTTCTTCTTTCTCCTACTAGAAGAAAAACAAACCCAAAAAAAGAGCGAATAATATAAAAAAAAAGCAAATAAAAATACAAGGGATATGTCTTTTTCATCAAGCTACAAACTTTCCTGTCTCTAAATAAACAGAAAAGGGAATTCATACACCCCATATTTTTCAAATCCTTTTTTTTTCTTTTTTTTTTCACTCCCTCCTTCTCTTTTTATCCCTTCTAAACTTTTTTTTCGTTCTCTTTTTTTCTCTAAACCTTTTCAAGAACGCACGCCTCAGAGACTTCACGTCATTTGATTCGAACCTCACCAAATGTGAGTCTTGCCATTACGTAAATTTACTAATTCGTATCCCTCCGCATCAATAATTTCTTTAATATATGCTACAGATGCCCGTTCCTTCCGCTTCTGCATAGCTACACCAAATTCATCAAATGCCTCCTGCAAATGTGTAAGACATTTATTCCACCACACCTTCATACGAAACACCGCCTCTGCGTGAAGCATTATCGTATTACGATTAATTTCCGCCTGCTGCCGCTCAAGTTCTCGCTCGTGCTGCCGCATCTTTTCCTTCAGCTCATTAAAGGAACTAGGGGCGGTGAAGTCAGGGATGAGACTCTTTGGATCCATCATTGCCAACCGATTGGATTCCACTATGGACTGCACCTGAAAGTGTTCCTTTTCCTGGTTTTTGCTCATCGATTTACTCACGAGATAATACGCACTGCAGATGGTGGCCACACCAACACCAAGTGATGCTAAGAAGACTTGAAGACGTTTGGCACTCACGAATGGTGTTGGCTCCACATACGGCTGCAGCAACTCCGGTGCCTCTGAGGCTGTGGGTGTATACGCTGACAACTGCTCTGTGTTGCCTTTCTCTGTTCGGGTATTATTATCATCATTCTCATTATCATTTCTTCTTCTTGTTGTGGATGATGAGAATGATGTCGTTAACGATGTTTTGGACTTGGCCGCCTGTGCGAGAAGGGCAAAACGAGAGCGCCGCATTTCGCCTTAACACCCCCTACCTAATAGATGTACCTGAGGAGCAAAGAGAGAGAAAGAAAGAGTAATCATAATAATACAGTAAAAAAAAAAAAACGAAATAAAATGAAAAATAAAAAAAGAACGACACAGAGGATGTGCTAATTGCCATAACATCTCATTTCTTCTTTTCTCTCCTTTACACACTCACAGAGACGAAAGAAAATAATTTACACTCTTTTTCTTATCTTGTCACGCAAAGAAATAGAACAAGAACACACATATACATACATACACACACACACCAAAGAAAAAAAAGAGGCAGACACCCCTCCCCCTTCCTCTTTTCTTCTCATTTTCACTCTAATTCACACAAAACACAGATATATATATATATATATATATATACTTGTCACTTAGCGATCAGAACTCCCACGGTCGTCGGCACATGGGACACGCCGCATTTCCCTGTTCCCGCTCTGCCCAGCGTTCAATGCAGTGAATGTGAAATGTGTGTGTGCAGCGGCCTGTGAGGATTGGACACTCATCGCCGGGCACACGGCACTGCGGGCAACACGCCTCAAATGGCTGTCGACAGATCCCGCATGTGTCTTCACGGCAGTCCCACAACCATCGGGCAACGAGGTGAGCTCCTTTTATATTGACTTCCATTAGAAAGTTCAGGAACTATATATATATATACATAGTTACAGAGATATAGAAATGGAGATAGATATATAAAGAGAGAGGGAAACTGATGTAAATATATAAATAAATTTTGATAGGTATATATACAGCAACATGTGAAAGTATGTTTCTTTATCCGTTTTTATTTGTTTTTTTTTTTTTTTTGACTCAGTACGGCAAAAGAGTCACAAAACAAAACAAAAAACAAATAAATAAATCAATCAATCAATAAATAAGAAGAACGTGATAACAGATATCTACTTGGTAATAATTTAATATCCCACCTTGTTTCTAAAGGTGATGTGCATCCTTTTCTTATTTGTTTAATTATACAATTTTTTCTATTATTTATCCTTCACCCTCCTCAAGAGACAGCAGCCAAACCTAGAGTAAGAGCAGCACCAACAGCAGTAGAAATAAATTAAAGCAGCTGATCCTCTTATTATATTCTTATTCATCAAGAAAAGGTATTCATATATTCCTTTGAAGCTTTAACTCGCTGACTAATCTCTTCCACTTCTGCAAGAATTCTTGATGGTATTTCTCGCCGTCTCCTTTTACTCTCCCTCACCTCTCTCTCTTCGTTATTTCTCTTCTGTTGTTGTTTACCACCAACACCAACACTCAAATTAGTCGAGTCATCTAAGGTTGACATATAATGTAATGGACTTTGATGGTTTTCACTAAACCCCTTCCACTGCTTGTCATGCGCATTTGTTTCTCGAAGTTCCCCACCTCCTTTGAGACTTTGTGCAATATTAGCCTGCATCATTTCTCCTATTGTCGCATTACGTGTGAGGAGAAAATTATGTAATTTCACTTCTTCACGGAGTTGCAAGCGGAGACGTCGTGCAATACAAGTACGCAACCACTTTTTATCCGCCTCTGAAATACCATCTGGTGCATATACACTCGGGTAAAACACATACGTCTCTGGATCTGCCTTTGCAAGGGCCTCTATAGTTTTACGGTCTGGCATTGGTGGAATAAGAGAGGCGAGAAACTGCACCGTAGAGAAAAATAATAACAGAATAGATAAGGTGAGAACAACACGGACTCTATTATGCAAATGAACTTCAATCGTAATATCTGAACAGAGATTTATTGCCGCCGTACAAAGAATATTTGTATCGGTATCAAACCAGGAACAAGAAACTTTATGTGATTCATACGAAAAAACATAAAGCGCATACGCTGAAAATCCACACCCAACAGCTCCAAGAATTATATGAGCAGTCATTATGACAATATAAAAGAGAGGAACTGAACTTTTTGTAGCTATTGCACGAGTTGTAAAATAATTTACTGCAATTCCCATAATAGCCGCTACAAACATACAACATGTAACGGTTACAATAAAAGTACCAGGACTTGCCGCATAACCAAACAAAAAAGCATTAACAGATTTACCAAGTACATCACCATTTGTATTATTAAAAAATGGACTTGTACAATTTTCTATAGATGTCTCTTCATTTGCATATACACATACATCTCTTGAAGTGTAATAAAAGCATGATTCTAAAGAGACTCTTAAATAAATAATAAGCGCCAATCCCAAAGAAAAAGCTATTAATGCAAGAGGAAAGGTAACCATACAACGAATACGATTTCGTCGCAACACTGGATGTAATCCACGTCGTAAAACTTCCCATAATTGAAGGTCTAATTGATTTACATTTGGGTACTTCATACCTGCAAAAGGTGAATGTTGTGCAGTTGCCTTTTCATCTCCTTTACTTTTAATTGTAGTTTCATCTCCATTTACTTTAACAGGTACCATTTGTGGATTATAAACTGTACGATCAAACACCATAGTATCCATATTACCAGTTTGTCCAAGTTCAAAAAGACTTGATGGAGTAGCATTTATTTTTCCCATATGTATAATACCAAGTGATTGCGATTGTGATCGTGTTTCATCAAGAGTTTCATGTTCACTCCTTTGCTTTCGTTTAGCTGGTGATAACATTAACGGCAGTGATACTAGAGGTGGTAATTGCAATGGAGACCACATACCACATACCTCATCAAATTCTAATGCAAGAAGCGTACGTTTCTTTACTAGAGATATACTAGATTTTGTATTATTTAAATCAGAAACTCGTTTGCGTTGTAAAGATCTGGCGCGAAACACTGCTACGCTTTCCTTCTCGCTAGACATTACAACTACATCAACACCCATTTCATTAAGAAATTTAAACAACAATCGAATAGGTAATTTATTCTTTTTAGAACGACGTTTCTCATCTAAACCAGATAAGAAACGATCTCTTGAAGCTTTAATGAGGTCATTACTACGCAATGTTGTACGCCATAAACTAACAGAGATGGCAACAATAACATTTTCCACACGAAGTGGCAAAGAAAAGAAATCATTTCGTTTTATTGATCCCACTGCTTGTCGGGATTCACACTCCTTTAGACATAATTTAAACGCAGCTGATGTCTCCATCTCCTCCAAGTATGTATTTGGAAGAGGCTTCAGTATCACAACATTAGAACTAAGATCTAATAATGCTGTATCTCTTAAAAGACCGGTAACATCTTGGCTATTGTATGTGTGTTGCTGAATAATAGGATCAAAACTCAAAGCAAGAGTGCCTTTTACTTGAGGAGAAAGGGCAAAATCATGCGAGTTTTCCATTCGTACACATTCTTCAAGTAAAAAGAGAAAAAAAAATAAAAACAACAACAAAAAGAGGAATAAAAACAATAAGAAAGCATTATTATCAGAAACATATTCTACAAAAAAAAAACAAGTATTTATTTCTTTTTTTAGTCATACATTACCCAAGGGAAATTTGGATTAAACTCAGTAACCGTCTCAAAAAGGATAATAAAAGTAGAAAAATAAAAATAAATAAAAGTCAATTTAAGCATCTTCACGATGATCATCATCATCATCATCATTGGAAAGTTCATCCCCAACTGGGTAAGTTGTTATTTCGTTTACATCTCTTACAAGTTGTTTAAAGGATTCAAAATCCAGAGCCCCTGCAACATAAGCTGTACATAAATATCTCGCATAGTCTTGATCTTGATTCCACTCTTGCATTACTGCATCAGCAAGTTCTTCTAAACTTACAGAGGTGCCATTTGCCGCCTCTCGTTCAGTAAAAGCATGAAGAATTGAATCCACAAGTGTGGAATATCGCTTAAATAATGAGTATAACTCTAACGCTTCACTAGAGTCATGCGGCTGATCAAGTAATTGCATAACACTTTGTTCCTCTGAAAGAAAGTTTCCAATCGCATCGGTGTTTGCCCCCTCACCAAAAAAAGTGTCTAAACACTCCAAAAGAGCAACCTGCTCCATTTTTTTATTATTTTCCTCCCTCTTCGCACGTTCTTTCTTAGCTGTTAATACCAGATTTCTACTTTGCTTTTGATTCGTAAAACACCTTCCTTATTATTTTATTCGTAAGAGAGAAAAAAAGAAAACAATACACCCACAAACAGAGAGATAGAAAAAAAAATTTAGTTAACAACAGCAACAACGAAAAAAGAAAAGAACAGAGTTAAAGAAAGAGAATGTGTATATATCTCTTTCTTCGTTTTTTTTTTTTTTTGCCTTTACTAAAGCACTCATCGTTTATCATAGGGGAATGGGGTCAGTGTGGTCCTATATCCGAACAGTCTAAAATATATAATATTTTAAGCATTTTTACCCACAGAAAGAAGAATAAATAAAGTGTTAATAACATCGCGAGTGAGGGTATAGACTTTAGAAGGGTTTTTGGGATAAGAAGGGTACATTTTCCTTTTTTTCCTATTCTGCTTTAGTTTCCGTTTAGTTATTTATTCTCTCCCTCTCTCTCTTCTACCATCATGAAGTTCACATAGCATACACACCAAAGAACTGTCACCCTGACCCTTCCTTTCACCTACCCATCCCTATCTCCAAGACAATAGATACCTTATTTTTTTACTTTTTCTTTCCTTTTTTTTTCATTCCGTTCCTTGTCCTCTGCCTTTTTTTCTTTTCTTTCTTTTCTTTTTTCCATTTCTTTACACCAAATCCCCCTTTCGGTTGTATATATTTTCCCTCCTCTCTTCACTTGTCGAGATCCTTGAGGTCCGCTGCTGGGGCCTCGGCTGTGCCATCGTCCTCCTCGTCATCGGAGTCCTCCATGCCCTCCATGTCTCCCATTCCGCCCATACCGCCCATGTTCAGCATGTTGGAGAGATCGCCGTAGTCGCCGAAGCCGGCGGGGACCTC
This sequence comes from Trypanosoma melophagium, assembly GCF_022059095.1. Classification (NCBI taxonomy): domain Eukaryota; phylum Euglenozoa; class Kinetoplastea; order Trypanosomatida; family Trypanosomatidae; genus Trypanosoma; species Trypanosoma melophagium. Next base: position 769,515 of record NW_027125132.1, on the reverse strand, counting down.
ATCCTCCTCGTCCTCGTCCTTCCAGAGGTTCCAGTCAACGGAGAGCCAGTTTGCCGTGCGGCTGGTCGGCTGGTCCACAAGCTTGTTCCAGTACCCCTCCTCCTTCTTCACAGCGCACACCTGGATGGCAACACCTAACACCTTGAAGGTAGATTTCTCGGGGACAATCTCCTTGAGCAGTGTGATCTCGTCCTTTAGATCATGCGGTTCAGAGGATTTAGGGGTAATGCCCTTTCCAGTGATGCCGATGGTCTTTTCTGTGAAATTAATATTAACATCTGTGGCACCACTCACTTGAAGAGTGATGTACAGTTTGTCTTTACGCTCAGCCCACTTGGTAGGAAGGTGCGTCATTTTATATATTAGATAAAAACAAGTGTCGGTTAATATTCCTTAAAATAAATAGATAAAAACAACAAAATAGATACACATCCATAAGGAACAAAAAAACAAAAAAAGAAGAGAAAAAAGGGCAAAACATGTGAAATAAGGTCCTTTCCCTCACTTTTCAAAATCCAAAGGAAAAAAACAAACAAACAAAGAGAAAAAAGAATCAACGGAAATATATATATATATATATATATATATATTCCGTTCAGTTTTTTTAAATAATCACCGGAGATAATGTTCTTCTACGTGACTCGTTGCTCTTTCTTTTCTTTTTAATTTGTGCCAATATCACCACCACCACCATTGTCATCATCATATCTTCATCATTACTACTTTTCATTTGTGCTTTGTAGGTAAGAGAGACAGTGTGACATGTGTGAGGGGGCGGATTGGCCTTGATAAATTTATATGGTTGCGTCCACCTATTCTTGTGGAGCCTCACGGATGTAAAGTACGTTATTACAGCGCAGAAGCATTTCCCCAAGTTCTGTTTCTTGCTTCGCCTTTTCCACTGTATCCCGCAATTGAAGATTCATGTAAGGGTCACAGCTGACCAATGTACCAACGTAAACAGGACCCCACTTGCTCTTGACATGCACTTTTCTGCCGACGAGACTCGCCAGAAATGCAGCCGGCACGTTTGCGTCCATTGTTTACTATAGAGATAACACTAATAACACCTCTAAAAGGAAGGAAAAGAATAAATAGGAAAAACAAAGAAAAAGAAAGGAAACAAAAAGGTGACACAAATAAACCCAGAAAATATAATAAACGTAAAGGGTAAAAAAGAAATAAAATTCAATAGAAAGAGAAAGTACACCCAACATCAGTGCAAAGATATCTACAATTGCAGCACCATTTTAATTCAATTCTTTTTTTCCCCCACTACACTCGTACAGTCCATTTTTTTTTTTTTTTACTCTCTCCTTTTCCAAGGGAAACGCATATATATATATATATATATATATATATATATATAGAGTGAAAAAGCAAAAATATCTCTCACAAAATAGCACACCACAGCAAAAACAAAAAAAAGTATCAGAGTCGTTAAATGACACCTGTCATTCAGAATCCCACGCATATGATCCCTTCTCATTCCCCATATATATATATATATATATATATATATATATTCACAATGTACGAAACAAAGAGCATAGGGGAAAAAAATAACAACAAATCAACTGGTTTTGTCTTCTATTCGTACCTTTTCAAGACCTGTACAGTGGGAGGAGTACCGAAGATGGGCAAGCATATCACTCTTAGGGCAAGTTAACGTGCATCCTGTACAATTAAAGTAGCGAAGATACCCAAGTTTACCATAACTCTCTGGCACCGATCCTGTAAAATTGTTTCCGGCAAAATTCACACGCGTAATACTGCGCGGAAGTGGGGGTAGCGGTCCTTGTAGTTTATTATTTTCGAGTTCAAGCCAACCTAGGGTCTTCATGTTACCCATCCAAGTCCCGATACGACCAGTAAGGTTATTATAACCAAGTGAGAGATGGTGGAGGTTGTGCAGTTCACTAAGATCGGGTATTTTACCAATGAAACTGTTATGGTCTAGTAGTAGAACGACGAGACTCTCGAGTCGTTGGAGTGAGCGTGGGAGTGTTCCTGTAAGTTTGTTGAAAGCCATATTAATAATCTCTGCGTGTATATTGCGAATCATAAAGTCATCTGGGAGTTTCCCGCTGATACGGTTATGGGCGACATCCAGCTGCTGTAAAAAGCAGTGGTAGCTTGTATCCCACATGGTCCCATTCAGCTTATTGTACGAGAGCCCGATGCTGCTGGTCATTTGAAACGCCTTGAACTCCCGCGGTATCTCCCCCTCCGCCTCCCCGCTGTAGTGCTCCATCGAGAGCAGCCCGCCGTCGGCGCGGGGCGGGGGTGTGTGCCAGCCGCCAGTCACGCAGCGGACGCCGGCCGGCGGGGGGTGGGCCCGCTCGTTCCCGTCCCACGCGCACGGCTCCTCCGCCTCCCACCCGCGGCGGAACTGCGAGGGCCACCGCTGCCGCCCGCCGGTGTTGTTGAAGAAGCGCCGCAGGGCCAGCGACGTCACGGAGGTGTCGAAGAAGAGATCGTAATCGCAGCCCATGAACTCCCCACACACCGGCAGGACATGCGAAAGAAGAATAATGGTAATAATACAAAGAAGAAGAGAGGGGGCCATCTAAACATATATATATCTATATATATATGTGGGTTGTTCTTTTTTTTGTTTTTATGGGGGAATGGTATGGTATTGTACTCACAAAATGAGTACCTTTCACTTTTTCCACCAGCGACCCACGTGTGTGAGGTGTACGCAAAGTAAAGAAAGAAGAAAAGAAGAATGGAGAATTAAACAAAAAAGAGGCAATGGAATACGAAAAAGAAAAAGAAACAGAAATTAAATAAAAAAAATAACAACGACTAAGAGAACATAAAAAAAAGAAGGAATCCATGGATGATAATAATAATGCTGGTGATTTGAAAAATAAAGAAAAGGTGCAAGATAAATTAAACCTACCCTCTCAGATAAAATTCGTGCACAATAAAAAAAACATTCCACCCAATGGGAATCTCAACAAAGGGGAAAAAAAGGTACAGAACAACAACAAAAAAGAAATCAATAAAGAACACCACATACAGTACACATACAGAAAACAAACAACTCAACGAAAATAAAACCAAATATATCAATAAGTTAAAAAACACGCTTAAAAAGCAAAAAGAAAAAGAAAAAAATCACACAGTCTTCCTCTTCTCTTAGGAGAATATATGGCGTATCAATACGAGTCATATGCATGCGTTCGTGTCCAAGTAATTATGTGTGTTTTTTTTTCTTTTTTTTATATATTTCTGCGTGTGCGTGGAGAAGGGGAAAGGGGATAAAACTCCCCCACGTTTTCGGGGAATATCATCAATCATAGCAGTTATCATCTGTCTTACGGATTCCGCTTCTTTCCATTTACAATAACGCCCCATCTCTTTTATAAATCCATTTTTACTTACTTGCTGCTCTATAACATACATTAAATTACACATACACCTCACTCATAGGAAGACTGACGTCCTTCTCTCACGATAACACCCACGAAATATCATATACTTACAACTATGTGTGTATACAGTATATATTCAGTATATATATATTCATATCCACAGAGCGCGTAAATATACGCGGTGTACGTCAATATCTTTCTTTATCTCTCTATTTTTCTCTTACAGAGGTACACAGACACACATATATACCCCTCTTCCTTCCCCCCTTAAGGCAAAACTCCAATACTAACAACACACAAACGACCAGAGTAGAGATACACAATAAAATATCTTTCGTATTATCAAAACAGCAAGAGTACATACATAACAACGAGAACGAAAAAACATCATGATGGTAATAACAGCACCAAGTTCAGTGGCCACCTCAGTCACTGGCGCATAAATATCTAAAGAGAAAACATAATAAACCATAACAGAAAAAAAAAAATCAAGGCGTAAAAATAGTTTGTGAAAAAAAAACAAAAACTTGTTTATTCTCTTTTTCAATTTCCTTTTCACAAACTCGTTTTGGTCCTTATGGCAGTTATCGAATTCCTTTTTTTTATTTCCTGCCTTTTTTTTCCAGTATTGCAGCTCGTTCTATTTTCTCCTCTTTACTTTTTTAATTCCTTCTTCTCCACCCTTTTTCACCCTCATCCCTTTAAATTCCCTCTTCTCCATAGCACATTACTCTGGATTTATTCAGTAAATAATAATAATAATAATAATAATAATAATAATAATAATAATAATAATAATAATAATAATAACAATTACTATTATTATAGGATCAGAGAAGTAAAGAGAACGTAAAGTCATATAAATAGAAGCAAAGAAAGAAAAGAACGCGAACAAACACAGAAATATTCAAAGATAGGGAAGAAGAAAACAGTAAATAAAAGGAACACACGTAAAAAAAAAAAAAAAAACAAAAAAAAGACAAATGAAAAATGGACACATCGTGACACCGCTAAATCTCATTACCACAATGTGTTTGCTGGGCTATTGTACTTTCGACCGCAACAGTCTCTTGCCGTTTATCATTTTTCTTTCTTCCCCTTTCTATTTCCCCGTTTCTTTTCTCCTCACCCTGGCATTCATCTCTACACTTCTCTCTCCATATATATATATATATATATATATATATATATATATATATATATATATATATAGAAATAGTGCAGATTTGCTTATTTTACACACAGACATACACAGAAACAAAAAAAAATATATAATGAAAATGAATGAAAACAAAGCGGAGAGGCGTTTATAAGGGAAAAACAGATGTGGGTAGAGAAATGACCATACGGGGTGCAAATAAACAAATTAGAAAGTAATATTACTACCAGCATTAGTAATAGTAATCATAATAACAATAGCAAATACAGCGATAGCAGGGAAATGCGTGCGAAATACAAATATAAACATAAACAATCAAACACCCATATATATGTAAACACACACACACACACAAAGTGTGAATGAAATTTGCCCAGCCGCAAAGCTTCACTTGTTCTATCACTTTAGTTAAGACGACAAGCAATCATCAACGTTATTTACTCACTCGCCACTAACCTTATGATCAAGAAGTAAGACACAACAACAACAATACCATAAGCAGGAATTCAACGGCGAACAAATTCTTTTTTTTAATTCGTTTCTTGTTTTCTTTTTAATATCTTTCCCCTACTTCAGGGAATAAAAAGAAAGGCCATAGATGCAGGAAAACATATACGATCGATGAAGAAAAACGAAAACAAAGAAATAAAAAGAAGAAAGAAGAGAAAACAGTGTATTTTAACTCTACTACTAGTAACCCCATATCATATAAAAAATACAAACAATAAATTGAAATTGTACCAAATATTTATTTATTAAAGAATCCTAAAAACTGACGAAAAGGAAGTGCTGAGATGCCCTTTTAACCCGCCCCCCGCTATCCCCATCGCAAGTTCCACCCCTTCGCTACGTCTGCTGAGTGGACTGTTTTGCCTCGAGATAAGCCGTCCGCCGGGTTCTGCTCTGAAGCTAAGTAACAACACTTTGCTCTTATGCCGTGCGGGCGCAAAACTCTGTCGATGGCGTTAGCTTCCTCCACCAAAGCTTGTGAATGTGCGTTTCCTTTTTGCAAAATATGCATGACGGTTGTATTTTCCACGCAAATATCCACGGGACCGTGTAGATGCGTTTTAAAACCGCGTAAAGCGAGATGAACTGCTCTTGCCTCCGCTTGGGATATCATATGGGGTGTGCGTTCCCACGCACCGACCGCGGCCAAAACGCCCCTGAAGCTTTGAATAATAACGCCCCCCATCCGTACATGGAGGCGTCAGTGCCGAGTGTTGCCGTGGAGGGCAACTTTTGTGGAGGATGAACCGGGTCGTTCATTAACAATGTGTTGAGCAAACTTTGTCCGATGTCCTTTGCAGTTGGTGATAAATTTGCCGGGTCTTGTGGCCGTATTAATCCTCGATTTAAACGAGATAAACGTCGACGTACGATTTTCAAGAAGAAATAATAAGGGAAAAGAGACGCACCTCTTACCCCACCCGCGCAAAGCATACGCGAAACTGTGCTCTCCAGTTCTTCGACTGTTTTGTTATCTAGTGAAGGAGCCTGCTGCAATCTCTGTATTGTTTTCTCACTTAAAGACACCGTGTTGTCTTTGTGATTGAAATGTACGCCTATGAAATCATATTCTTTAGTGTTGGGCTTCTGTTCTCCAATGGTGGTGCCGCATTGTTGCATGTTCTTCCGAATTGTCTTTCCCCAAGCATCCACCTTCTGATGTGGACCACTTATTCGGATGTTATCAATCCATACATGTATGTGTAAACCTTCTGGTACTGCATATTGTGGCAATGCCAATTCTGAATCTCCAGCCAAAACTCTTTTAATGGTATTTATAATCTCAGGACTACATTTATAGCCCATGGGAAGGCGAGTGAACTCAACGAGTTCTCCCGATTCCGTGCGGCAACGGAAACTTGCGCGTGTGTTTACGGGTAGTTCCACCTGGAAAAAGGATGCCTTTAAATCAAATAATGTCGCGGTTTCGCCGTGAACCGCATCCAGGCACCGGGAAATGTGTCCCAAAGGCACATCGGCCTCATGATCATCCCTGTCATTCTTTTCTCTCGGCCACGCAATAAAACGTCTTCTTTCTCCGGAGGGTTTGCCCTCCACCACCGTAAACGGGCCCACCCAACCTGCAGTTGGATGTAATGAAGCTGTACAAATAATTCCTGCTTCCTTCATACGCTGCGCATCAGCGTTATTATTTCGTAAGTTGGATTCAAGCCGTTTGGCGTATAATTCGGGTTTCTGCATAATGTGCCACACCTCATCCCAATGCCTCCTGGCCTTATGGTTGAGGCGGTCTCTTATCCATTGGGTGGAAAGTGTGCCTACGTCTATTTGTTGCAACGGTAATTGTGTTTCGTCTTCTTTTGTCGCCACACTGGTTCGGTGTGATTGTTGCAGTATATTATGCCCTTTGAAAGGGGCGCGAATGTGTTGCGTTGTCAATTCTGGTAATTCCCATTTTTCTGCAGCCCATTTTTCCAAGTCTCTTACATCAATGATGTCAATTGTGCGGACTTGTTTATTGTTGCGGCCCAATGGCCTAAGTATCGCACCGTGCTGCGTGGGAGTTCCATGGGGTCTGCGTGTTTCCCTAACTGTGTTAGTAATCGTGGATCGAGATCGTGTTCGATCACTGCTGCCGCGGCGTGTGCTAGCGCTCCTCTCTTTATGGAGTGAGCTGCCATTCCGTACGGTCGAAGGATATTCTCCATGTCTTTTGTGGTAAATATCGTTAACTTTTCGTCGCTTGTCATTCCTTTTACGGTTTCCTTGACGCGTCGTGCGTCCGCACCTGCGATTACCACGTATCTTGCTGCTCTGTGAGGGTCGCTCGTGAATGTTTTTGGTAGTGCCGCCCAATCCACTATTATGGCATTGGTATCTTGATTGTGTGGCACGAAATTTTGTTTTTGAAGTTGTGCTATTTCTCCCCATCGGCTGTAACCCACGCCAGTCGTAATGCCACCCAATCTTTTTCCTTTGTCAGAGTAACGATTATCATATCCAATTCCCATCTTAACATGGGGCGTGCCTGTTTTAACGGGTCCTGTGCCGCCGTCTTCTGTAAAACCCATTAGAAACATTTGTGTGGGTGTTCTGGGCGATGCTAGCATGGTGATCAGGGTACGCGTGTATTGAATCGCGCTGCTATTTGCCAGTTGTAAACTTACTATAAAAAGTGGAATGTTTTCCTCTTGTACCTCTAAATTGTGTGTTGTGGTGAACTCTATGAACCTTCTTATTATGGATCCCCGTTGTTCCCATGTTGTGCGGGTCCACATGTGTTTTGCGATGCGGTTGACCTCTGATGCCAACGCCGCGGTGTACGGGTCGTGAGAGCGCGCTGGAATTAAAGTTATATCGTTCATGGATTTTGTCCCTGGAGGGAGTGTATCGGATGGGAAAACCTCTTGTAACTGTTGTCTTGTTGCGTGTTGATCTTGTATATTACCTGTTGTAATCTTCTGTGTGGCTGTTTGAATATGTGTTCGAAAGAAAACCACGGTGTTGAGGGGACGCGACCAGTCTTGCGTCCTGACGTTCTTTTGGTATCCTATTTGCCCGGGCCCCGGTATTCACTGTTTCCGTGGCCGGTAATTGTTTTTTGGTTTAAATGGTTCTCTGTACGCGTTTACACGGCACGTCGTGCTGTAATGTCCGATGCGACCGCATCTGAAACACCGAGCCTTACTCGGCGGTGGTAATGACTGTTTCCGTTTTACCTTATTCACGGCTTGCGCGATTGAATCTTCCTTTTGCCAAGGCTCTTCATAAGCTTCTCGTAGTGCGGTTATCTTCACGCCTGGGTGATCTTTTGCAGCCTGAATTAGTCAGAGGTGTGTATATACCTGTCATCCCATATGGACGAGCTGCTCTGAAATCCCCTCGTTACGAAAGGAGTCCAGCCATTGTATGAACATATCCCATGCATCTTGATAAAAAGGACCGGGATTAACCAGTCTGGGAAAAAGTTGCTGACAAGCCGCCACAAATCCTGTTGGTGATGTATCCATCAAAAATTCCATCAGTCCATCAAAGGTCCGTATTTTTTCTATAGGTCGGCTGCTTTCGAGCCACGTTGGTTGGCGGCGTTCCTGGATTCCCCGAAGACCCAACTTCGGGTGTTCCTCATTTTCCGGCAAATCGGGCGCTGGTTTCCCTGCCCAGCTTGTTATATTTCTACCTTGCGGTGGTGATATCTTTGGTTCCTTAGTTTCACCCGGAACAGACAGTTGTTCCGTTTGATTGTAGTTTTCCAGCGCTGATTTTAATTGCGCTTGTGTGGCAGCATGCTGATTTTGCAGCAGTCGTAGTTCTTCAAGCGTTTGGTTTAATTGTTTGTGAGATGCTGCCAGTAGGGCTTGCGTGTTAGCCTGTTGATGCATCTGTGCCAGTTGATTTTGTAATTCCTGGAGTTGTATATTAGCGGTTTGCTGTGCTCGAAAAGCTTCGTGTTCTAAATGTGCTCGGGCGCTGTTATATTCTTGATGAAGCCTTAGAGCTTGCTCTCCCAGTGCGGCCCATTCCGCCCCGAATAAGTTATTTGTCGTCTCGAAAATTTGTAGAAAATTTTGATTTCGAGGCATTATAAAACCAATAATGGACGGGCACACGGATTCCCAGTCCATAAAGTTGTTTGGTCCCATTTTTAATTTGAGAGTATCACCGTCTAAAGTTAGAGTACTGTCAACATGAAAAGTGTGTTGCGGCATATCCGCAGGTCTCAAATCAAAGGAAAATTCTAATGGACCATATCGGCGCACAAAATCCTTGAAAGCCTTAGTGCAAATTCTTCACTCTAGTGGTATATAAGGCTGAAATGGTTGTCGAGATCTTACTTACCTTAAAAACCTACTATTTTCTTTTCAGAAACTTACTATTGACACGCTGTTAAGAATAAAAAGAAGTAAAAATATTCCCAGTAGTTAAACCCATACAAGATATAAAAGTCAATAAGACTCGATCATTCTAATCGCAAGCTGAGAAAAAAAGTATCAGAGGATCAAAGAGAAATAAAAGCACCTATGTATTCCATTCCATTACATAAATTCATACACACATACATATCTGTATGGGTAAATATAACTATATATATATATATATATATATATATATATATATATATATATATATATGTTTGCTTTGTTTGTATGTATTCGTCTAGAGAGACACAAAAAGATACAGAGGGGCACTCCCTTTGCTGTCCATGCATTACAAGCATTACTACTTCCATAGCAATAGTAATATCAGCAAAGAGAACAAATGCAAAGAAAAAAAAATAATGATAATAACAATAATAATATCACTATAGGGAGATAAACACTATATTTATAATGTCTAACTCTCTCAATCCTCTCTTTATTTCAGCTCATTTATTTTTTCTCTTTTCTACTCATTTTTACTCACCACTCTGCTGTTTCGTACCTTATCACTATTATCGTTATCATCATGATCACCACAATTTTACCTCTGTTATCATTATTACTATTATTATTATTATTATTATTATTATTATTATTATTATTATTATTATTATTATTATTATTATTATTATTATTATTATTCGTACTACTACGTCTATAAAGAGAATCCCAATCTGTACATACAAGCACAAATCAGCCCTATCTTTTAGTTAAAGAGAAGAGATACAATAATAATAATAATAATAATAATAATAATAATAATAATAATAATAATAATAATAATAATAATAATAATAATAATAATAATAATAATAATAATAATAATAATAATAATAATAATAATAATAATAATAATAATAATAATAATAGTAATAATAAATAATGATACTTTAAAACATTTGCATGCACTTTCGTAGGGCATCCTGCACGACAAACATGCAAATAACAAAAACAAGCATTTAAGGAAACGCAAAACAAAACGAAGAAAAAAATCACGGGAAAACACAAACAAGGAAAATCAAAACAAAAAACAAAACTTCGTGCGGGAAAAACAACCAAAAAAACAAAGATAAAAAAACAAAACCAAAACAGAAACATAGAAGAGGAAAACGGAGAAAAACAAACAAACTGAACACATAATAGTTGATGCCTCTCCTCAAAAAAAGAAAAGTAAACGTTTTTGTTTTTTTTAAAGGAGCCCTTTCTCATAGATAAGAAATCCCATATTATTCCACATTCTCTTGTTTCCTTCTTCTTCTTCCTCAATACAGATGCGTGCTGGGGTAGGGGTGGGGTATCGACTGGCAAAAATAAAACAGAAGAAGAACTCCGCCAGAGACGCAACTGCTCCCGCTGTTACCACTGATTCATTGCTTACTCTCTCTTTTCTACCAAACTTGGTAGACGAGAAAAAAAAATTACGGCAAAGAACAACGAAAGCAAAGTAAAACACACACACAACAACAACAAATCCTCTTGATTGAATGGAATACACGCAAACATGTACTCCTGTACATGTTTGTACTTGTGCACACCAATATGTAATTTCGTTTTTTCTTTTCTTTGTTTTGTTTTTGTTCTTTTCCGACTAACTAGCTCTTCTTCAAGTTAAAACCCCACTTTTTCTTGCTTCTTGCCATCTAGGGTAACTGAACCATTTAGTCCCCATTTTCACTTGCTTCGTTACCTTTCATCCCCACTCATCTGTTAGATTTTTTTGTGTTTCAGCCTTTCCTACTTATTTTTTTTTTTGTTACTTGTATTGAAAAAGGTTTATATATTCCCACTTAGGCACAACAGGTTAAGTAGAAAAGTACTCCAATGAACTGGCATTTTCCTCAAAAAAAAAAAAAAAGATCAATATGTGGGGGAAAAGAAAGATGCGATCGATCGGCTTGTACGATACGTTTTATTATTATTATGTTTTTTTTTGTTTCGAATACTTTCCTTCAGTGCTCCCCTCTCCGCCGGGGCCATTGGGGATGCGCTGTTATTGCTTCAGTACCGTACTACGGCAGTGGCCATAAATCCCAAATTCGGTGACTCTCAGAAGTTGGAGAGGGTAATATCTTCAGGAGTGTGCAAGAAACGGCACTTCCGGCGGTTACAGCAACTCTTCATGAAGTGTCGACAGACCACGTTGACGTTTACTTTCGATGTTTTATTGCCCCCCGTGAGGTCTTCCGAATCGGGAGTATTTGCGGCACTCAAACCCTTGTAATCTTCTGTAGAAGCAGCAGATTGGGATTGGGGGAGTGTGACACAAGCAGTGGAACCATCACGTAGTACGAGAGGATGCATAATGGGGGTAACATTGGAGCTCTGTTGTTGTTGCTGTTCTTGCTGAGAGTTTTGCGTATATGTCTGCTGTACTGCGACCGGTGTTAACATATAAACAAGTGGACCTCCACCGGGCTGTTGGGGCGGTATGAAAACCGGCTGCATGGCCGACACCGCCCCTCCATCGAGACTTTTCGCTGGAATGAAGTGCGGAACTCCATCGTCCGGGGCACCCATTATTGGCGCTGTATTGTACATGGCGTTAGGCGTCCACACCAACGGGGATGGGGAAACAGGCGCTGTCATGACTGGCCCACGTTGTTGGGGCATCGCAAATATTTGTTGTTGTTGTTGTTGTTGCTTTTGTATGGCTGTGCCGTTGATATTACAACTTTGTAACTCGTTATAAGGGTAATATGCAAGCGCAGGGCCTGGTTGAGGGAAGCTTTGATTAAACACCGGGGGATTTGGTACTCCGTAGTTCTGATTGGAGGTATCAAAAAAGAACATGTTGGTTTTGCTTTGCTTGTAATTCCTTACTTTTTGTTCTGTATTTGTTTAGATGATTTTTCTCTCCCCTTTGGTTTTAGCTCCCTTTTGTTTTCTTTTTCTATTTTTATTTCTTTTTTTTTATTTTTGCTTTTGCTTTCCGGACCTTCCTTTTTCTTCGACAAATCCACGTCTGACTCCAATCACTGGGGAATGCTTCTCACGAGAAATTTTGAAGACCTTGACGATGATATATTCTACAAAATAAGAAAGGAAAAAAAAAAGAAAAAGAGGAATTCCACAATTCCAAGAAAAAACAACAACAACAACAAGAGCAATAATGAAAACTTATACAAGAACCACTTGTCCCTTTTTTTTTCTTTGATGTTCTTTCGCTTTTTAAGGACTCCAGAGCGTTTATGTAGCACTTGTTGTGCGAATATACCGTTTTGCAACACTATCAGTGCGGGACATCAAGACACGTATCACTTGTTCCCGTTCCACCCCATCAAGAACTGGTGAATTTGCCATCTCTACAAGTGCTGCACTTGATTCACCCAAAAGAACTGCCATTACACTTGTTTTACGCTGCATCGAGGTAATGGGTTCCATCTGCATCTTGGTAGCATCTACCATAGACTGAAGTTCCTCGTCAAGTGTGTGTAGGAGCTGCAGAAGCAATGCGACCCGTTCTTGCGGTAATGGTGACGCAGAGTTTTGATCCAGCAGCCGCTGAAAGGCATTATAATAGGCTGGTACTGCCACCTCAACAAAAAAATCGGAGAAATCATCCTCGTCAAGTATATGTTTCGCAAGTTTCAACTCTCCTCTCACGTGTGCCGCAATACGTGTAGCGGCGTGGTGAATATCGGCGTGTGGAGCGGCGATATCGGCGAGTTGACTCAAAGCGGTGTGCTCCATATCGTTTCGGATGTGTCGTGAAAAGTCCTCCACGGCGGCGAGAATTGTGGCCCGTGTGAGTTCTGCCACGACGCGTCTGTGGTGTTCCAAAAGACTGTGCGGGTCGTGGCCGTCGACGAGGGCGGCGCGCATCTCGCCGTCTGTGAAGGCGCGGGCGGCGGTGTTGTGTTGGCGGAGGGCCGCGCGGACGTTGAGGGCGGCGTGAAGTCCGCGACCCGCCCGGCCCCGCGCCACGAGGGCGTCAGCGGCGGCCTCCGCGACGGCCCGCTGGAGGGCGAAGAAGCGGCCGGCGTAAACCCCGCGGGCGTCGAGGGCGTCGGACTTCTCCGGCGGGAGCCACGCGATGAGTCGCACCGCCACAGCGAGAAGCGCCCGCTGGAGATCCAGCAGAAGTCCAGGGCCATAAAACAGAGAAGTCTCTCGCCCATCATGATCATTTCCTTCTTTATCACAGTTATTATTATTATTATTATTATTATTATTATTATTATTATTATTATTATTATTATTGTCATTGTCATTATCGTTATTATTATTATTATTATTATCATCAACGGCAACCACGGCGGCTACCCACGCTCCCACATGCGGCTCGCAGAGGGCAAACCACCACGATGGCAATTGCGAGCAGCACCAATCGCAGCACGACAGCAATTCACCGCAGACAGCCTCCACTTCTCTCTCCTCACGCAACACACCGGCGAGGGCTGTCAACTCACCGCAGACCCCCACAAATAGACCAAGTGCATCACCAAGAGGATCCACATCGGGTTTTCGCGCGAGACACGCCACAAGGCGGGATACAACATTGCGTAGAGGATCGGACACACCGTGGGAGATGCACTCCAGTCGGCTGAGTACTACCATCATTACCTCAGAAGACTGTGACGCCTTCGCAAGAGACAAGACTCGTCGGCATAGTTCACATAGTTGTCTCACTAATTCAAGTAAGAAACGTGTCTTACCTGTCAGCAGCGCGCTATCTTGCTGCTGTTCAAGTTGTAGAATATGAAGATCTGTCATGGTGTCATGTACCAGTGATCGACGGTGTTCCCGTAGTACACGACCATCTAGTTTCTCTAGCATTTCTACCAATGGTATTACATCCTTCTGTGCCTCTAGTTTAAGTGTTACGCTAAAGTCCATTTTTGGATCCATTATACGGAGGAGTTTTTTGACTTCACTTAATATTATTGCTGCCTGTTTTGGGGAAGAATCAGTTGATGATGATAATGAGGGAATATCCTCTAGTGAAAGAATCAAGTCAAAAATATGATCACGTGTGGTATCAAACGCTTCTGTCAAAAGACGCTTTCCTACACGTGTTTTTACTTCTCCGTTAAGATCTACTATTGTTGCTAGGGCGTGAGAACAAAGTTCCCTAGGGGTGGGATCTAGGAGATTACTTCTTGTACACACAGAAACAAGGAGTGCGATATTTTCAAGTTCCCCATGAATTAAATAACGGCGACAGTAAGCTTTAAGAATTGAAACACAAATATCATCAAGATCCCCTAAAATATCAACTAACCGTAAAAAAGAACCATGATGGTCGGTACTCCATGTATCTAAACTTACATTTGACGTTAATAAATTTTGAGAAACCGTTTCTGGAGTTAATTGTTTATCCAGATCTATAACAGGAGGTCGTGTATTGTGATCTTGATTAAGACACAACATGTTGCAGAGTACTTTAGCAGATTCTAACACATATAGGCAAGTATTATTAATATTATCCTCTAAATCAGAAGAAGATTTAGAATGAGATGATAGTAGAACAGAAGAAAAGTGATATCCCATGATCATCGCATCTTGGTTACCAAATGGTTCATTACTTTTATTACGCAGTGAAGAATCTGGTTGTGCCACACTTATATAAAGAGCGTCATCAACACTAATTGAAACGCAAGCTAAGAGTCTTTCACGGGGTATAGAACAAAAACAGGACTCTTTATGCACTGTCAATTCTAAAACGATGTTGTATTCTTTAAAATTTTTATTGGCTCCTTTTGGAATCATAAGTATTACAACGTTACCCCCTTTCCATTGATATTCATCATGATTTAAAGTATTCTTTCCCAATACTGTCGCTGAACTTACGATAAGACCCTTATGTCGAAGGCTCCATGTTGCTTTAACTTGCTTTGGTAAACCTTTTTTACTACTTTTACTATTGGAAATGTTGTTTTTATCCATGACACCAAGACGCACACTTGTAAGAGTTAGAGTAATAGAGTTACCAAAACAATCTCCACGATCTTCACTATGGATATCTTTCCAGACTTTTAATGCATGTGTTATATTTTTGTCCCTCCTACTAAGGTCAATATTCATCATATGAAGTCGTCTCTTTACTTCTTCAAGGCATTGCTCTTGAAAATCATCAAAATCTTTTGAAGAAATAAAATTCTCTAATCGTCTATATGGATCCTCACCACTCCACGTTTTATCATAAGTAAATGCCACATAAAGATATTGTAATTCTTGTGACACATCTGTTTCGGATGCACGACGAAGTACATCTTTTGCAAATAATGCGACTGCGGCAGGATCAAGGGATTGATCAAGAAACTTTTTAAGAAGTACTGCCAACATATCCTTTCGCACCTCTGTTGTACTTTCTTCCGGGTCCCATGGGGCACGTTGTGTTACTGACTTGATACAATCAGAAAGAAGTAACATTAACTTCTGATGCTGTGACTCCATATCTTTTTTATCATTATCATCTCCAACCCATAAGGACATTGTACGACGCGCCGTCTCAATAAGAGAGGGTCCAGCGTTTCGTTTCATTCTTTCTAATAATAACGGTGGTGTTATTCCTCTTGTTTCCGTTGCGGAGAGACGAAGTTGAGATGCGGTGAGAACCCTACTTGTTGCCCGCAGTGAGCCATTCGAGCTCTCTGCCCGCAACTCTGCAATGTAATCCTGCGGGATCTCAATAGACTGCAGCCACGTTGGGTCCGCTACCCACGACGGCATGTACGAACGGCGGGTCAACTGCGCCGCTCTTCCTTCGCACTCCCCAGTCGCGGCGAGGGCAGAGCCTAGATTCTCCATATGGCATAAAGACACAGATAGAAAAATAAATAAATAAATATATAATAATAATAATAATAATAATAATAATAATAATAAACTAAATATAATTAACAATAGCCTATAGAACCAAGGAAAGGTCTAAGTATCCCTTGATCAACAAGTGGAGAGAGAGAAAGATAGAGAAAGAGAGAGAAAAGGAAATATGCATGAGGCGAAAGAAAGAAAGGAAGGAAAAGCAAAGCAAAAAATACAACAACAACAACAACTTGTTTGTCACACTTACACATAGCTGATGTCACTATCATATATTCCAAGAGTTACCTGTTATCCTCCCTCACTCCCACTAAAACAGGAAATAATAATTAGATTATTCTCATGAAGCCTCTTTTTGCCGGAGGAGAAGAAGTTTGGTTTGTGTCAGTTGACGACGCAATTGCTCAGACAAGAGGTTACGTTTTCGAACATACATAAGCATTTCATGAAGTTCCTCATTTACAGTTGCTGCAATGGCTTCAACAGTTCCATCACGGAAAGGCCACTGAACACCATCACTTGGCATATCACCAGGAACTTCTTTTTCTTGTTCTTTTCGAATGGCACGCGCTTGTGTTTGTAACTTTGAGGCAAGTCTTGCAGCGTAAGCGTCTTCGTCTATGTATCGCTGTTGTTGTTGTTGTTGTTGTGAAACAGAGGAGAATTGACTATTACAGCTACTGCTTCGACTGTAACTATGACTAAGACTGTTGTCGGATATTGACTGTTGATCTGACCGTTTTTTCCCAGAGCTAAGCATACGCATGTAGAAACAATATGGGAAATCATCCCCATCATTATTAATATTATTCATATCTAGACTGTTGCTGATGCTGCTACAACTACTGGTGTTGTTGCTATTCATAGGCACCTCTTCTGCATTGTGTTTTACATTGGTCACGGGAAAGAAAAGAGCACGTATCTGTTCACACCATAATGCGTACTTTTCTGCCTCACTTAGAGTTGTGTCAGCCAATTCCATTAGCCACTATACCTTCAACCATTATTATTATTATTTGGTGTATACATACATACAGATACAGGGTAAAAAAAAAGAAAAAGGGTAAAAGAGAAATAAAACTGATAATACAAGTCTATAATCGTTAACGCGAAAAAATCAAGAACAAGTGTCAAGAAAGAAGCATCAAAGATTACTTCATTTCTTTTTTTCTTCTGATAACGTGCACATTTCATTCGAACAACAAACTTTTTTTTCCTGTTTTACTTTTATACTTTTCTATTCCTTCATTATTCTCTCCCTAGCTCATATAGCGTGCCCTTGTTTCCGCCACGCCACAATACAACAGTAAAAAAAAGAAAAACATCCCTGTTCATTGTAACAAATTGTTCCTATTTTTGCATGACACATATGCATATATAAGCTCCATTTCTTTTTTCTTTTCTTTTTTCATTATCCTATTTCAGAGAAGATACATCACTGAAGATATTGAAGAAAAGTAAAAATACAAAAAGAGAACAGAATAATAAACACCCTATCAAGTCACGGAAGGTTCGAGTACGTCTGGTACTCTTCTTCTGCTCTCCCTTTTTTCATATTAGAGGTGATTATATTTCTCTCTTTTCCACATACTTCTCTTTCTCTTGCTCTCAAAAAAATCATAATATAATATATATATATATATATATATATATTGTTATTTGAACCTGCCTATTCATAGAAGAATACCCAAATGCGGGCTCTGGAATATTAAACAGGAATATATTCTTTTCTTTTCCGCATCAAATTACCATATCCACGTTCTTCTTTACTTCTTTTTCTTATTTTTATTCTTATTTTTTTCTTTTTCTTTTTTATACTTATTGCTTCTTCCCACCCCATCCTTGTTGCTTCCATTTTTTTTCTCTAATTTGTACCCGTAATTAATAATAATAATAATAATAATAATAATAATAATAATAATAATACTGCCTTTAGATGTTCCTCTTTCCCTCTTCATTGTGTTTCAGGAATGCAGATAAACGCTAGTTGTTTCTCTTGCCACTGTATCTGAAGTTAATAAAAAGCATCAAAACAAAAACAATAAAACAACACGTTACGTCCGAATCATAAATCGTCATAGACGAAATAGACCGAAGGGGGTAGGGGTGAAGTGAGTTAGAACTGTGCACAAAGAAACATAATTATACATTGCAGTAGTAATAGCAAAAGTAATATTACTTCGGACAAACATGCACACACCCTTTCCACGCAGTAGGGATGGAAAAAGAGAAAAAAAAACTGAAAAAGAAAAACAAGGTCAGATAAAACGAAGCCTTAAAGACAAGACACTCACACACACACACAAAAAAAAAAAAAAACAACGACACACAAACAGATAGAAAAAAAGTAGGAAATAACAGACATCTTTCTCTGCTTTTTCTTCTATCGTCCCAACCGCAGCAAATATTTACTTCTCTTACTGCTTAGCCTTCTTGACTGCACCACCACCGCTGGTACCGAGGCCTAGTGCACTCTTGTATGAATCGTAGATCCACCATTGCAAACCTGTCAACGTACCGATCATCACAATACGTGCCACAAGTCCCTTTGTGCACAGGTTCAAATATCCCATTTCAGAGGCAATCCGAGCGTACGATTTGCCAGCGTTGGAGGCCTTTCCACGTGCTGAGACGAGAGAGTCCGCCGGGTGTGAGACAATAGCGCAGACGATACCCGCAATATAACCGGAAGCAAATGTGATGCTGAGCTGTGTCGCCTTGCTGTACTCATCCTTCGGCTTCGTGAAGACGTAGCTGTAGAAGAGACGCACCACACGCTCAAAGAAGTAGAACTTCGCCATGGTGTATGGAATCTGGCGCGACCACAGTGGCACGAGAGACTTGAACGGGAATCCGGAGTTCGGGTCGGCGCGAATGGCGGAGAGAGCGGCGCAGAAGCCTGTGGGGAATGTCCCGCTTGGCGATGTCTGCACCTTCACCTTCAGCATCTCCATTGGGCAGAGCGCCATATCGGCGAAAAACTCGGCGCTTGCGGAGCCGGCGAGCCAAATGAGGCCCTCGTACTGCTTTGCCACCGTCTCACCGGCGATGTTGGCGTAGAGGTCCTTAAACACCTCGTAGAAGCCAAACTTGAAGGCACCCTGCATGGAGTAACCAAATAAGGTTGGCAGCCATCCCTTCCAGATGCCCTTCGCGCCGCAGCCGTCCTCCGCAAGCACCACACGGAAACCAGAGAAGATGCCCTTGAACTTCTCGGGGTTCACTTGCATGTTGCACTTCACCACATCGAGTGGGCAGACGGCGGTGTGTGTGAGGCCGCAGGAGAGAATACCGCCACCCATGCACTTAAGATAGTAAGACGATGTGTGAGGCACATCAGGGTTCACATAGCGCGCATCCCATGGCTTCTGTGTAACAGACATGATTTCTGGTTTAGTTTGTTTTAGTTTGCTTGCTTCAACGACAAGGCAGACGAATCACTACGACTAAACCAAGTAAAAAAAAAACATTAACAACAATGATAGGGAAAAACAAAGAAATACATACAAACATATATGTGTAAATTGTGTTGGAAAAAGTAGGATTGGTCGGCAAGCAGATCAATATATACGGAGAACTCAAAACAGCAAAAAAAAAAAAGAGAAACAGTGAGAGGTAGACAAAAAACAAATAAAGAAAAAACAAAAGTTACAAAAATCCGTGAAAAGAGCACATCCAAGGCTACAATACTGAGGGTACACTGCCAACAGCGTTAGTAGGGAAAACGAACGATAAGCTCTGTTTTGTACTTAACACACACAAAAAATCGAAAAAAAGAAGAATATTATTAAGATCCTATCATTATCCTCCTTCTTATTTTTTCTTTTTATTTATCTGATATTTAACACATACATACACACACACACACACGAAAAAAAAAAGAAACATACTACTGATAAGTAAAGGAATAATTTTGCACAAAAGCTCTTGATTTGTACATTTTTACATTTCACAGTCCACCTTCTTATTATCTTTTTCTTTTTTGTTCTTCCAATATCTCTTTGTTTTTACCCCGTTTCTTTTCACTGGTTTTCTTAAATAATATAGATATAAATAAAGAAGACCATAAATAATACATTTTTCATTTATTTATTTTACTCATTTATTTATATGAATCTCATTGGACAGCTATATCAAATTTGCTTCCGGGTCTATGTGGTCAATGAAAATATGATGTGGATGCATCTTTCGCCATTCCGTAGACTCTGAAACCAAAACAGTTCCATAAGTTTGTGTTTCCGCATCTTCATATTCCTCCACTAATTTTCCCTCAAATCCCTCTGGTTTAAAGTAACGCACTCCCACGTAGGAGACGGCAATGGTCCCTAAAACTAAAATAATAGTACTCCAAAAGAGTAAGAGACTACCAAACATCGACACTATTATAAGAAAAGCACTAAATGCAATAGGTACACCACCCCAAAAAAGTGAGAGAATAAAACCCCCAGGTGTTCGATATGGACGTTCTAAAAATGGTTGTTTAAAACGTAGTCTCAAAAATACTAATAGAATTGCTATAAGACGTAAAGAGTACAAAATTTGATCCAATTCCACAAGTGTCTCAAAAGACAAACAGACAGAAAGGATACACGTTATTGTCGTATTAACAATAATGGCATTAATAGGTGTACCATGCCTGGGGTGATAACGTGATAACCATGAAGAAATACAGGGAAAGGCATTAAGGGTTCCCATTCCTGCTAGAGAACGTGATGTTGTTGTCAATAGTGTCGTCATTAAACCAACAGTAGAGATAGTACCTCCAATCATTACAACAACACCCATACCATATCCACCAACGGCTTCCCCCACCTTGACCCAAAACCCATTCCCCCATTTATCAAAAGGGGTATCTTTTAGTGCATCAGCACTTGCTCCTACTAAAATAGGAGGAATATAAGTTGCCAGAGCAGAAATAATCATTAAAACCAAGGCTCGAATAAAGGTTTGATGTGGATTACTTACCTCTTCAATAACATTTCCTGCACTATCAAAACCTGAAAAATTCCAGGCGACAACTGGAAGAAATACAGACCAATTAATTTGTGGAGGTATGTATGCGATTCTTTCCCAATCGAATCCATGAGGAATTTGTAGCAAAAACATGAGGAGAAAAGGTAGTAATGTTATAATCATTACTACAACGCTGAAGGCACCAACAATATAAACTCCTACCATATTAATTAGTGCACAAGTCCACAAAAACACAACCTTTATTATTGATTTTTCTAAAAAGTTTAAATGTAAAAGAGCCGCACTGTAGTCTGCAAGTACAGTTGGATACAAACTGTTGTCGACAAAATTTAAAAAAGCTGTCCATAGTACAGTAGAAAACGTAAACCACGGGGCAAACGTCACATTAACCCACATTATAGGACCTGCATTTGATGGAATTGCACAAGATAACTCTGCTACACAGAGAGATACTGGTATACCCCAAACGAATGGAATAATGCAGAGAAATATAATACTAAGAAGTGGCCCACCCGCGCTCACCGACTCCTCCAGACCATACCCACCACTAATACTCGCCGTATAAATAACTCCCAAGAGTGTTAATGTTGTTAATGCCGCTTTAGGACGGGCTTCTGCCGCATCTCTGGGATTTTGAAATCGTACTGTGGGTGATGCTGGGGTTTGGAGATTTACGGTAGCAACAGACTCTGCCGTTCGAATACTCATAGCTCTTCGAGAAGTACTTTGCTCTCCTCGCACTGTAGGAATAATAAGAGGGGAAGAGAGTCTACGCCGGATAATATCTATTGATCTCATAGATTTTTTTAAAAAATATATATTATATTGCAGACAGCCAGACTGAACATAAACATGGTAATCATCATAACCGTTAGTCATGATATATATATATATATATATATATATATATATATATATTAAGGAATAGGAATAAAGAAAGCCAAAAAACAAACAAAAAACAAAAAAAAAAAACGAAAACCTATTTATTTATGTGCAGATAAGCACACAGGAAAAGTACAAAGAAAAAAATAAACGACCCAATGTAGTTCTATGTGTGGTCCATCCACGGACAAATATATACACTCGCACTCACACACAAACAAAGAAATAAAGAAAGAAAGAGAGAGAAAGAGAGAGAAAGAGAGAGAAATAAAAGAAAAATAAGACTCACTTCTTCTTTCTTTCTTTTAGTATAGTTACTATAAACTGGCATGATGAATCCTCACTCATTCTAATAAAGGGGTGTTTTAGGGCATCATCCACACTTGGTCGTTTTTCAGGATCCTTTACTAAAAGATAATTTGCGAATTCTTGACAAAGTTCAGACCATTTTTTGACACTTTTCATAACAGGAGGAGGTCCAGTGCAAATTTTAAGAAGTGCACGTATAGGATTTATTCCCATTAAAGGTGGTTTTCCATCACATAACTCAATAAAGAGAATTCCAGCACTCCATACATCTGCTTTAATGTTATATGCCTTACCACTAGCAACTTCTGGTGCCATCCAGTAGGGTGTTCCAACAACGGTTCGTCTTGTTCCTTTAGGTGCAGAAACTAATGTAGCCAAACCGAAATCTCCCAGTTTTACTTCACCACGAGAAGAAAGAAGAATATTATCAGATTTCACATCACGGTGCATACATCTAGCGTGGTGAAGACATTTTAAGGCGAGAAGTACTTCTCGCATAATTGTTGACAATTGTATTTCTGTAAATTTTACTCTAGGTCCTTCAATTGGATCTAATAAATCTGCCAATTTACCACCATCCATTAGTTCCATTGTAAGAAATAAATCTTTTCCTTTTTTATAGCATTCATGTAATGTTACAATGTTAGGATGACGAAGTGCTCTAAGTAAGGTTATTTCTTTTAATAAAGCAGGTAATTCCTTACGTAATCGTTTTATTGTAATACGTTTGATAGCAACTTCAATTCCATCACTTTTTCGTGTAGCCCTAAATACCTCACCTTGTGACCCACTATCTAGTTTTTCCCAATTACTATAGAGTTGCTGAGGGTCCCCTTTAGTAAGCAAAGATTCCATTTTTACGTTCAAAATATCTTTTGGTAATAAAAATTCCTGCTTGCTTTCTTCATTCCTAACATTTTCATTCGTTTTATTTTCTCTAGATGGAATGAACGGCATATTTGTTTCTATACCAATCTG
The DNA here is from genome assembly GCF_022059095.1 of Trypanosoma melophagium. NCBI lineage: Eukaryota > Euglenozoa > Kinetoplastea > Trypanosomatida > Trypanosomatidae > Trypanosoma > Trypanosoma melophagium. Next base: position 746,176 of record NW_027125132.1, on the reverse strand, counting down.
TTGCTGATATTGATACAAAGTTTCAGCACAACTCAATACAGTAGTCTCATACCCTTTTATTTCATCCCTTGTTATACCTTGTTGCAGTAGCCAATCTTGTATTTCTTTTGATAAAAGTTCAACACCAAAGTTCGTCTCATTATGTATTGCATTTAAATGAATGCAATGTTGAACCTGCAATGGTGGTCCAAACATAATAGATGCCGTTTGTGTACGACGGGCCGCAATCTTTGCAATAAATGCCATACAACCACACATATCTTCTGCATTTTCAAAGGCGAGATGAACAGCCTGATCATTTGCAGGGACAAAATTTCCTTTTTCCTCAACAAAGTGTGTATGGGCAACAATTTCCGAGACAAACGGATGACCAACAGAGCATTCCTCCTTCATATGACATCGTCGAATAATCGCATCTGGTAAGTATACTAATTCAATGGGACAACAATAACTATTCTTTTTTGGAAATCGTAAGAGAAAATTACCGGTTGTTACAAACCAGTTAAATTCCCATACAAAAACGCCAGAAATATAACGACGTCGTGAGATCCACGCGGTATATTCTGGTTCGTTAATAGCCTCTATTGCATCAAGCGTGATCCCATCCTTTAGTGTTTCACAAATCTTTTTATCACGGTAGCTTAGCTTTGGCATGAAATATATAAACTCTTCCTTCTGCAAAATATCTCAACTCCTACGCTGACTATTTATAATATTTGTAAAACAAATTATAATAACAACAAGAAAGGAATCCTGAAGTAAAGGAACACACACACACACACACAAAGATAAACAGACACGTAAGGGAAAGAGATTCAGTGAAATAAGAGAAGAAAGAAATAAAAAAAATCACTAAAAAATTAATAATAATAGAAAGAAATTATGAGACTGAAGAATGATAAGAAGCATATCGTAAAGTCAAAATACAAAAGAAAACAAAACAGAATTAAAGCCGCAAAGTAAAGTAAATAAATAAAAAAGTAAATAACTGTCCTTTGACGATATATTGTTTAGTTATATCTAGTGGGTATTTTTTTTCCTACATTCCCCGTAGTCGTGCAAACTGTGCTTCCAAATCATCTTCTTCTTTATCCACTGTTTGTTGCGGATTAACCTGTACGGGATTTTTATTGTTAATTTTCAACCTATCATTTAGGTGTTCCTTGATGTCCAAACCATGTTCATCAGCCACTTGCGCCATCAATGTATTGACTTCATCTTCTGGCATACTTGTTGCTGTGGTTTGTCCAATAGCATTTTCCATATATTCAGATGTAACATCCATTGTTTCAAATTGTTTTTCAAATTTATCCATAAGTGTTGAGATGGCCTCTGGATTCATTGAGTTCAATACCTTATCCATACCTTTTACCATTTGTCCCATTCCTTTTGTTACCATCTTCATTTTAATAGCCGTATCCAGACGAGAAACCACTGCATCCATGCGAGCTGCAAGTCGTAGATGATTGAGGGATTCATTCTTTTTTCGAATACTGTTCTGTGCAAAGATGCGAGCCCCATCCATATTTCCCTTTTCCATTGCATGCTTGCATTTAGCCATTTCTCGCTTCTGTTCCCTTTCACATCGTGTGGAATTTTTTGAGAATTGCTTTGCCACAAACTTCAATTGAAATTGAAGATCCATCAACTGATTGACAGACATTTTTTTCTGTTGCTACAACTCTCTTTTTTTTTGTTTTTCTTGTTTCTCTCTGTGTGCTTTATGTATCAGTATACTTACGCTATATAAGAATAAGAGTAAAAAAAAAAAAAACAATTGAAAAAGGAAAATGTAGAATCCAAAAAAAGGAAAAAAAAATGATACAATTTGCCTGAATAAAATAAAGTAAAAAAATATAACATTAGGCAGAAAGAATGAAAATTCTATTTTCCCATTATTATACATTCAACCTTTCTTGTATCCCCTTTATTTTGCCACGTTTACATACTCAGTAGAAAAGAAACGAAACAAAACAAAAGATCCTTTACTTCAAGTAGTTAGTCAGCATCAGCATTGATGAGTTTATCAATTTCCTTTACCAAAACTTCATTTTCTAGTGCTGCTGCCACTCGTTCCTTATCAGCTATCTGCTTCTCTACCTCATGCTGTTGGATATGAGAACCCTCAAGTAACGTTATATCAATCTTCCAATCACAGACAGATGGTGGAAGAGCCTCTTTTAACTTTGCATATACTGATAAAGAAATAATACCCATAAGACTACAATGAGGTACAGTAGGTTTTAAGACTACCATTACCAAGCCAGTGGGTTTTGGGACACGAATATTACTGCCAGAAGACACATTTCCTACAATATGTATACTTGAATCTTCATGTTTACTGTATTTCACACTGCATCGCTCTGGTGCCACCACATCGAGATCTGCTAGAGTGAAACTTGTTCTCTCTGGATCTCGAATAGTTGAAATCTCATAGTAGACATCTTCTTCTGAGTATAGTACGGTATCCATCGTTTGTTTTTGAGTTTAAACATTACAAATAAAGTTCACCTAGTAAAATTCATGCACACATAATTAAAGAGAAAAGAAGAAGAGAAATCAGAAAGGGTATGGGTCCCATGAGATAAGATTAACCAATATTTAATTGAGCGAAAATCATCGAATTTATTTTTATTTTATTTTTTTTTCTTTTTACAAGCAAAATGTTGCAAAAATCTTTCCTTGACAGCTAGAAATCTATTTACATGTCAGAGACTTTTGCCATTCTACGACTATTGATGTTGCTGTTCTTCTTGTTGCTCTTCTTTTGTCTCTTGATTTCCCTCTGTTTGCAATTGAACTCGAACTTGTTGTTGCCGTTCTTGTTCCTGTTTTTGTTCTTCTTCTGGTTGTTGTTGTTGTTCCTGTTTTCGTTCGTGTATGGGTTTTAACGGCTTACCATCTTCAAAGGGAATATCAAACCACTCGCACCACTCTTCAATTTCCTGCACTACTGGGTGTCTCTCACCATGGAATTTTTGAGAAACCACCCGGGCTGCACGTAAATGTCGTCCTGCTTCCTCCTTCTTGCTTACCCAAAGAAGGAATAAACCAAGTACAAAGTGAGCTCGCGCTGTCGTTGGGTGTGTAGAAGCGAAACGTTCCTTTTGCATATTAACAATACCATGTAACATTTTAGAAACATCAGCTAAATTATCTTTTCCAAAAGCTCTTGCAGATGCGTAGCCAGCTTCCTGCACTACCTCATCGTCCTCATAACGTTTTACAGATCTTGCCGCCAACATCTCTTCTACTATATCCTTCAGAACACCACGCAAATGCCGAAGCCATATGCTTTTTACCGTGTCATAGAGTGCCATTGCAGCTTCCATACTAGCTTGAGTAGCAAAAACATTGGCCAAATCAAAGTATCCGAATGTTGTCAATACATTTTCTGGACCATTTAGAACACTAAGATAATAAGTAGCAGTAGTTAAATGTTTCACAGCCGCCTCTAACTTATTGTCTGCGGCGTACAAGAGTCCAAAAGTTTGATGAAGTTCTGCCTTTACATCCGTCCCTACTTCATCCGGATTATTTAAAATAATAAAATGTGCCAAGGAGAGCATCTCCTCTGCGTTTCCATACCGTCCCAGATACTGATTTGTGCGAGCGAGATGAAAGTAGGCTGGAACGAGCTTTACACTTGCTTTACCGTAGAAACGTTCCTTTAGTCGTAGTGTCTTGACGCCTGCCTCCGCTGCCGCCTCCCCATCGCCCTCCACGAGGAGTCGACGGCTCTCGTCCTGGGCGCGGTCGAGGAGTTGGGCAATGACGGTGGAGACGCGCTCGCCGTGGGCAATGCGGGCCGCGAGGGCGTTGACGCCGTTGGCCGGTCCGTCCATCAAACGCACGAGTTCGTTGAATTTCTGCTCGAGTGACGCCCACCCGGCGCCTGTGATGTCAAGGGGGTCGCCGTCCCGCCGCGGCCCGCGAGGGGCCGTGGTGCGAAGCTGAACGTTCCTAAAGGACATCCCTTCCCCCAATACCATCCATACATATATATGAGAAAGAGAGAGACAGGAGAGAAAAGAAGGAGAGGGATTAATAGAATCGTCACAGGCGACGATGGAAGGAATAAAAGAGTAAAAACACACACAGACACACAGCTCTCCTTCATATAACGTCCCACCACCAGATTACAAACCAAGAGACATATACATATATACATGTACATACAGAGAGGCATATTATAAAAGGACAGACCTGAACGCCATCGGCGAATATATTCAAAAAAAAAATATTCTTATTTCCCTCCCACATACTGGGCAAGAAAACCGTCAGACATCCATCTGTCTTTTAAAGATACAAATCCACATTGTGCCCATATTGCCAAAGAAGGATGTCATGGGGAGAATACCCACAGGAAAAGACAATGGTTAAATCCTACGGTGTAGGGATTTTCTCCTCCAAGGTAGTGGAGTCTGCTTCAACCATTGTCCATATTAGCTCTCTGCAAAAGAGAGAAAAAAAAAACCTCGATTCAGTCACCAATTTTGCCATTCTATACCATGCGAGAGGACAGGTTCTTCGTATTTAAGGGAGTCACCCGGGTGGTTGCTCCTTATAAACATCTCCAGATCTTCAAAAAAAAGAAAAAAAAAGAAAAAACATCCCAGAAAAGCGTATGGGATAGAAAAACGGTTATGGTCCATCTTTAAACTGCCATCCGCATTATTGGTCAAACACTCACTAATGCTAGAAACGAAGAAAGAAGAGGGGGACAAAAAAAAAAAAAAAACAAGAAAGAAGCTTTCAACAGTAGAAGAAAACAAAAACAAAGACATATATATATATATATATATATATACATAATATTAAACATATTTACCCGATTATTAAATTACATGTTAAACACAATCGTGATGAGTCTCCCACCGATTCGTTATATTATCATGCTCTTCCTATGAGTTAAATTTTATCTTACTTTAATTAACCTAAGACAGGGAATGTTTCTCTTACTTATTGTTCCTAATCACTATCTTCAAATTTGATGCTCGTTCGGTTGTTATCAAGACTGGCAACAGGGTTTCCGAAGCCACGACCACCGCGACCACCACGATCACCGAAACCACGACCACCGCGATCACCGAATCCACGACCACCGCGATCACCGAATCCACGACCACCGCGATCACCGAATCCACGACCACCGCGATCACCGAAACCACGACCACCGCGATCACCGAAAACACGACCACCGCGATCACCGAATCCACGACCACCGCGATCACCGAAACCACGACCACCGCGATCACCGAATCCACGACCACCGCGATCACCGAAACCACGACCACCGCGATCACCGAAACCACGACCACGTCCACCCCGATGACCGAAGCCGTTGTCTCTGTTCTCTTCCCCATTTTCGAGGCGGTTTACCTTCTTCACGGGCTCATTCTCCCCGTCCTCATTTCCATCTTCACAATGATCACGCTTGGTGGGCATCCTTACGGGTTCATCATCACTGTCAGCGTCAACCACTGGCTTCTTGGGAGCTGTCTTGGGTGATGCCTTCACGGGCTTGCGCACAGGTTCATCATCACTGTCAGAATCAGACATTGGCTTCTTGGGAGCTGTCTTGGGTGACGCCTTCACGGGCTTGCGCACAGGTTCATCATCACTGTCAGCGTCAACCACTGGCTTCTTGGGAGCTGTCTTGGGTGACGCCTTCACGGGCTTGCGCACAGGTTCATCATCACTGTCAGAATCAGACATTGGCTTCTTGGGAGCTGTCTTGGGTGACGCCTTCACGGGCTTGCGCACAGGTTCATCATCACTGTCAGCGTCAACCACTGGCTTCTTGGGAGCTGTCTTGGGTGACGCCTTCACGGGCTTGCGCACAGGTTCATCATCACTGTCAGAATCAGACATTGGCTTCTTGGGAGCTGTCTTGGGTGACGCCTTCACGGGCTTGCGCACAGGTTCATCATCACTGTCAGAATCAGACATTGGCTTCTTGGGAGCTGTCTTGGGTGACGCCTTCACGGGCTTGCGCACAGGTTCATCATCACTGTCAGCGTCAACCACTGGCTTCTTGGGAGCTGTCTTGGGTGATGCCTTCACGGGCTTGCGCACAGGTTCATAATCACTGTCAGCGTCAACCACTGGCTTCTTGGGAGCTGTCTTGGGTGATGCCTTCACGGGCTTGCGCACAGGTTCATCATCACTGTCAGAATCAGACATTGGCTTCTTGGGAGCTGTCTTGGGTGACGCCTTCACGGGCTTGCGCACAGGTTCATCATCACTGTCAGAATCAGACATTGGCTTCTTGGGAGCTGTCTTGGGTGACGCCTTCACGGGCTTGCGCACAGGTTCATCATCACTGTCAGAATCAGACATTGGCTTCTTGGGAGCTGTCTTGGGTGACGCCTTCACGGGCTTGCGCACAGGTTCATCATCACTGTCAGAATCAGACATTGGCTTCTTGGGAGCTGTCTTGGGTGACGCCTTCACGGGCTTGCGCACAGGTTCATCATCGCTATCAGAGTCACTGCGAACGTTCTTTGTCGCGGCGATGAGAGCGGAAAACTTGAGCTTCCGGGCCGCAGCCGTGAGTGTCGGGTTGGCGTCTTTCATAGCATTCGCAGCTTCAGAGTAGTTAGCTTCCTGTAAATAGCGGAAAACCTGAGCATCTAGCTCGTCCTTCGGCAGGCGGATCACAGACATTTCTTTTTACTACACAGAGAAACATTTGGGACAGGGATGACAGAAGGAAAAAAAACAAGTGAATATATATAGTCTCTGAGAAACGAGATACAAGATTCCAGTGAGCAATGCATCGGAGAGTGGCTCAGGAATATGATGCAGAGCGAGTGAAGAGAAAGGGAAAGAAAAAAAGTTCAGGGAGCTATTTCCTTGCGCACTACCACCACAATTTCAGTACCAACTAATGAAACAAAGAAAGTTCTCATAAAAATAAGCGCATGGCTAATCATATAGGAATTAAAAAATATATATATATCACCCAAGAGAGCGGAAAGAAAAAAAATCCATTTTCCACACTCACAAACACAGGCACAGAGACTCAGTAAACGCTACATCTACAGAGGCATATATTATTATTATTATTATTATTATTATTATTATTATTATTATTATTATTATTATTATTATTATTATTATTATTATTAAACACTTTCTCCTGTTGATAGCTTGGATGAAAAAGCCAAAAGAAAGGAATAGAAAGACGAACAAAAATCTTAAACAACTGTGTACTATTTCCTTTGCTTCGCTAGCAGAATCATACCCTATAAAAAAAAACCGTTTGGGGGGCACATCAACCTAGACATTATTATCGATGTGGTCATTGGGTTCAACAGGAACATCTTCAGGAGACTGATTTGTGGGCCTCGGGATGATGTAAAGCGCCACCAGTTCCTCATGTCGGAAGGAACCTCGACAATTAGGACAAGAAGCAGCTTGTGAAGGCCCCGACGCTCTCAAAACCCTACGGGAGCATGTAGCACAGATCCAGTGACCACAGGGCCACCAAATCACCCGTTTTCGAAAACGTGATAAACATACATAACACTCATTCACGGGGAGATCATCATCGTCATACGCTGAGGAACACTCACTCCCATTGCTTGCCGTGCCAAATGGTTCCGTCGAACTTTCCGCTTGAGCAGCCCTCTTTCGCCGAGAGTCAAAATATCGTTTGAGAATCTGAAGACGCCCTTCAGCAAATGCATTTGGACAAACCACTCCATTCGCCCAATCCCCATCTTCCAATGGGTACACCACACGTATCGAGGGGTCCCGCACCAACCTATTTCCGACTTCCTCCTGCAAGTCACCAGGTACATTTGAGTCAGTACTACCTCTCAATCTTCCCACACCTATCAAATTCAAAAGACGGTATCCATTACGCAACACGATTAAAAACACAGGCAACAGTAGAAAAAGCACCCCTCCTGCTATGAGCACGAGGGAAAAAGGCAAAAGCACCTTTGATTCCTCTGGAATAGGTGCAATTCTGACAAGTCCTGATAACCGTGGTTCACGTGACCACCAGCAGGGTAATATGAAAGGAGACTCCATCTCACAAAAAAAAGTGGGACCAATCTTTTCCCACACCTCCACTGTCCGTGTGGTGCCATTGGCAAAGAGAATAATGGTGGGGTTCGTGCACTTTACGTAAAGAACGGAACACGTACCCTGCTGGTCAAAGGTAACGGCATCCTCGTGAATCCGCACCCTTCTATCATTCAGACAAAATGATACCGAACCCAAAATAATAAATACGGCACCCAAAAAACCCACAAAAAAACATAGCCAAACCACCCTGGACATCCCGTTCACCCCAAAATACACACACACACAAAAAAAAAAAAGAGAATTAAGAAAATAATAAATAAAAAATGTTAAGGGGAAGAAATACAAAATTCTTCCAACAGCATCTTAAACTGCGATTCACTTGTATTCCTTTAAAAAGATAAAAAGGGCATCACAAACAAAAAAAAAAGGGGGGTGGGGGAAAAGAAAGACTCTGACAGAAAAACACTTCTGACAGAAAAACACTTCTGCCAGAAAAGTAAGCATCGCACACCTCCCCATTGACATGCATAAAAGTATCACTTTCGACCTTGTTGTATTCGCCAATCAAACCTCATGTGCTTCAACTTTCTTCCATGTCTGCTGCCAGACACACCAGGCTTCACAGGATGTGGTGTTTTCACACGGTTAAAAATAGTCTCCTCCGGCCGTCCAACGTAATACGGCTTTGTTGTGGTGCCACATCCATCACAGGATTCACCCTGATAAACACGCTGCGTGGCCTTCGTTACCCAGACGTTGGAGGAACTCCACTCGTTACGACACACGCGACAGCGAAACATTCCTCTTCTCCTGGAAAGAGGAGGAGGTGTAAACATAATGTGCCGAGGCCGCATGAGGAGCAACTGCGTTAAATTCAGCATTATCTAACAATAAAGGCCTGACAAATACACGCAATCGCCCATACACCCAAATTCGAGAATATAATAATATAATGTTATAACCGAAAAAAACTGCATAACATGTAAGGCAAAAAATACTGTAAAAGTATAAAACTAATTTTCTTAAACTCAAACAAACAAACAAACAAAAACGCCCAATTAAACTATTTTAAATAATAGATCCACCTAGGTATTAACCTTCGATGTGGTCATTGGGTTCAACAGGAACATCTTCAGGAGACTGATTTGTGGGCCTCGGGATGATGTAAAGCGCCACCAGTTCCTCATGTCGGAAGGAACCTCGACAATTAGGACAAGAAGCAGCTTGTGAAGGCCCCGACGCTCTCAAAACCCTACGGGAGCATGTAGCACAGATCCAGTGACCACAGGGCCACCAAATCACCCGTTTTCGAAAACGTGATAAACATACATAACACTCATTCACGGGGAGATCATCATCGTCATACGCTGAGGAACACTCACTCCCATTGCTTGCCGTGCCAAATGGTTCCGTCGAACTTTCCGCTTGAGCAGCCCTCTTTCGCCGAGAGTCAAAATATCGTTTGAGAATCTGAAGACGCCCTTCAGCAAATGCATTTGGACAAACCACTCCATTCGCCCAATCCCCATCTTCCAATGGGTACACCACACGTATCGAGGGGTCCTGCACCAACCTATTTCCGACTTCCTCCTGCAAGTCACCAGGTACATTTGAGTCAGTACTACCTCTCAATCTTCCCACACCTATCAAATTCAAAAGACGGTATCCATTACGCAACACGATTAAAAACACAGGCAACAGTAGAAAAAGCACCCCTCCTGCTATGAGCACGAGGGAAAAGGCAAAAGCACCTTTGATTCCTCTGGAATAGGTGCAATTCTGACAAGTCCTGATAACCGTGGTTCACGTGACCACCAGCAGGGTAATATGAAAGGAGACTCCATCTCACAAAAAAAAGTGGGACCAATCTTTTCCCACACCTCCACTGTCCGTGTGGTGCCATTGGCAAAGAGAATAATGGTGGGGTTCGTGCACTTTACGTAAAGAACGGAACACGTACCCTGCTGGTCAAAGGTAACGGCATCCTCGTGAATCCGCACCCTTCTATCATTCAGACAAAATGATACCGAACCCAAAATAATAAATACGGCACCCAAAAAACCCACAAAAAAACATAGCCAAACCACCCTGGACATCCCGTTCACCCTAAAATACACACACACACAAAAAAAAAAAAAAAAGAGAATTAAGAAAATAATAAATAAAAAATGTTAAGGGGAAGAAATACAAAATTCTTCCAACAGCATCTTAAACTGCGATTCACTTGTATTCCTTTAAAAAGATAAAAAGGGCATCACAAACAAAAAAAAAAGGGGGTGGGGGAAAAGAAAGACTCTGACAGAAAAACACTTCTGACAGAAAAGTAAGCATCGCACACCTCCCCATTGACATGCATAAAAGTATCACTTTCGACCTTGTTGTATTCGCCAATCAAACCTCATGTGCTTCAACTTTCTTCCATGTCTGCTGCCAGACACACCAGGCTTCACAGGATGTGGTGTTTTCACACGGTTAAAAATAGTCTCCTCCGGCCGTCCAACGTAATACGGCTTTGTTGTGGTGCCACATCCATCACAGGATTCACCCTGATAAACACGCTGCGTGGCCTTCGTTACCCAGACGTTGGAGGAACTCCACTCGTTACGACACACGCGACAGCGAAACATTCCTCTTCTCCTGGAAAGAGGAGGAGGTGTAAACATAATGTGCCGAGGCCGCATGAGGAGCAACTGCGTTAAATTCAGCATTATCTAACAATAAAGGCCTGACAAATACACGCAATCGCCCATACACCCAAATTCGAGAATATAATAATATAATGTTATAACCGAAAAAAACTGCATAACATGTAAGGCAAAAAATACTGTAAAAGTATAAAACTAATTTTCTTAAACTCAAACAAACAAACAAACAAAAACGCCCAATTAAACTATTTTAAATAATAGATCCACCTAGGTATTAACCTTCGATGTGGTCATTGGGTTCAACAGGAACATCTTCAGGAGACTGATTTGTGGGCCTCGGGATGATGTAAAGCGCCACCAGTTCCTCATGTCGGAAGGAACCTCGACAATTAGGACAAGAAGCAGCTTGTGAAGGCCCCGACGCTCTCAAAACCCTACGGGAGCATGTAGCACAGATCCAGTGACCACAGGGCCACCAAATCACCCGTTTTCGAAAACGTGATAAACATACATAACACTCATTCACGGGGAGATCATCATCGTCATACGCTGAGGAACACTCACTCCCATTGCTTGCCGTGCCAAATGGTTCCGTCGAACTTTCCGCTTGAGCAGCCCTCTTTCGCCGAGAGTCAAAATATCGTTTGAGAATCTGAAGACGCCCTTCAGCAAATGCATTTGGACAAACCACTCCATTCGCCCAATCCCCATCTTCCAATGGGTACACCACACGTATCGAGGGGTCCTGCACCAACCTATTTCCGACTTCCTCCTGCAAGTCACCAGGTACATTTGAGTCAGTACTACCTCTCAATCTTCCCACACCTATCAAATTCAAAAGACGGTATCCATTACGCAACACGATTAAAAACACAGGCAACAGTAGAAAAAGCACCCCTCCTGCTATGAGCACGAGGGAAAAGGCAAAAGCACCTTTGATTCCTCTGGAATAGGTGCAATTCTGACAAGTCCTGATAACCGTGGTTCACGTGACCACCAGCAGGGTAATATGAAAGGAGACTCCATCTCACAAAAAAAAGTGGGACCAATCTTTTCCCACACCTCCACTGTCCGTGTGGTGCCATTGGCAAAGAGAATAATGGTGGGGTTCGTGCACTTTACGTAAAGAACGGAACACGTACCCTGCTGGTCAAAGGTAACGGCATCCTCGTGAATCCGCACCCTTCTATCATTCAGACAAAATGATACCGAACCCAAAATAATAAATACGGCACCCAAAAAACCCACAAAAAACATAGCCAAACCACCCTGGACATCCCGTTCACCCTAAAATACACACACACACAAAAAAAAAAAAAAAAGAGAATTAAGAAAATAATAAATAAAAAATGTTAAGGGGAAGAAATACAAAATTCTTCCAACAGCATCTTAAACTGCGATTCACTTGTATTCCTTTAAAAAGATAAAAAGGGCATCACAAACAAAAAAAAAGGGGGGTGGGGGAAAAGAAAGACTCTGACAGAAAAACACTTCTGACAGAAAAACACTTCTGCCAGAAAAGTAAGCATCGCACACCTCCCCATTGACATGCATAAAAGTATCACTTTCGACCTTGTTGTATTCGCCAATCAAACCTCATGTGCTTCAACTTTCTTCCATGTCTGCTGCCAGACACACCAGGCTTCACAGGATGTGGTGTTTTCACACGGTTAAAAATAGTCTCCTCCGGCCGTCCAACGTAATACGGCTTTGTTGTGGTGCCACATCCATCACAGGATTCACCCTGATAAACACGCTGCGTGGCCTTCGTTACCCAGACGTTGGAGGAACTCCACTCGTTACGACACACGCGACAGCGAAACATTCCTCTTCTCCTGGAAAGAGGAGGAGGTGTAAACATAATGTGCCGAGGCCGCATGAGGAGCAACTGCGTTAAATTCAGCATTATCTAACAATAAAGGCCTGACAAATACACGCAATCGCCCATACACCCAAATTCGAGAATATAATAATATAATGTTATAACCGAAAAAAACTGCATAACATGTAAGGCAAAAAAATACTGTAAAAGTATAAAACTAATTTTCTTAAACTCAAACAAACAAACAAACAAAAACGCCCAATTAAACTATTTTAAATAATAGATCCACCTAGGTATTAACCTTCGATGTGGTCATTGGGTTCAACAGGAACATCTTCAGGAGACTGATTTGTGGGCCTCGGGATGATGTAAAGCGCCACCAGTTCCTCATGTCGGAAGGAACCTCGACAATTAGGACAAGAAGCAGCTTGTGAAGGCCCCGACGCTCTCAAACCCTACGGGAGCATGTAGCACAGATCCAGTGACCACAGGGCCACCAAATCACCCGTTTTCGAAAACGTGATAAACATACATAACACTCATTCACGGGGAGATCATCATCGTCATACGCTGAGGAACACTCACTCCCATTGCTTGCCGTGCCAAATGGTTCCGTCGAACTTTCCGCTTGAGCAGCCCTCTTTCGCCGAGAGTCAAAATATCGTTTGAGAATCTGAAGACGCCCTTCAGCAAATGCATTTGGACAAACCACTCCATTCGCCCAATCCCCATCTTCCAATGGGTACACCACACGTATCGAGGGGTCCCGCACCAACCTATTTCCGACTTCCTCCTGCAAGTCACCAGGTACATTTGAGTCAGTACTACCTCTCAATCTTCCCACACCTATCAAATTCAAAAGACGGTATCCATTACGCAACACGATTAAAAACACAGGCAACAGTAGAAAAAGCACCCCTCCTGCTATGAGCACGAGGGAAAAGGCAAAGCAGCACCTTTGATTCCTCTGGAATAGGTGCAATTCTGACAAGTCCTGATAACCGTGGTTCACGTGACCACCAGCAGGGTAATATGAAAGGAGACTCCATCTCACAAAAAAAAGTGGGACCAATCTTTTCCCACACCTCCACTGTCCGTGTGGTGCCATTGGCAAAGAGAATAATGGTGGGGTTCGTGCACTTTACGTAAAGAACGGAACACGTACCCTGCTGGTCAAAGGTAACGGCATCCTCGTGAATCCGCACCCTTCTATCATTCAGACAAAATGATACCGAACCCAAAATAATAAATACGGCACCCAAAAAACCCACAAAAAAACATAGCCAAACCACCCTGGACATCCCGTTCACCCTAAAATACACACACACACAAAAAAAAAAAAAAAAAGAGAATTAAGAAAATAATAAATAAAAAATGTTAAGGGGAAGAAATACAAAATTCTTCCAACAGCATCTTAAACTGCGATTCACTTGTATTCCTTTAAAAAGATAAAAAGGGCATCACAAACAAAAAAAAAGGGGTGGGGGAAAAGAAAGACTCTGACAGAAAAACACTTCTGACAAAAAACACGTCTGCCAAAAAAGTAAGCATCGCACACCTCCCCATTGACATGCATAAAAGTATCACTTTCGACCTTGTTGTATTCGCCAATCAAACCTCATGTGCTTCAACTTTCTTCCATGTCTGCTGCCAGACACACCAGGCTTCACAGGATGTGGTGTTTTCACACGGTTAAAAATAGTCTCCTCCGGCCGTCCAACGTAATACGGCTTTGTTGTGGTGCCACATCCATCACAGGATTCACCCTGATAAACACGCTGCGTGGCCTTCGTTACCCAGACGTTCATTCCTCTTCTCCTGGAAAGAGGAGGAGGTGTAAACATAATGTGCCGAGGCCGCATGAGGAGCAACTGCGTTAAATTCAGCATTATCTAACAATAAAGGCCTGACAAATACACGCAATCGCCCATACACCCAAATTCGAGAATATAATAATATAATGTTATAACTGAAAAAACTGCATAACATGTAAGGCAAAAAATACTGTAAAAGTATAAAACTAATTTTCTTAAACTCAAACAAACAAACAAACAAAAAAGCCCAATTAAACTATTTTAAATAATAGATCCACCTAGGTATTAACCTTCGATGTGGTCATTGGGTTCAACAGGAACATCTTCAGGAGACTGATTTGTGTGCCAAATGGTTCCGTCGAACTTTCCGCTTGAGCAGCCCTCTTTCGCCGAGTGTCAAAATATCGTTTGAGAATCTGAAGACGCCCTTCAGCAAATGCATTTGGACAAACCACTCCATTCGCCCAATCCCCATCTTCCAATGGGTACACCACACGTATCGAGGGGTCCCGCACCAACCTATTTCCGACTTCCTCCTGCAAGTCACCAGGTACATTTGAGTCAGTACTACCTCTCAATCTTCCCACACCTATCAAATTCAAAAGACGGTATCCATTACGCAACACGATTAAAAACACAGGCAACAGTAGAAAAAGCACCCCTCCTGCTATGAGCACGAGGGAAAAGGCAAAAGCACCTTTGATTCCTCTGGAATAGGTGCAATTCTGACAAGTCCTGATAACCGTGGTTCACGTGACCACCAGCAGGGTAATATGAAAGGAGACTCCATCTCACAAAAAAAAGTGGGACCAATCTTTTCCCACACCTCCACTGTCCGTGTGGTGCCATTGGCAAAGAGAATAATGGTGGGGTTCGTGCACTTTACGTAAAGAACGGAACACGTACCCTGCTGGTCAAAGGTAACGGCATCCTCGTGAATCCGCACCCTTCTATCATTCAGACAAAATGATACCGAACCCAAAATAATAAATACGGCACCCAAAAAAAACCCACAAAAAAACATAGCCAAACCACCCTGGACATCCCGTTCACCCTAAAATACACACACACACAAAAAAAAAAAAAAAAAGAGAATTAAGAAAATAATAAATAAAAAATGTTAAGGGGAAGAAATACAAAATTCTTCCAACAGCATCTTAAACTGCGATTCACTTGTATTCCTTTAAAAAGATAAAAAGGGCATCACAAACAAAAAAAAAAGGGGGTGGGGGAAAAGAAAGACTCTGACAGAAAAACACTTCTGACAGAAAAGTAAGCATCGCACACCTCCCCATTGACATGCATAAAAGTATCACTTTCGACCTTGTTGTATTCGCCAATCAAACCTCATGTGCTTCAACTTTCTTCCATGTCTGCTGCCAGACACACCAGGCTTCACAGGATGTGGTGTTTTCACACGGTTAAAAATAGTCTCCTCCGGCCGTCCAACGTAATACGGCTTTGTTGTGGTGCCACATCCATCACAGGATTCACCCTGATAAACACGCTGCGTGGCCTTCGTTACCCAGACGTTGGAGGAACTCCACTCGTTACGACACACGCGACAGCGAAACATTCCTCTTCTCCTGGAAAGAGGAGGAGGTGTAAACATAATGTGCCGAGGCCGCATGAGGAGCAACTGCGTTAAATTCAGCATTATCTAACAATAAAGGCCTGACAAATACACGCAATCGCCCATACACCCAAATTCGAGAATATAATAATATAATGTTATAACTGAAAAAAACTGCATAACATGTAAGGCAAAAAATACTGTAAAAGTATAAAACTAATTTTCTTAAACTCAAACAAACAAACAAACAAAAACGCCCAATTAAACTATTTTAAATAATAGATCCACCTAGGTATTAACCTTCGATGTGGTCATTGGGTTCAACAGGAACATCTTCAGGAGACTGATTTGTGGGCCTCGGGATGATGTAAAGCGCCACCAGTTCCTCATGTCGGAAGGAACCTCGACAATTAGGACAAGAAGCAGCTTGTGAAGACCCCGACGCTCTCAAAACCCTACGGGAGCATGTAGCACAGATCCAGTGACCACAGGGCCACCAAATCACCCGTTTTCGAAAACGTGATAAACATACATAACACTCATTCACGGGGAGATCATCATCGTCATACGCTGAGGAACACTCACTCCCATTGCTTGCCGTGCCAAATGGTTCCGTCGAACTTTCCGCTTGAGCAGCCCTCTTTCGCCGAGAGTCAAAATATCGTTTGAGAATCTGAAGACGCCCTTCAGCAAATGCATTTGGACAAACCACTCCATTCGCCCAATCCCCATCTTCCAATGGGTACACCACACGTATCGAGGGGTCCCGCACCAACCTATTTCCGACTTCCTCCTGCAAGTCACCAGGTACATTTGAGTCAGTACTACCTCTCAATCTTCCCACACCTATCAAATTCAAAAGACGGTATCCATTACGCAACACGATTAAAAACACAGGCAACAGTAGAAAAAGCACCCCTCCTGCTATGAGCACGAGGGAAAAAGGCAAAAGCACCTTTGATTCCTCTGGAATAGGTGCAATTCTGACAAGTCCTGATAACCGTGGTTCACGTGACCACCAGCAGGGTAATATGAAAGGAGACTCCATCTCACAAAAAAAAGTGGGACCAATCTTTTCCCACACCTCCACTGTCCGTGTGGTGCCATTGGCAAAGAGAATAATGGTGGGGTTCGTGCACTTTACGTAAAGAACGGAACACGTACCCTGCTGGTCAAAGGTAACGGCATCCTCGTGAATCCGCACCCTTCTATCATTCAGACAAAATGATACCGAACCCAAAATAATAAATACGGCACCCAAAAAACCCACAAAAAAACATAGCCAAACCACCCTGGACATCCCGTTCACCCTAAAATACACACACACACAAAAAAAAAAAAAAAAAAAGAATTAAGAAAATAATAAATAAAAATGTTAAGGGGAAGAAATACAAAATTCTTCCAACAGCATCTTAAACTGCGATTCACTTGTATTCCTTTAAAAAGATAAAAAGGGCATCACAAACAAAAAAAAAGGGGTGGGGGAAAAGAAAGACTCTGACAGAAATTCTGACAGAAAAGTAAGCATCGCACACCTCCCCATTGACATGCATAAAAATATCACTTTCGACCTTGTTGTATTCGCCAATCAAACCTCATGTTTTTTTTTTTTCTTTGTCTGCTGCCAGACACACCAGGCTTCACAGGATGTGGTGTTTTTACACGGTTAAATATAGTCCCCTCCGGCCGTCCAACGTAATACGGCTTTGTTGTGGTGCCACATCCATCACAGGATTCACCCTGATAAACACGCTGCGTGGCCTTCGTTACCCAGACGTTGGAGGAACCCCCCTCTTTCCGACCCCCCCGACACGGAAAAAATCCTCTTCTCCTGGAAAGAGGAGGAGGTGTAAACATAATGTGCCGAGGCCGCATGAGGAGCAACTGCGTTAAATTCAGCATTATCTAACAATAAAGGCCTGACAAATACACGCAATCGCCCATACACCCAAATTCGAGAATATAATAATATAATGTTATAACTGAAAAAAACTGCATAACATGTAAGGCAAAAAATACTGTAAAAGTATAAAACTAATTTTCTTAAACTCAAACAAACAAACAAACAAAAACGCCCAATTAAACTATTTTAAATAATAGATCCACCTAGGTATTAACCTTCGATGTGGTCATTGGGTTCAACAGGAACATCTTCAGGAGACTGATTTGTGGGCCTCGGGATGATGTAAAGCGCCACCAGTTCCTCATGTCGGAAGGAACCTCGACAATTAGGACAAGAAGCAGCTTGTGAAGACCCCGACGCTCTCAAAACCCTACGGGAGCATGTAGCACAGATCCAGTGACCACAGGGCCACCAAATCACCCGTTTTCGAAAACGTGATAAACATACATAACACTCATTCACGGGGAGATCATCATCGTCATACGCTGAGGAACACTCACTCCCATTGCTTGCCGTGCCAAATGGTTCCGTCGAACTTTCCGCTTGAGCAGCCCTCTTTCGCCGAGAGTCAAAATATCGTTTGAGAATCTGAAGACGCCCTTCAGCAAATGCATTTGGACAAACCACTCCATTCGCCCAATCCCCATCTTCCAATGGGTACACCACACGTATCGAGGGGTCCTGCACCAACCTATTTCCGACTTCCTCCTGCAAGTCACCAGGTACATTTGAGTCAGTACTACCTCTCAATCTTCCCACACCTATCAAATTCAAAAGACGGTATCCATTACGCAACACGATTAAAAACACAGGCAACAGTAGAAAAAGCACCCCTCCTGCTATGAGCACGAGGGAAAAGGCAAAAGCACCTTTGATTCCTCTGGAATAGGTGCAATTCTGACAAGTCCTGATAACCGTGGTTCACGTGACCACCAGCAGGGTAATATGAAAGGAGACTCCATCTCACAAAAAAAGTGGGACCAATCTTTTCCCACACCTCCACTGTCCGTGTGGTGCCATTGGCAAAGAGAATAATGGTGGGGTTCGTGCACTTTACGTAAAGAACGGAACACGTACCCTGCTGGTCAAAGGTAACGGCATCCTCGTGAATCCGCACCCTTCTATCATTCAGACAAAATGATACCGAACCCAAAATAATAAATACGGCACCCAAAAAACCCACAAAAAAACATAGCCAAACCACCCTGGACATCCCGTTCACCCTAAAATACACACACACACACAAAAAAAAAAAAAAGAGAATTAAGAAAATAATAAATAAAAAATGTTAAGGGGAAGAAATACAAAATTCTTCCAACAGCATCTTAAACTGCGATTCACTTGTATTCCTTTAAAAAGATAAAAAGGGCATCACAAACAAAAAAAAAAGGGGGTGGGGAAAAGAAAGACTCTGACAGAAAAACACTTCTGACAGAAAAGTAAGCATCGCACACCTCCCCATTGACATGCATAAAAGTATCACTTTCGACCTTGTTGTATTCGCCAATCAAACCTCATGTGCTTCAACTTTCTTCCATGTCTGCTGCCAGACACACCAGGCTTCACAGGATGTGGTGTTTTCACACGGTTAAAAATAGTCTCCTCCGGCCGTCCAACGTAATACGGCTTTGTTGTGGTGCCACATCCATCACAGGATTCACCCTGATAAACACGCTGCGTGGCCTTCGTTACCCAGACGTTGGAGGAACTCCACTCGTTACGACACACGCGACAGCGAAACATTCCTCTTCTCCTGGAAAGAGGAGGAGGTGTAAACATAATGTGCCGAGGCCGCATGAGGAGCAACTGCGTTAAATTCAGCATTATCTAACAATAAAGGCCTGACAAATACACGCAATCGCCCATACACCCAAATTCGAGAATATAATAATATAATGTTATAACCGAAAAAAACTGCATAACATGTAAGGCAAAAAATACTGTAAAAGTATAAAACTAATTTTCTTAAACTCAAACAAACAAACAAACAAAAACGCCCAATTAAACTATTTTAAATAATAGATCCACCTAGGTATTAACCTTCGATGTGGTCATTGGGTTCAACAGGAACATCTTCAGGAGACTGATTTGTGGGCCTCGGGATGATGTAAAGCGCCACCAGTTCCTCATGTCGGAAGGAACCTCGACAATTAGGACAAGAAGCAGCTTGTGAAGACCCCGACGCTCTCAAAACCCTACGGGAGCATGTAGCACAGATCCAGTGACCACAGGGCCACCAAATCACCCGTTTTCGAAAACGTGATAAACATACATAACACTCATTCACGGGGAGATCATCATCGTCATACGCTGAGGAACACTCACTCCCATTGCTTGCCGTGCCAAATGGTTCCGTCGAACTTTCCGCTTGAGCAGCCCTCTTTCGCCGAGAGTCAAAATATCGTTTGAGAATCTGAAGACGCCCTTCAGCAAATGCATTTGGACAAACCACTCCATTCGCCCAATCCCCATCTTCCAATGGGTACACCACACGTATCGAGGGGTCCCGCACCAACCTATTTCCGACTTCCTCCTGCAAGTCACCAGGTACATTTGAGTCAGTACTACCTCTCAATCTTCCCACACCTATCAAATTCAAAAGACGGTATCCATTACGCAACACGATTAAAAACACAGGCAACAGTAGAAAAAGCACCCCTCCTGCTATGAGCACGAGGGAAAAAGGCAAAAGCACCTTTGATTCCTCTGGAATAGGTGCAATTCTGACAAGTCCTGATAACCGTGGTTCACGTGACCACCAGCAGGGTAATATGAAAGGAGACTCCATCTCACAAAAAAAAGTGGGACCAATCTTTTCCCACACCTCCACTGTCCGTGTGGTGCCATTGGCAAAGAGAATAATGGTGGGGTTCGTGCACTTTACGTAAAGAACGGAACACGTACCCTGCTGGTCAAAGGTAACGGCATCCTCGTGAATCCGCACCCTTCTATCATTCAGACAAAATGATACCGAACCCAAAATAATAAATACGGCACCCAAAAAACCCACAAAAAAACATAGCCAAACCACCCTGGACATCCCGTTCACCCTAAAATACACACACACACAAAAAAAAAAAAAAAAGAGAATTAAGAAAATAATAAATAAAAAATGTTAAGGGGAAGAAATACAAAATTCTTCCAACAGCATCTTAAACTGCGATTCACTTGTATTCCTTTAAAAAGATAAAAAGGGCATCACAAACAAAAAAAAAAGGGGGTGGGGGAAAAGAAAGACTCTGACAGAAAAACACTTCTGACAGAAAAACACTTCTGCCAGAAAAGTAAGCATCGCACACCTCCCCATTGACATGCATAAAAGTATCACTTTCGACCTTGTTGTATTCGCCAATCAAACCTCATGTGCTTCAACTTTCTTCCATGTCTGCTGCCAGACACACCAGGCTTCACAGGATGTGGTGTTTTCACACGGTTAAAAATAGTCTCCTCCGGCCGTCCAACGTAATACGGCTTTGTTGTGGTGCCACATCCATCACAGGATTCACCCTGATAAACACGCTGCGTGGCCTTCGTTACCCAGACGTTGGAGGAACTCCACTCGTTACGACACACGCGACAGCGAAACATTCCTCTTCTCCTGGAAAGAGGAGGAGGTGTAAACATAATGTGCCGAGGCCGCATGAGGAGCAACTGCGTTAAATTCAGCATTATCTAACAATAAAGGCCTGACAAATACACGCAACCGCCTAAACTTAAACCCAAAGCGATTACACGGCCTCTCTCTTGGTCCTCAACTTACCGGGCCTTTGTCGCTAAAATGGTAGTCGTACCGTCAAGAATATTAAAAAAATAAAGAAAAATATGACTTCAAGGGTATATTATTTTTTTTTTACATTTGCATGTGGTTCAGTATTGAACAAATCAATAAATAAATAAAAATTGGGCTCTTCTTTCTTTTTCTTCTTCTATACTCTTCGAGACTACATTCTCGTTATTAACCGTGTATGATGTTTCCATGTAGCAATATAATTTACCTTATGCTATTTTGCCAAATACAAAGCAATTCTATTTCCCACCCTATCCACTTCTTCACAAGTTTGTTTCCCTGCCTTTTTTTTTTAAGAATAACACAAAGCCGCATCTATGGATTCTTTTAACCAGTTAAATCCCTGAATAATAGCAATCTTTTTTAATGCTTGTAGCTGACTTGCAACTGGTTTCCCTTTACCTACAAGAGGCCCACAACAGCTTTGACTCATAAAAGTTGACGCAACTTCATGACACTTACTACAAATAAAGTCTTGCTGTAGGTAGTTTGTAACAATGGCATTAACACGACGTACTAAATGGGATTCTACAGACGCTTCAGAAATAGGTGCTTGACACTTATTACAACGAAATCGTTTCTCCTGCTCACAAAGATTAATAAAGAAATCCAGGTTACAAAAACTGCACCTTACCATAAGCAGACTGCATTCAGCATCAACATCTGGGGTAATTTGTGCTAATTGGGAAAATGGACTTACTCCACATAGTCGCAAACAGTTATTACGCATTTTTCCTACCGCTCCTTCATTTGGAAACAAATCGAGGAAACGGCAAATAGACTTGGTATACTCAAGAGCTACACCTCCACTTGGCAAAGGATTCTCACCATTTGGTAATTCGTTTTCTTCATAAAGATCCCTACGTTCCATAAGGAGATGAACTTCATCTATGAGTTCTGCATGTACTTTGTGTTCAATTGCAGACTTAAAAGATTTTACAATCCTCAAAAGAATTTGTTCACTTCTATTGGCAAGTACAACGGTGGGATCAGTCTGAACATCATGCAATACAGTAAAACGAATTTCTGATATTAACTTTAATGTATTCTCTATACGTTGCATAAAGATGTTTCTTACTTTTTTGGGTAATTTGCTCCATATTGTGACTTCGTGTTCTAATTTCATTTCCTCAAATGAAATTTGTTCACGATTTTGCACTTGTGTAGCACTTTCACTGGAGATACAAAGACACGCAAAGTCTTGCTTTTCAAGTACAACAAAGGGACACCAATAGCGAATAGGCTGAAGAGATAGTAATAGCATCATGGGTTGATCTTGCAGAGAATTAACTAAAAATCTAGCAAAGCAAATAGCATCCTGTATCGAATGTTTTGGAGTTAGTACAATAATAGAGTCCCCATCCACTTTCACTGTGCGTCCCCCAAGTTTTGCCAGTCGAATGAGAACCGCCGTGAGTGCACGGTGGGAAAGTTTACTAGCAAGCTCCAGTAATCGTGGTTCATATACACGTGCCGCTGGGTCTCGAATCCATCGTGGAAATCCTGCGAGGAGGGCATCCGCCACATTATTTGTCGCCACTCTCCCAAGGACATCGGCCACAACGTCTCGCAATATATTAAAATGGGATGTGACCCCGCGGTCGCATAGGGCGTGTGTGTTTGGATCGTCTCCCTCCTCTATTGTCTGTGCAAAGAGCATGGCGACCACGTCAAGGCGGGCGAGGGTGAACTCCACCGCCCATGAGACGTACCCGCCGGGGAGAACGACCCGCCGGGGCCTCTCCTCCGCGGCCTCAGAGGCCACCGCCGGGGCCCGCGGGTCCCACAGCACGTGGCTGCGGGCGTGTAGGGCGCGGGCGAAGAGAACGTCCCAGACATGCACGCACGTGTCGTGGGCGAGATTGCAGAGCGGCACCCCCGAGAGGCGGCTGAAGGCGAGACGCTCCTCCACCCACAGCAGCGAGGCCCCATAGCGCTGCACAAGACGCCGGGACAGCAGTCGCGTCCAGCGGAAGGGATCCACGAGAAGTCGTTCATCCTCCGAGGCGCCGAGTACGCGAAGATAGGGAAGAGATGGGGGCACATAACGATGCTCAAGGAGGTGTGGAGTTGATAGACTACTCTGAACTACGGCAAACAATGGAGGTTTTCCACTTTCTATTACCTCACTTAGAATACGATATACATGCTTCCATGCTGTTGAAATATCTGGTGCTACTTCTGTTACAACTTGAATAGATTCTGCAGTTGTATTTAGAGACCTTGCCGTTTCTAAAAATAGTGTTTCCCAGTTTATTGAAGGTATATGTGCAGAAGCTGGTTGTACAATAATAACTACAGCAGTTTTTGAAAGTCGATTAACCACACCTAGCATACCACGGGTGTCAGAAGAAGCATGAAATACAAAAACAAATCGATCATTACAATTTTGAAGATAATTTGTAGTTGTTACACTCTCTAATTCTTGCATTTCAAATACATCTCCTCTTATAGAAGAACGACGTTGAGTATTATTTAAATGAGCATCAGCTTTAACCATAGCACAGCATCCAATTTTTTCAATTATAGTTTCTTCACGAGTAATATGATTTTCATATAGAGCAAGAACATCTTCTCTTGCACATAAAAGTTCATTAAGCATTCGTTCTCCTTCCTTTCCTGGAGGTATTTCTACCTCTAATAAACGTTTTGCGTTTCGTCCTCTCGGAAGTACTCGTCCATTATTTAATACCTTAGCTGTAGGAGCATTAAACTGTGGTTCAGCATCCACAATAACATGTCTAGTTACAGTACACCTAAATGTATAAAGAGTCTTCTCAAGTGCTGCAATTATGGTTACCATACCAGTATCTTCTTTTTCTGGTCGAACCTCTAGAATGTGCCATGTCGTTGAGAGTGCTTTAGATTTAACATCAAAGAAGTGATTACTCATAGGAACTCCACCTTCTGAAGATAATTGATTATTATTCGAATCTGAAATCATTTCACGACGTAATTTTGCCCGATGTATCCATGCTTGTTTTTGCTGTTGTAACCATAATGAGACACTAGGAGAAGTAAAGAATGCAGCATCTAGTACTTTAGTACTTTTTGGTGAGAAATATGTTGCTTTAAGCTCAGTTACTGCTTCTTCTGCACGTGCTTCTGCTTCTTTTTCTTCTTCACGACGAATCTGTTCTGCTTCATTTTCTGATACATAAACATCATTATTATCAGCATCATCACACCAATCACTATCATCTTCGTTATTAGAATTTTTATCATCTTCTTTTTGATTATTTTCTTTATCTATTTTATCAAGGTCTCTCCCATTATCTTCTGCTACAAGTTCCTCCACATCCAGAATATCACCTTCATTTGCCTTAGCTTTAGCAAACATTCCACTAAGACTCATCTGACGAAACCTAGAATTTCGTTGTTGCACACGTTTATGTAGCCAATCGGGATAGGGTACCCGTGGTACTGGGTTTGGAACATGTTGTAAAGCTGCTGGAATCGTTATAATCTTTTGTACACAAGCATTAAAACGAGTTATATAGTAATCCCAATCTAATAATTGTCGTAACTCAACATCAACTGGAAGTGAGTTATCACCTGTCCATTTCCTAAGAAAGTGTGAACGTAGAGTTGGATCAGCGCGAAAAATAGTGAGAGGAATTGGTCGTTCTGTTACTGGTCTACCAGATGGGAGACGAGAAATAACAAAATGACATGCCAATCCTTTATCTTTTACCATTTGTGGTCCTAAAAACTCTGCAATACGTCTTGCCGTTGTTAGAGCTAATGATTTCTGTGATTCTGGGTACTCTGAAAGTCTTCGGGTCATATTACTACTTTCTGATAATTTTTCTAATATTTCTTCCGTTTCATAACCTTCACCTTTTGTATATAGCATGTCTAGAGCTGCATTAGCAACCACAGCTGCAGATGCATAGGATTCAGATAATGATTTACCATCAAGGAAACGACGAAATACTTGTGATTGAAAATCTTTAATAAGCATAAGTTCACCACGTCTTTTTAGTTCAAATCCTTTTAGTTCAGCAAGACTTCCATCAGGGTTAAAAACAGCATAACGTTTTTTAATACTTTTACCTTCTTCACGACTTGCTGGAAGTAACATAGCTAAATATGGACCATCTACTTCAAAGTAAATAGAACATTCACTACGACGTTCATATACACCTGGAGAAATACATGTTTGATATTGATGATTTGAATAACCATCATGTACCATCTTGTTAAGAACGATACAAGGATAAGATATAGAAATTCTAGATTTAGATGAATTTGATGTTGTAAAGGTAAAATTTTCTGGAAAACTATTTGGAAGACAACACCAAATACCATCTGTATCAAGTTCAAGAGTTACTCCAATTTGTTCAATAAGAGCACGAGCCATTTGAATAAGTGTAGCACCAAGATAGGTAACAATACCAGCCATTTCCATACTATACCAACGACTTCCTTTTCTCATTACATATCCATAGAAAGAATTTAAAATACACTTATGTGCTAATTGAAGTGATTCCATCTGTACACAACGACTTTTGCATAATTTTACCTCATCCACATCTTTTGCAGCATCTAATCGTTTTTTCCATGTTTTAAGAGCTGATTTATATTCATATCGACGATCACGAAACAAACGTACTGTATCAACATAAAAAGAATTTTCACGTTGACATACCACATCACTTCGCATAATTTCACGAGACTCATGTATTTTTCCATAAGCTTTTCTACTATACTCAGAGAGACGCTTTTTTAACATATTAAACTTTGTAGACTCTTGAAGTTTATGATATGCTTTAAGTCCTCCTTCCTCATCATCATCATTATCATTGTCATCATCACTATCACTTCCATCATTTTTTTTAGAATATTCTTTAGATAATAATGCATTCTTTGATTCTTGCTTCTGAAATTTACTTTCATGTCTATATCCACTACTTGATCCTCCAAAGTTATTCCCATTATTATTATTATTTCGTTGTTTAAAAGACATGGATTGTTTCCTCTCAAACGCTGTTCCTTCTAATACATTCCCTTTTCGATTTCCGTATGTTTTCTTTTGAACTACCGATAAATTAGCTTGCTCAATAGCATTAGCTGCGAAGGATTCATTCTCTAATTGTGCCTTTATTCGTTGATATTCATGACGTCCAGCGGTGAGTAATTCTCCTCTCCATTTCCACGTCATGGGACGTTTACAAAGATGTTCATTATTAGGCGTATTAAAACAACAACCAGCACAAACATCTGATTTTGGAATAGCATATGGTTGTAAACGATTCGTAAGAATAATATTAGGATACATAGCACCAACATCAAGATGATAAATAATAGGATCAGATTCTTGACGTGGATGATCTCTTAAATATCCTAATTTTTCTTTTATCTTTTCACGTACTTCTTCATAATTAGTTACTTCACTCACCTTTACACCATTTTCAACTTCCAAGGCAAACTGTAACGTGCTATCAAGATCATCAATGAGTTTTTGATACATATCAGGACTCATACTAAAACTAAGAGGAATATCACTACGATATACTCCACTACGAAGAGCTTCTACTCTTCCTCCAATATATGTTTCGCTATCAATAAGATGACCATTAAAAAATTTTTCCAATTGTTGTTCTTTTTTATTTGGAAATATAACATTATTTGCTTGAGCCTGTACCATTAATAACGATTCACAAAGACCACCAGAACCTTTACGTAACACATCATCTGGTGACATTGGAATAATCGTTGAAAGAGAATAAATAAAAGGATGAACATACTTCTGATAAAGATACCAAGTTGCCACAGCGTCTGAAACGGAATACGATGCCATTTGTTGTGGATTTGTTTGTGCTAATGGAAGCATATCTTCTGGATCCACCTCAATAGGATTATAACCAAGTTTGTATTTTGTCACTGATTTAAGTCCTTGACTTCCCTGAGGTAAGTAACTATCACGTTTTACCCAATAAAAACAATCAAGGTGTGGAATTTTTTGATTTAAAAATGCTCCATCAGCACTTTGTGTAAAACCAATTTCTTCTCGCATACTTAATTTATGAAAAATTGAACGTGCATGAATAAATGGAAAATCAAAATAGTCACCATTGTATGTAACGTAAACATTTGGTTGATATTTTCTCATTTCATCATAGAAACGTCGTAAAAGGGATTTTTCATCGACTTCATTAAAAGTTTCAAATATACCTTCATATTCTGGTTTTGGTGTATATTCAAATTGATGAATATCCATTGTAACTATTTCTCGATTAACAATAAGATATCCACGTCCATCAAGCATGTATGAAATCATATAAATTTGATCAACTTCAGGTTGTGGAAATTTAAGTGGAGCTTTTGTAGTTTCAATATCAAATGCACAAACACGTGGCATTGCAGGGGCATATGCACTATCATCACAACGTGTTACTTGCGCCTCACCTTCACTTACGGTGACATCATACCATAATCCAACAAAAACACCAAGATCAATCGCCACACGCATATGATATTTTACATCATATTCACGCATTTCTTGAACCCAATCAAACCAACGTTCAGAAAATATATTAGTATTTAGTACATCATCTTCAAATGGTTTGGCCATTATATCTCCAAGAGATCCATCAAATGGGTTTAAAAGTGGATTTAAAGCTCCCATAGAGGCATTTCGTTTAACAATTTTATCTAATCTACCTCGAACTGTAGTTAAGTCTTGTACATTTCGAAATACCACCTTTAGATATAAACGTTTACGTCCACTTAAATGATTAATAAGATCCAAATCTTCCTTTTCAATAGTTTCTATATAAAATATGAACTGTGGACCAAACAGTGACATCAAACCAAGCTCCACCTCATGTTCATGCCCCTCCACAACTGAGATAAAAAAGTAGGGATTATAAAAAAGATTCACGTAAAATATTTCTCCTTCGTGGCCTTGAAAGAGAAGTACAAGTGCCGCCCGGGCCACAGAACTCCCCTGATGCTCCACTGTGGATTCCTCCGTTGTCGTGACGGTTGTGGGATGATAATTAAAGAGCCAACCGGTTTTTGTGCCGCTCTCCAACGCCGTCCACTCCTCATGGACGGGAGGCATGTCTCAGTTCACTATATATATATATATATATATATGTGGGTGTGTTTAAAGGAAGTTCATACAAAATGGAAAAGAGATGTTAAAAAAAAAAAAAGAGAGAGAGAGAAACAAAAAGATAGATACATGTGGAAAGAAAAAAAAAAACACAAGAGGATATGAAGTTCGTTTGGCCCAACCTTCTCAGTAAGAAGAAGGGTGGTATTGTATGTGGGAAGTCAAAATTGCAAAGAGACAATCATAATATTTTATTAGTGAAAATCATGAAATCCAAATAAGTGGATAAGGATAAATAGATGTATAAAGAAAACAAAAACACAACACGAATACATCTTCATACTCTAACACGATTAGAGTATATCATCCATTCTTTTCTTTTTTTTTGTTTTCTGAGGAGTATTTATGGATCCGTGCACACATTTGTATGTCTGTTCGCTAAAGAACAACCCCACTATGCTGATTGTTGTTATCATTAATTTTTTTCTTTTCTTTTCCTTTTTTTCTCTTATTGTTGTTCTTGTATGCACTGATCCCTATCAAATTACACAATTATGTGGTCCTTCTTTTCTTTTGTTTCTTTTTTTTCTCAGCATTTATCTCAATGCAAGCAAATACTCCCTGTTTACTACCACAATTGAAGTACGGTTAGTGCAATGTATGTTCCCGTGAGACACAATCCAACGGTGGCGATTGATCCCTCCAGTGGTCGGCGAATAGAAATCATACAAACCCACAAAGAAGCCAAACATAAAAGAAATCGCAGTGCTTTCGTTATTTGTTTAAACCGAGGATATTGACGGTTAATATCACCCAAAACATAATAATAAGAGGCCTCATTGGAATGATCACCATCGCTTGAATGCCTGATATCCATCCTCTTCTCTCTTTCCATTTCTGATTCTTTTGTTTTTACACCTCCAATTAATTTCTCTATATTATGTTTTGTCATTTCCTTCTGTTCTTTCTTCTTAACATTATTGTAATTCTCTACACCGGCGCAATGTCTTCGGGTAAGATATACAGTACCATAGACAACAAGCAAACCACACTGAACCACAGCAAATGTAAATAAATTATCTGTACTTGGCTCAAACCTTTCACTGTCATGAAGCACAATAGATGGTACAATAAAATAGTTTCGCACAACAAGTATGAGTCCTTGAAAATGCGAGGTGAGATGAAGTATCATGGTTAACATAAAACATATCCAACGATAACGTGGACCATGAATAATCTGTAATTCACTTGGAATAAACCATATCACACTGTATGCAAACAAACAAGCCAATGTAATTATGATAGAAATGTGTAACCATGGTATCAAGAAAAGTAAAAAAACTGGAATAAACCATAACATTATCATAATGCAATATCCTATTTTTTCTCTTACTTCCAGACTGCAACATTTAAACATAGAATGCGTTATAGCTGAAAATGGCCATAAAAGACAGTGTATACCAAACTCAGCAAGAATTAGAATAGCAGCAAAACAGAATGCACATATCATGTGCATAATATGTTCAAAATGTACATTATCTGGAGCAATTGTTTGCATACGTATCCAAGAATATTTACAAGCTTCATATTTTGGAGGAAGAGCGTACAAAAAAATTAAAGTCAATTTTTCTGTTAAACTCATCATCGACGTAAGATTTTCATCGCTTACAATAGGAAGTTCATCATTAAGACATATAGATAACGTATTTTTAGCTAAATAATTTCCAAAACATTCTAATAAAATACCAGTTACCAAAACAAGGGCTACTGGACTTGCAGTACGCATTCGTTGTGAAAATCCCATAGACGATGCAACACCTCCAAGAAAATGAGAAACATAGAATACTGTATATAATGTTAAAAAAACAAGGACATAACAACCAGCATACCTTCCAGTAAGTGAATAGGTGGCTAATACAGCCATCCAACGCATTGACCACTGTCCAATCCGCCATACCACATAGTCAATTTCATCCCATTTGGGATTTTCATACCTTTCAAAGTCCCAAAGACGAATGTTTGGTTTTTCATCTGTTGTTAAAACGTATACTAAATAAACGTTTGAAGAATTATAGGATGCTTCTTGAAATGGACGCCAACTATAATGAAAAACATGACATTGTGTTTCATATGGTCCAAAAAAGTATTGTAATTGGGATTCTGGTTCATCAATTGCTAATTCTTCAGTACCACGAAATGCTACACGAAAAGAGCGAAATGAACCACATATAACATGAGGAAATACTACCCTATTATTTACACGTACAACCATATTTGTTTCCATCATCATACTATCTACATTTCGAATAAGTGTAAACCTACCATGATTTTCTAAAGAAATTTTCTCACTTTGTTGTAAAGTCATAGCAGCCTTATGAACATCAGGAGATGACATTTCATTTGATGGATCAATCATATCATGCTGTATATAAGAAAACTGATGATTTGAAAATTTTGTTCGCTCAACTAAGAAACAAAAACGTGGTCGTACCCATATTGGTGAATTTACAGTACCTTTTCGAAGAACCTGAAAACTAACAGCTGTGTTTAAAACACTTCCTTCAATAGGTTCACTATCTTTTCTACGTTTAGCAAGATGTAATTTTGTAGCTGCACGTGAATGAATATTCGTATAAGGAACTGATTCTTTTTCTTCTCCTATATGCATCAAGTATAATTCAGGTAATAAGACATCTTCTGGTTTATAAGTTGTTGCACCAATAAAAAGATGTAATGCTTGCCAAGATTCAGTATCAGGATCTTCATTTTCAGGAATATCTTGTACATTTACTAAAGTTGATCCATCCACACAAATAGTCTTCAACATACTTTGGGCATAACTGTTATTCTCTTTACGATATACGCCTGTTTCATTTACTTTCCTCAGTGTCTTGCTAAAGTAAAACTCCTCCTTCCGGTATGTATCCTGTGCTTTGGGAAGTGTCTCCTCCACGGTAGGAAACAGCCTCTCTCTTGCCAATGGAAGGGAGGCTTCACTCCCCAGCAGTTCCCCGGAGTTTGCGGCGAGTGCGGCCCGCACGAGGGAGTTAGCGGCAACGTCCAACAACTGCCGTGCGTACACGAGTCCGCGGTGGGTGAGTGGCATCCCGCAGCCGCGCAGTTCTTCGGTGGAAATATCGCGGCGGTGGGGGCGGTGGGCGGGCGGCACTTCTCCCCGTGGACGTCTGCGGCCCAAAGTGGAGCTCCGCGGGGGGACGACGTCCTCGAGGGCCCCGCCGTTGACATTCACGAGGGCCACACGTGCGACCCGCGCGGCAACCGCCACCGGCGATACGGCTGCCATTTCCGCGAGTAGTGCGTGTGGAGCGGCGGTTGGGTGAATTTCGGGCCAACGAGCATCAGAATTGGAAATGGAATGAGAAGAATTAGAAGAAAAAGAAAGAACAGGGGACGGGAGGGCGACCTCGTGGACGACGCGTTGGAATTGCACACAACTGCTATCGAAGAGAAGTGGCGGGTAGCGGGTGGGGGACCCGGCCATCACTAATCCGGCGTACAAGTGAGGGGCGAAGAGGGTAGCAAAGAGAGCGACGAGACCTCCCAAAGACTCCGTCCACACCCACAGTCCATCACGACGCACCCGCTCCACCTCCCGTCGTAGTCGTTCCACAGAGGAAAATACACGAATCTGTTTTTTGGCCTCCACACACGTAGACATACCTTTGGGTATATTAGATGCATCCGTACATAGACTCGCAATGTAATTTTTTTCAGCCTCAACTACCACATTTAATGTAGGTTCATTTTTATCTGCTTCTCTTCTTATGCTACCTTTAGGTTGCTTTGGCACAGTTTCGTAATGATCTAAAAATCCTTGCATAAGTCGATGCATACTGTGATTCAAAAATCGAGCCTCTTTTAATAGTAATACACTACTTTGGGTAGTAGACTCTTCTAAAAAGTCTACTCCAAAGAGTTCTACTCCTAAAATAGGGGAATCAACTATAACCATATCTTCCGCTTTTCTTTGAAGATTATGTGGAATTTCTTCTCCTTCTATTGGCATTTTCATCCCCTCACTTTTGTAAAGATTAAATAATTTCATTTTAACTCGTTCTTCAAATGCTAAAATACGACGACGACGTTCATTCACATTTGCTTCTCCAACAAACCTACCTATAGAACGCATATCTTGAAAACTCCCAGCATTTCCATGTACATAAACAACTGGAATATCAGAAATTTCAGAACTTCGTGGTTCACGGTAGAAATCTGCACCGAAGTCATGATATCGCCAAAGTCTGTAATATCCTTCTGTCGGGGCGTTTACCTCAACATGTACGAAATAAGGATTCATACGTGTAAGAATTGCTTGAAGAGGAGTACGGCCTCGAGCTAACGCCCAATCCAAAGCAGCAGGAATGAATGCTGATGTGATTAGAAAGAATACCAGAAAAACGATCACTCTCGTACATGAGCATTGAAAACAAACTCTTGGCATACTTGTGCCTTTTTTCTTTTCTCTCCAAAAATCAGAAATAAACTAGGTATAATATAATAAGGTATATATGGTTATGAAATTAAACCCCCTTTCCACGTGCTCTTCTTCCTCACTCTTCCCAGAGTCACCCTAAACACAAGAGAGAAAAAGAAAGAAAGAGAGGATCAATGGAGGACTAAACCTTGTAAAGAAGAAAAAAACTAATAATAAAGCAAAAAGAAAAAAAGAAAAAAAAAATAAATAACAAAAACAATAACAAAAAACGAACAGTACATATTTACACAGATTCCATAATGAAACAAATAAAACATATACATGTATAGGTATAGGATACTCTCTCAGATAAAGCACATGCACCAAAAAAAAAAAAAAAACCAACATCAACATCCAGAGCAAGTCTCACAATCCATCTAGAAATAAAAAAAATAATAGAAAAAAAAAGGAAAAAAAAA
This sequence comes from Trypanosoma melophagium, assembly GCF_022059095.1. Lineage (NCBI taxonomy): Eukaryota > Euglenozoa > Kinetoplastea > Trypanosomatida > Trypanosomatidae > Trypanosoma > Trypanosoma melophagium. The sequence goes on along the minus strand of NW_027125132.1, from coordinate 712,615 downwards.
ATACGCATCAATTAAGTTTTCATGCCATATCATCATCGAGTCGTTAGTTATTTGTCCTTGACCGTCCAGTAGATGACGCAATATATACTTTACCACCACTCCTTTCGGCTTCTTCTTCAATTATCTTCGTCTGTCGCCACTTAAGAAATATTAGAGCAATAACGGTAATAATTTCTTCATCTACCATAAAGAACATGATCCACAAAGAAAACCAAATAACCCAATAACGTAACAAAGTCTCTTTTACGCGATCCCAAAATTCTATTGGAGGTTTTGGTTTTTCAATTCGACGAATCAATTCCAAATCTTTTTCCATATGATTAGTTATAAATGCTCCCTCTTCAATAAAACTAGGAGAGTTTTCAGGTTTTGGACGCACTGTTACCACTTTCCAAAGTTTCTCAGAGTCATTTTCTTTTAACTCAAAGTTACCATGTTCCTTTACTACTGTTATATCAAGTACACGGTGAATATCTGCCTCTGTTTTGATTTCTTCTAAAGGAAGTCCTAGAACAAACCACTGACGTCCTGCTGTTGGAAGAAAGCGTAGTTTACCGAATAGTCTTCTTTCTAATAGCAATAAATCTCCAAGAAGTTTATCAGAGTCTGGCGTAGATGAGAGAGTTTCCAATAGAGTGTAATGAACAGTACGTGTAATTGCTGTATCACGACGCACATCAAAATTATAATGATGTAATACAAACCTTGTATTTTCACCCTTCAGTACATTAGGATTTGCACTTCTTTGATAAAATCCAACCGCCATTATTGCTTCATGTAATTGCAATCGTTGAAATGGATCTGTTACAGTAGATCTATATAACTCACCACGATAGGACGTCATACATTCTTCGAACAGTTTATCAGCCTCCCGTTGTTTGCGAAAATTTGTCAAATCTGTTAATAAATCAAGTGCCTCCACAAGTGGAGCATTTCCAATGAGTGAAGTGGCCTCATTGGCTGCCTTCTTGGCGGTCTCAAGATGATCCGCAGTGATTAGATGCGGAAGTTGGGCAACATTAAGAGGTACAAGTGCAGAAAATAAGTGCACATGCCTCAGTAATGTTCGTCGTAACATATTTTTTTTTCTCTCTCTCTCTCTCCTTCAACACCCATACTGGTCAAACACAAATAAAAAAAGACAGAAGAAGCAAAAAAAAAAAAAAAAGAACAGAGAAAAATCAGCAAAAAAAAAAATGGAACAAAAAACAAGAACGCAAGGAAATAAATAAAAAAAAAGAAGAAAGGGTTGTATAACGAGTACAGAATTATCTTTCCACCTAAAACAAGGGTGGTCAATCGCAGAACATTTTAAGCTCCGCTCTCGACCATAAATCTCCGATTTTTCACCATTTGTTGTCTTTTTTTCTTTTTCGCTCTCATCCCTCGGCAGATTCGTTCTTTCTTTTTCAACGGTATTTTCGTTCCTTTTTTTTCTTATTCTATCTTTACATCAACTTCTTTACCTCTGTGCTCACATTTCCTTTTATACTTTCTTTACCATATTTGCCTTTGGTGCCCCAGTAGACTGTAGTTAATGATTAAAACAATCAGAAATCTCGCAATCAAAAAAAAAAAGTGATGCGCACATCTACTGTGCAAAAACTCTAAATGGGAAAGAATGAAAAACAAAAAGAAATGCAGAGTAAAAACAACAACAATAAAAATAGCCAACTGCCTTTAATTTGCCTCAATCAAGGGCAAAAAGGTAGCGATTGTGAAAGGCCACACCAAACAATTTCTCTGATTTTTTTGCAAAGTTGTACTCAAGACGTTCACCATCCTCTGTACTTTCGCCTGCACAGTTTGGTGCTACAGTAGTTTCTTTCTCTCCTCCTTTCGCATTATTATTATTATTATTATTATTATTATTATTATTATTATTATTATTATTATTATTATTATTATTAATATCCTCAGTAACTTTTGTTTCATCCTGAACTTTCTTTACACTCTCTTCCTTTTTGGGTCGTTGCTCAAGACCAAGTTTTCCTCGTATATAACGACAAATAGCATCTATCATACTATCTGGAAACTTGTCCAGCATTTCATCAATTGAGTCTCCCTTTCGGACCTTTGATTCCAAACGATGAAGCATAATTTGTAGTTGATCTGGTGGAAGTTTTTCCATTTCTTCCTTGAGACTTGGAGGCATTTCACCTTCCTGTACAGCAGCCAAATTCTCCACATAACTTTTTCGCTCCTTCATGACATTTTCTTCCTCTTTACGTAATCGCTCTGCACGTTCTTGCTCCTCACGAAGCTCTTTTTCTCGCTTTTCATGAGCTATACGGTTTTCTTCTTCCTCAATTTCTGTCACATCACGATCTGGTTTTGTGGCGGGTTCACAACTTTCATCAGGTAGTTTTACCGTAAGTTTCATCTTTAACATATGTGTTTTTCGGATAAATTTAGCATCTGGTACATCATCATCTATGGGATAGTCTAATAGAACTTTCAAAAAAGGGACACTATCTTCTGTATCAACGTATAACAGTTCGATAGATCTGGGTGTTAAGCGAACCTCTACTTCTGCAATTGTTGTTACTGTGGGAATACATACTTCCACAAGAAAAAAAGCAGGAACACTTTCTCTAAAGTATGGGTTAAGCATTGGTTTGGCGTGCTTTGACCAGTCATACAAACCATCACCTTGTAGTTTTACGAGAAAAGGGTTTGCTGCTTCATTTTCAGTGGGTACAGTTTTAGTACCATTATTAGTACCACTACTACTAGTAGTAGTGGTAGTAGTAATAGTAGATGTTGTTTTTGTTGTCGTTGAACTTGGTAAAGGTCCTATTACCTCTTCAACAAGTTTTCCTGTTCCACTGCGTCCCCCTACAGTGTTTAGAGGTGAAGCTGCATTACTGTTCTGAGGCAGACGAATCTCGTCACCCATAGCATTCGTTGGTTTAGGTAAATTTGAGAGTCGAATACGTTGTGGTTCTAAAGTTCCTTTTACTCTAAAATTCATGTTTCGGTATTCTTCCGTGTTAAGAGTAGGCTCACACTTTTGTTTAATCCAATGAATACAGAGTGATACTACGAAGCATCGAAAGTCATTATCTTTTGAGCATCGTTGAATAGTTGAAGGATTCACAATAACATCATATACCTTGCACGGTTTTCCACTTTTGTCTACTTCAGGTCTTGCTTGTCCACAACTAAGTGGAATTTTAAACTTCATTTCATCACTATTTTCATCAGCATCTTCCATAGGAATGGGTTCGGCAATACGTTCATGTTGACAAACATTCACAAAAATTTTTCCCCCACCTGAAGTTGTACATTTAACACAAAACCCAGGCTCTGGGAGAATATACATCCACTGTCCATTTTCATCACTATGCACTTCCTCCAATTTTGCCTTCATAGAATTCATACTTTCTTCTTGAAGTTTTTTCTGAATATCGCGAAGCCACTTTTCACGTCCAGGATCTCCCTCTGGTGGAATACCCTTTATTTTATCCTCACCTCCCAATGCGCGTTGGAATAATTCCATGAATTGCGGGTTTTGGAGCAGTGCCGCCCCCGCACTTTTTGCGTCTACCATGTGTAGAGTTTGCTGCTATTGGCTTTCAACATTTGTTTCAATAAACAGGTGTGTACACCAGGTGGAGAAAATAAGTTAAAAAGTAAAAGGAGAATAATAATAATAATAATAATAATAATAATAATAATAATAATAATAATAATAATAATAATAATAATAATAATAATAATAATAATAATAATAATAATAATAATAATAATAATAATAATAATAATAATAATAAAGAACCAATAAAATCATATACATATTCGTATCGATGAATTATTGCTTTCTTTGTTTCGTTTTTTTTTTTTTATAATGTATTAGTTTGTAAAGAAATAATAATAATGAAACCAAATGTCTTCTCTCCAGTATAATCATTATTTTGTTATTGATCGCTTCTTTTTTTTCTGTCTGCATGCGTATATATATATATATATATATACATGTAAAGAGGGTCATTCCCACACTACTACTTCTTCGACAGAAGGGCAACAAGAACAAAAAAAGTAAAAACCCTCTTCTTCTTTTATTTTCTTGTTTTTTTGTTCATTTAATTCCATGTCCTCCTAACATGGTACAACAAAATTATATGCATCGCCCAGATCCACAGGGTTTGGCATCCCATAGTACGGCTTCTTATTCTGCAACACGGCGACCTCTGGAAATGCCAGTAACTCCCGCACAAAGTGATCGAGGGTGGGGGCCACGTAGTGCGGGGTGCGACTCACCCGCGTCTCGAGCCACTCGAGCTCCACGTCGCCCTCCGCGAGGGTCCGGCGGGCGGCGGGGGCGGCACCGATGCCCGTGAGCACATGGACGGAGACCCACCGCCCCCCGCGGGCATTCGCGCCCAAAATGTCCGTCTCGAGATTGTCGCCCACCATGAAGATGGCGCGGAGGGACTGCGGGTCCCAGCCGAGACGGGCCGCCTCCGCCTCCAGCCGCCGCTCCGCAAAGGCGTAGGCAATAGCGCGGGGTTTTCCATACATCGTGACGTGCAGACCATGGCCAGTGACACTTTCAAAGACGGCGGAGATCATTTCACGTACGGCACCTTGACCAAGACGTGGGAGTAAAGCTTCTGTAGCCCATAACAAATCATCAGCCGAAATATAGTATGGAATTGTTTGCTTACTAGACACGTAACGTCCAAATTGGCCACGTGGGGCAAGAAGTACGTCAAGAATAGTCTGAGTATCACCGAGCAAATCATCTGGTTCAGAAAATTGAAAAATAGCAGCTATTTCTGGAAAGGGAATTTTATTGGCTTCACACCTCTTCAGGTCTCCCCATTTTTTGTATGGTACTAGTTCAGGGTGTTCTACCTGAAACTGAAGCATAGAAATAGGACGATTAAATCCGTATGACTTTGCAATATCAACACTTCTTGAAGAACCTACTACTAGTATATTTTGATTTTTGTATGTAGGTGCAAGTAATTGCATTGGAGTATGTGAAAGGAGCACTTGTTCAGCACGAATCTCGCATCCAATAAGTTCTGAAAGATGTTTAGCCTTTTCCGCTTCAGAGACACCACCACCATTTGTCATAAATAAAAGTGGAATACGTAACTCCATAATTTTACGAACTGCACTATCTGATCCTTCAATAATCTTATTAGAACGATGAACCACTCCATCAAGGTCAAGGACAATGCCAGTAGTTCCATGAAGTGGCCACTGTGTTTGTTTACCACGTGGCTCCATAAATGACTCATACCTATATGGCAATTTCTGATGCAAATCGTCTTGCAACATTTCACGTACTTCTGGGGAGTAAGTTTCCTGACCATTTGTTAAACCACTCGTTCCCTTTAGCATTGTTTCATATTCACCTAATGCAGCCATTTGATCCTTTTCAAAGTACACAACTGGTTTAGATCCATATGGAACAAAATTTCGACGTTGATTTAACACATCTTCATTATGCGAATGAATGGCTTCCATACGTTGTACCTCAGCTGGTAATGGTGTCGCTTCAACAGCCCTATTTACTTCCTCTTGTTCACGCATTTTGTTCCTCTGCGATGTCTGTACTGGATTGGTGCTCTGCATAAGTCCAGAGAAAAACTCATCAGCAGATTTACCATCCCTCTCCCATGGAGGCACAAAACGTCGCTTTAAGATAGCGTTTAAACTAAAACTTCCTATTACCGCTAACTGTCGCGATGACACTTTCATCATATTGGTATTATTTTTAAGCGATTGACTCTGTATATCCTTTGAGGTCTCTCTCTATTTTATCCTTTTGGTGGTGGGATTCACAGCCACAATATCAGATGTAAATATAAACTCAAAAAAAAAAAAAAACAGAATGAAGAAAGAAAGTATATATCCGTACATAAATATGCAAATAATAAACAGAAAAAAAAAACCATAGTATGCACAAAGAAAAAACCCAATCCTTTTTTCTTCTTCTTTTACACGCAATGCAAAACAAAAAAAACATGTCAAATACCGTGTAGACAAGTCATTTGTCAAATGATGAAGAATACAATGAATGACAAATAAAGGTTTACTATGCTACTCTCTTCATTTGCTTTACCTTGTGTGCGACACCACTTCGCGCTAGGGCATCCTCATAACTGTGATTGATATATGCTACAAGTTCCGATGATGGGAGTTTTGCTTTTGTCTCAATCGATTCTTTTACTATGATCATCGCTTCGTCAAGAAGTCCAACTACTACCACAAGGATAACCATAATGGCAAAACACATGATATTCGCTAAATTCATTTCTTGTACTGACTTCGGAGCTGCGGCCAAACGCAACGTCTCTGTTAAAAGTGATGGTTCTAATTCCTTATTGAAACGTTCGGCAACAGGAGATGCTACGCCACACCAAATGAGTAATAAACACGCTGCCAGAACGATGCTTCCAATAATGAGACCACCCGTGCTGCCCAGCAGTACTGAAGACCGCATCAATCCCATTCTACCTACTCTCTCCAAGCTGTTAATAATAACACATACATATACACAGAAAAAGTAAAACCCCCCCCCCCCCACACACACACAAGAACAAGGAAAAGAAAGGAAAACCCATTTCACAACACATAGAACAGGAAAAAGAAAGAAAAATAAAGAAGGATAAACGCACATAAACACATAATAACAGGTGCAATATTTATATATACTAGGTAGACCAAACGGTGTGTAAAACCCCTTCTCTATGAGGGGACCATTGTGCGTTAAGAGACGTGACCCGCGCTTTTACATCACTAGATAAGTCGTTTTGATTTGAGATGCTGATGAAATCCCTGAATGTAGTCCTGAGTACGTCGTGCAACTTCTCTTTCCTCATCGTCTTTTGCCTTTGCACCGAGCCACTCCGTCATATCTGTCCCCCTCGCCTCCCCCTGCATAAGTCCGCGCTGCAGTTCGACTTTCCGCACTTCCTGCCGAGCCTCAGCGGCGGCGACGGCCCGGCGGCGCCAGAACTGCTCATGGTAAACGTTGGCCTCCTGCTCGAGGCGGACGGGGTCCTTCCGGCGGAGCCCCTCAATGTCGCCGAGGAGATCGCGGGTGCGCTGGTCGAGGAGGTTCTCGCCCAACTGCGCCTGCACGACGGTCTGCAGCTTCGCCACTCGATAGCGCGCGAGGACCTGCGAGCCGACGAAGAGAAAGACAATGCCAACGAACCACTTGTGGAAGTCCGTAACAAACCAATACCAGGAGGCGATGTGATTCGTGGGGTGGATGTACACGCCCTTTGTGGTGTTGCTCAGAACAATAATATTGCGGCGACGAGGGGCGGCAGCAGGGGCACCAAGTGCATCGGCCTTGCCCTGAGATTTATCTCCTGTTTCCGTCCTTTTTTGTTCGTGTTGTTGTTGTTTATTGTCTTCTTCTTTTGCTTTCCCCTCCTCAGTGGAGAAGGAGGAAAAAGATGATGATCCCGCGGCCTGGGCGGTGGTGGCGTGAAAGCGATTGGATGACGCGAGGGCCGCAGCCACAACAGAGGATGTGCTACGCGAAGTTCGACAGAGAAAAAAAAAAGGTCTCATTTCTTCTAATTGCTTATGAAAAACAAAAAAATAAATAAAAAATAAACAAAGAAATATTAAAAAAAAAGAATTACAAAAAAAAAAAAACAGCAAACACGAAAAAAAGAAAAGAAAACAAATATATAATACCACAATTGGGCATGAAGACATACAAAAGAACAGTTGTTGTTATTGTTATTTTATTTTTCTTTGTTCTTGATGACAATTCACTACCCTCTTCTTATACAGACTGGCCATGGATTAAAAGTAAAAATGAAGCAAATTACATACCAATTCTTCTAAATTTGACTTTGAAAATAATGTCGAAAAATCTAATAAATAAGAAGTGAGAAAACGAATAAAAAAAACATTGAGTTACATAAAGGGGTTTCATCAAATACCGAATTAACCACCGCACTCTCAGAGTACTTAAGCAAAGACCAGCAACAACAACTAAAAGAACGTGGTACAGCAAAGTGTAACACAAGAAAAACGAGAGTGGTTAAAGGGGAAGAAAGAGAAAGATTTAAAAAAAAATTTTTTACAACTAGGTTTAAGCGAACCGTAGCACCCTCAACAAAAAAAACTGCACTAAAATACATAGAACCAATATAATAATAATAATAATAATAATAATAATAATAATAATAATAACAGAGGGAAAGAAAGAACATTTGTACATCAATTTTTTCTCTCTCCCCGATAAAAAGCCTATGCGTTCATTTGTTTCGTCTTTTTTTTCCTTTTATTCTTGTCGAAGCCAGCTACCATTGCTTCCCTAAACTATACTATTTTTTTTTTCTCTTTCTCTCTCTCTCTCTCCGGCAATGACACAGAAGTACTGCTAATATGCGGTATTACACAAAAAGCACTTCCTACACAAGGCGACAAAACGCAGTCCTAGAAAGTTAGCCAATAGCCAAAAGAAAAAAGAAAAAACATAAACACAAGCACTTTGGAAATAGCATCTGTTTTAAAACAAATGGCATAAATATAGTTTTCACTTCACACTTTATGAAGATAGTATGCTACTCGTACTCCATGATACATTTGAACCATTACGAAGTCTTGAAATAATTTCACGAAGTCTGCGCATTTCCTCATCCTTTTCACGTAGTTGTCTCTTCAATACATCAATACCTTCTTCTGGTGCAAAACGCCGCGCGTATATTTTTTCCAACTCATAAAAGTTACACTCATTTAGGCGACGAAGAAGTTCTTCAGTTGTAATTGAAGGGTCATGACGAAGATCAAATGAGACACGAAGCATAGAACCTTCATCAGAATATCTCAGATTCAGTACGTACTCCTCTGGCAAGTGACATGCAGCCATTATATCATGTACTAGAGCCTTTGAAAGAGCTTCAGGTGTTTCAGTGATAACACGTCCCCAATCATCACCTGGGAAAGTTTTACAATGCCAAGTTGTATGTTTTGATTTCGTCGTTCGTGGTTTCCAACGTTCATCATGTACAAGGGCATTCTCTAAGGCATCAGCTGCTGTTTTTAGATAAGATTCTAACATATTAGCATCAGCGGCTTGTGCATCACGCTCTGCCTGCATCGCTGCACAGGTTTCCTTTAACCTAAAAAGATAATTACGCAAGGATGTAAACGAATTATCAAGTACTTCACCAACATTAGTTTCACTATCATAGTAATCAATAAAATCAACATTATTACTTAAACCCTCTTCTGCTAGTAACTCTGTCAATTGTTTGTCATACATGGTAATAATACCTCTAAGCTTTGCAATGGTATCACGTTGTGCATTTTGCCAATCACGTCTATCTACTGCATTACCACCATGGAGTTCTTTTACCTCTTCAGGAGAAGAAGAACGAAGAAATCCCATCATGGTCGCGATTTCTTCCTGTAAATTTTTTACCATTTCCTCCAATATAGCATGACGCTCAACCTCTTGTAATAATTCTGAACGTAATGCATCTCCTTCTTGGGTTAAGAGACGGTTCCTTTCTTGTTCACGTGCAAGTATCTCTTGAATCAATTCACGTTCTTGCATGGCTTCAATTAGCCGATCCTTTAAAATAACAACATCTCCAGCAACATCATTTCCTTCTATTTCTTCTTCTTGTATACGAGAAAATCTATCTACTGGTTTCGTCTTTTCTAACCCTCTACTTTGAGTAGGTAAATATCTTTTACCATCTCTTTTATATTGAACATGTCCTTCTGATTGAAGACTTGTAAGTGTTTCCATAGATGTATCAAGCGAATCTGTATCACGGAGAATCTGAAGTGCTCGTTCTACTGCTAACATAGTTGTAAATACTGCACTTTGTTGATCTTCAACTTCTATTTCTTGATTATAATAAGGTTGTTCTTGTAGTTTTCTTTCCATATGATTCTGCATAAGAGTGTTTTCAAGAATAGAAACTGTTTTTAACTGACGCCTTTTGCGATCTACTAGTTCTTTTCGCAATATTCCAACTTCCTGTAGATACTTTTGACTCATATCGGCAATAGCAAGATCTTTTGATCCTCCCAACTCATGCATAAGAAGGAGTGACCATTGACTAGCTTCATCAGATGATATCCTAAGTCTAGTAACTTCTTCTCCATGTTCAAGACGAAACCTTTGAAACATTAAGACTGATAATCGACTTTGTTCATACACTCGTTCTTTTCCTGTTTCCCTCAATAATTGTTCTTGAAGTTTTTTTATAGCATTATCATGAGTGGCTTGCATAACTCGTAATTGATGCTCCTTTTCTCGAAGAGTTTCCTCTAACTCTTTAACCCGGTTGTGAGGAACAGTTAATTCCATTAAAGTTACCGTATTTTGCATATTTGTTGAACCAGCAACAGCAGTAGTAGTAGTAGTAGTAGTAGTAACAGGTGTTTTTGACGCTAAAGAACGACGAAGAAGCCTTAACTGGGTATCTGTATATTGGATATGTTTTTCATAGAGTGACTCCAATTCACGCACCATAATACGTTCTCGCTTAAATGATTGCTCATACATTACTTCCACTTGACATGCTGCATCCAGTAACTTATTGTTCTGATCTTGTGAGAATTTCCCACTTCCTCGATTCACTGAAGAGCGATTCCTTGTCACACGTTTGTGTTTCTCAAGAGCAGCGGCACGGATGCGGGCAAGACAATCACGGTGTATCACCAAACTGTTTAACATAGGTTCCACTGCGCGTCCTACAATTCTGCAGAATACCGAAGACTGGACTACAAATATTGTATCTTTACCTCTTACAAATAAAACACGTCCATTTCGTGAAAAACTCTTGATGACTGAGCGTACATATTTCTCATCCTGTTCTTCATCTTCACTATTTTTATAATCGTCATCATCATTATCATCGTCATCATCATTGTAACTTTCAATATCATCATAATCATCACCGTTGTTGTAATGTAGATTGCCATTTCCTCTCTTGTTGCGTGCAGTACGCTCTCTCCAACGTAATTCCAGCCCCACTTCTTCTTCTGCACGCTCCAACTCCTTAAGGCGAGCATCCACTTTTTCTAAGGCGACCCGTGCCTCTCCGAGACGCACTTCAGTATCTACCCATCGCAGCATAAGTTCAGCCACTTCCGGTAATTCCGCATTGGTCTCTATTTGGAGGTTGTCAGTGAATTGTACAATAGGGACGGTTGGCCCTGCCACCCGTGCGGCGGCGGCATCGGCGAGTAAGCGACGGAAGGCGTCTGTTGACATGAAACGCCGCTGCCGCGCCCACTCCTCCTCCTCAGTTTCGGCGAGCAGTTCGATACGGAGAAGCGCAAAGACGGCCCGCACCGCCGCCCGCAGCCCCGCCGTCGGCCGCTCGAGCGCCAGCAGTTCCGTCCACCGCCGACTGTCGAACCGCAGGAGCGACTCCCGCGCGGCGTCGGCAACCCGCAGGCGGCGCTCGACGTTCTCAGCGTGCAGCACCCGCGCGAGTCCCGACTTCTCCCGTGCGATTTCGTCCCGCCGGCGGCGCAGCGCCCGCAGCGATCGATGTTCACTCGCCACGAGATTCGAGCCGAAGGGACGCAGCGACCGCCGCTCAGCCGCATCATCCGCCTTGAGGGTCCAGCCGAGGAGGGAGATAAGATTTAGGTCCATGCCACCGGAGACAGAACTGCTTGCACATCTTCCCTTCCTATCGACACTGCCAACGTTATTGGATCCAATTGAAAGAATTGTACCTATAGACCACATCCATTTCCCATCGCTCGATACAAGTTCATACCCAACAACGTCACCTACAGAAAGAGCTATAGTGTCGTCCACACGCTCCACCCGGATATCCACATCGTTTTTTCCACCCAAATTCCTCGTATTTTCACGCCAGCCAACACTGCCATGACTATTCCTGTCCCAAGATCTACTTCTCAAAGGAGAACGACCACCTACATTCCTGTCCATATAATCCAAATTCGTACGGCTCGAGCTGTGACGTTGCTGAGGAATCAATGAAACAACAGTATTGTTGCCTGAGTATCGGTACGGCGAGCGATCCATAAAAAAAAAAAGACCCCTTTTCCCTTTTTTTTTCTTTTCTGTTCCCTTTTGGTGTTTTGTCGTGTATGGGAATATTTCGTTCTATACGACCTTCTTTCTTGCACCACAATATTAAAAAAAGAAAAAAAAATACCCCAAAGAAAACGAACTAACAAATATATTAAAAAAAAGAAAGAAAAAGAATGGTAGATAAAAAGGAGAATATTGAAAGCATACAAAATAGAATTCGGGATAGTTATGCATTCGGCAAAAACAAATGCATATCCAGAAGAAAAAAGAAAAGAAAGTAAGTTAAGGGGGATGCAGAACTCTATAATACTGGAGTAGTATGGCTTATAACCACGACACAAGCTTTGCTGCGAGCCACAGGAACACAGAAAATAAAAACAAAAAACTCCTTCTATGGAAAGTGAACCAAAGGAAAATCAAAAGAAGGAGCAATAGAGGTCTCTCAAAGACAAATCATAGACAATAAAGATGATGTAGCAAACGAAAAGGCAAAAAATACATCAAATTATTTGAGAACTTACATCAGAGCATGGCAACATTAAAAATAAGCACTTGGACTTGCTGCTGTTGCTGCGGCCGGTCCCTTCCCTATAAAAGAAGCAGTGTTAGTTGAGAGTTCTGTTTTGTGAACCTCATCATTGAAGAAACTCTTAGAGGCATACGCATGACTAGTATGATTCAACGCTACATTAATTGCTGTTTTATCCAAAGGTTGACGTTTTTGCTTACCATTCAATGTTAAACCTTCTTCTGTATTAAATAGCTTGGTCTCTCCATTCTCTGTACCAACTACCGTACCCTTTTGTAGGTTATGAGTTTTGTTGTTACTTACCGAATGAATGGAATTCTTCTGCTGCATTTCTTTTATATCATTTTGATTTTCAGTCTTTCCATTTTGTTGCTTATTTTCACCACCATTAACAAAAGAATGATGATTCGTCATAGAAGAAACAGTAATATCATTTGAGAGATATGGATTAGATAACCCACCATTTCGAAGTGTTGTACTGGCATTTTTATTAAATTCCTTGTAGATATCGTATGAAGTTGACCCACAGCTGGTACTTAGACCTACACCAAGATTACTACTACTACTACCGATAGGAGCATTCATTACAGACCAGTGTCTTCCATTTACACTAGTACTTCGTTGAAGGTGAATAAGGGCATCTTGACTTTGTTTTAATTCTTGGGCAAGTTTTACACGTGCAGCATCCGTTTTTCCCAATTGATCACGTAATTCAGCAGATTTATTTTGAAGACTCTGAATTCGCTCTGCTGAAGAAGTAAGTTCATCTTTCATCCTCGAAATAGTAGCCAATTTCTCCTGTAAGAGTGCACTTTGACTGTTTAATTGATTCCTTATCATGTGTTCCCGTTCTTTGATACCTTTCATATGTTTCAACTGATTAGCAATAATATGATGCGCCTTTGATAATGATAATTCATTTTTTTTGTTTCGTTCAGTAAGTTGCTCATTTTGTGAAGTAATAATACGAATATAATTATCTTGCTTTTGGTATTGCTCTCGTAGGGAATTAACCTCTTCTTCTCGTGATCTTAACGTCTCTGATACACTACGCAATCTTTCTTGAACTTTCACGTAATTAAGTTCATTATCAGAGAGTGACCGAGTAGCATGGTTGCGAAAATCCTGAAGATCATGATTAGACGATCGTAAACCCTCCAGTTCCTTTGCCTGTTCATTACACTTATCCTCTGCGATTCTCAACTTTGACTGTAGTTTAATCAAAGTTGACTCCAGTGTGGCAGCCCGTTGTTGGGCCTCCTGCATTCCCCTGTCCTTCTCCCGCACGTCCTGCAGGAGTTGCTGCTGCACCTCCTCCGCCTTGCGGGCGGCGTGTCGGAGTTCCGCCTCGAAGGACGCCCGGAGCTGCGCGACTTCGCTGCTGTGCGCCTCCCGCAGTTGACTTGCCGTCGCCAGCGCCGACTGCTCCGCCCGCGCCAACTCGACCCGCAGTTGTTCCCGCACCGCCGCACCGCTCTCCTCGAGGGACGCCACTTCGTTCTTCAGCGCCTCAATGTTTGCCGCCGCCGCCGCGGACTCCACGCGGTGCTCCTCCAACGCCCGGGAGTAGGCCCGCTCAAAGTACTGGAAGCGCTCGGCAAGATATCGCTTCTGCCCCGCATCGCCTTGACGAAGCAGGACAAGCGAGATGTGCTCGACGGTGCGGAAATCTGTGCGCTCCAACACACGAAGAGTTCCTCGAACAGCATCACGGCTATCCACTACAAAGCATACCACGTACGGAGTCACTCCATTCACTACACCATTCAGCATAGAGACAAGGTACTTGGGAAAACCACTGAAATCTACCAGTAGCTCCAATCGCTGTTTAAATAATCCATAGTCATCCTCAAGAAGTTCCAATTCAAATAGAAAAAAAGGATCTGCAGGATCAGTCAATCGGACACATATTTTACGCGAAAGACCATTGACACCTCCACGACCTGTAAGAACAGAGATACCAAGATCACGGCACACCTCTTCACGGTCTTCCAATCTTGCGTAAACAGGGATAAGAACTTCCAACAAGACAGTATCTTCGACGGTAGTTCCCCCTGCTGCTCCCCCTACTACTGATTTAGAAGTTGTACTCATTATAGACGCATCAGGTAAATGGCTACGGTGCATATCCCTCTGGGACATCAAATCACGCATTCCACTGGCGTCAACACTTCGGTTCATCTATGGATTGTAAAAAAATTAAAAAAAAAAAATAACAATCAATAAACAATAAACCCAAATATATGAATTATTTACACTAAAACACACAGGTAACAAGCTTCTTTTTTTTCGTTTGCGTTCTGATCCCTTTCACTGTTTTTTTTTTTTTTTTGCTTCCCTTTGTATGCGTGTATGTGCAAATTTTCCTCCTACCCTTGTGAAAACACAAATGAGAAGTCAAAAATAATAAAAAAACAAAAAAAGGAGCACATACCTCAAAAATCATGTTTTGTAACTTTAGAAAAACACATACACATACGAACACATGTATTTATGTGACAAATACAGTCATTTTTTTTTTAATTCGATGTCACCTCAACACAGTCATGCGAACACAGTGTTAGTACCCGATTCCATTAAGAAGAAGGGAAAGGTAATAGGGCATCAATGAGGCAAGAAAAGGAATACAAGATAACAAAAAAAATAAAATGCATATTTATTTCCTTCTTTTTCTTCCTCCTTCTTCTTCTACATTTTCCCTTATCTTCCGTTTCCCTCTCTACACACCTTCGCCATGTATTAGAAGTAACACGTGGAGTTTAATACCTTTAAAAAAATAAGAAGAAACATAAAGTGAAACAAAAAGAGAAAAGAAAAAAAGACGGAGGGACACAGCTCAACGTCTGTAATTAAAATAAGGTTGTCATTTTTTTTGTCACATTCGACTCTCTGTGAAATCAGGAAACGAAGTGGAGATATATAATTCAATGGTTCATCAACCTACTTTTCCATGAAAAATGAAACTCTTCTACTTCTGATCCTTTTTTTTTTTTGGTTGTCATCATGGTTGTTCTCCCTCTTGTCCTTCATTTACTATTCTTTTTGACTTTGCTTGAACAATTTTGACGCATCATCTTTCTTTTTCTTTCTTTTCCTGTTTCCTTTAATTTTCTTCATTTTCGCTATGCCGTCTGATGCGTTGTATATGAATATTCCCCGTTTCACCACCTTTACTTAGCATCAACAGAGTGGTATCTTTAGTGTTCGGCACGGCTGTCATGCACATAGCGGCGGCGAAGCGCGGTGTCCCGCTGCTGACGCACATTCGCCTCGTTAAATCCCTCTTCTCCCACCAAATCAGTAGCAGCACCAAAAGCAGCTTGACGAGATTTGTAAATGTGATCATTAAATGATTTACGAGCTGTGGTGCTTGTAACGCGATCGGCAACATAGTCCACTGGGGTTTGGTAATACGTACCTTCGCCCAACGCCATGGCTACAAAAAGGAATATAATGGCATTTCTTGCAAGAGTTAAATGAGCTCGTTTCTCTTCAGGATTCTGACGCCATTTACGGCAAAACCATGAGATAATGGGAATTTGCCACGTTGTAGGCATCCAGTAATTGGAGGTATCATGCAGTAATACCGCAATGGGAATGCCCATGGCAACCGTGAGTGCCACAGTTTTGCTACGAAATAGTGGGACATTGAGGGCCTCTGCGCGATGCACGAGAGAACTTACGCTGAGAGCAACACTGTCCATATCAATGTAGATTTTCGTCTTATGTTTTTTTTTATTTTATTTTTCCCTGTATTAGGTTACCTTTCTTTTTTTTTTTGTATTGTTGTTCCTTTATTCTTTTTGGTTTCGTTCTTTCCTTTTCTTTCCTTCTTTGGTAAATAGTTCGACTTCTACCTCAGTGCTTTGTTAGGAGATCTAAAAGAAAAAAAACCCACATATTTAAATACAAATAGAGAAAAATAGAATAAGCAAAAGTAAATATTCCATACCACCAAAAAACCAAAACACTCATGACAAGAAGCAATACTAGACATATATATGTATAGGTTAGACCATATATATATATATATATATATATATATGAAATGTGCAGATGTATCTGGTAATCATTTTGAAATCACCAAAACTCGGAAAAAGAAAAACCAACAATAGTGAAAAAAAAACATTAGAACGAACGCTTGTTGTTTGTTTTCCCCCTTTCTTATTAACGTTTTATATCTCTTCTAGGTGATGATGTTGCAGAGAAAAAAAGAAAGGAAAAGAAAAAATAATGCACTTCCAAACAAATGCGCTCCTCCTTTCGGTTTCATGTTCTTTTTTTCTTCTTTTTCATTATTGATGACAGTGTTCCAAACCTTTGACACATACAAACAAAGAAACACGAAAACCTTATTCAAAGAATCCAGACGATGCTTCTCATAATAACACACAGGAAACAGACGTACTCGTAATACAAACAGAATCAGCAAATCGACAAAAATGAAGAGGATGATGTCAACCCCCCAGCAAAACAAGAAGAAAATAAAAGAAGGAAAAACAAAAATAAATATCAATTGCTGATTGTTAACACACCATTTATGACTGAACCTTTGATTGCGTTGATAACTGAGATACCATGTTTGCGCAATCATCACATATTTTTGTAATCTCAGTAAAGCCCAGTGAAGGAACTACACCCCTTGTATCGCTACATTGATTGCATACTAGTCTACCACAGCTGCGGCAGTGATGACGTGAAAATCGTCCAATAGGGGAATGACAAATCATACACGCTCCTGTAGCGTCATCGGGCTGCCAAACCTTAATACGTTGTCGATGGCGTCGAAAACAGAGTGGACATTCCCACTGTTGCGGTGGTGTTACAAACCTCGTACCGCACTTTGGACACTTTGGTGTATAGGTACGGTTTAGTAGATCACTGCTAGCTTGCGGTGGTGCCTTCATTGTATGCTCTACATGGGTTTGTTGAATCACCTGTTTCGCTTCTCCGTTAAACTCCAGTGGGTGATTTGCCACGTACTCCTCCCAGGCCTTTTTCTGCGATTTCTTCTTATTGTTTGTGGCAGCTTCGTGTTTGGCACGTTCTGCAGCGAGGGCGTCCTGTTCCTCCTGCAATTCCCGCGCGCGTGCTTCCCGCCGACGACGTCGTCTCTCCGCCCGTTCTGCCGCCCGCTGCAGTGCGGCTTCTTCTTCTTTTTCTTCCTTTTCTTCATCCCTCACTTCCTTTTCTTTCATCTTCGCCGCCTCCGCCGCACACTCCAACTCGAGTCGCTGCTGCCGGCTGAGAAGTTCGGCCTCGCGGCGGGCCGCCTGTTCTCGCCGCGTCTGCAGAGCCAAGCGGAGCTCACGCCAAATCTCCTCCACATGGCGATCACTATACATCTCACCATAAATCTTGGCCATGTCCTTCACGGAAACATACTCTAGCAGGGCCATGTCTTCCTCTGTGTAGCCACCCTTTAGCGACTTGAGCAGACGCTGAACAGGCTCACCAAGGTCTTCAAATCGTATTGTACCCCTGGTGGTCATGAGCACAAACACAGAAATGAAATGAAACAGAAAAAAAAACTTAAACTACAATTGCTATCTAGTACTATAATACATAAAAACCAAGAAGGAAAAGAAATAAAGGGGGATGCTGAAGTCAGCATACATAAATTTACATTTAGATTGATACACAGATAAGAGAGAAAACTAAATTATAATAAACTTCATATTACCATATGGTTATCATAATTTTTTTTCTTTTCTTTCCACCTCATATGGGACAATTATACTCGCTCTGCTACTACTACTACAAGGAAAAAAAAAGCACTACGATACCCTAGGTGGTTGTCGTTGCCGCTGGAGTTGGCATCTTTACACCAGTCCAAAAATAATGACCTGTATCAAATCTAGTTGTTAATGAAAAACTCAGTTGTAACTGACGTGTAGCAATAGATTTCAATGGATCTGGACATGCCATAACATACTGAAGATCCACTTCCCTAACTTGATGCGTCAAAGCACACCTTGAAAGGTCTTTTGGGGGTACAAATTTTGTCCAATCATGTGTCCCAGGAGGAACCAACCCAGTTATATATTCAGCGACACCAATAAAACCCACTGCAGCACGAAGTGATTTATCCATTGTGGAAACAACTAGTATCCCACCAGGCTTCGTTGCAGCACATAAATCCCGTACAAATCCTGGGGCGTCATCCACATGCTCCATCACTTCAGAGGCCACTACAAGATCAAACTGCTGCTTTTCCTCTAGCGCTACGGTGTGAAGTGAGACATGACGGTAATTAAGCTGAGCTGGTTCACTATGTGTGTGTTCCACACTCCGCAGCAATTGCCCACGACGTCGTAGTGCAACGCCTACAGCCTCTCCACCGGCGTCAATGCCAAGTACGTGGCCGCCGAGGCGTGCGAGACTCTCTGAGAGAACACCACCGCCGCAGCCAACATCCAACACCCGCAGCCCGCGCAGTGCGTCAGCGGAGGTGTGTGGCGTACTGCGGCGGGCGTACCGTTGACAGGCGCGATGAATGTACGCCACACGGGTGGGATTGAGAAGATGTAAAGTGCGGAGCGGGCCGGTGGGGTCCCACCAGTGACGCTGCAGCTGCCGAAACTTGGCGAGCTCCGCGGCGGAGGCCCCGTGACTAGCGGCTGCTGCTGTCATTTCTAACGCTCTAATAGACTTCTTTCTCTCTTTCTTTGTGTGTGTGTGTGTGTACGGCTGAGTAAAAATAGAAGCGAAAGAAGTAAAAAAAAGAAAAAAGGGAAATAAAATATATAAATATAAATATAAAAATAAATAAATAAACAAATAAATAAATATATATATATATATATATATATATATATATATATTAATGAGACTTCCAAACTAAACAAAAACAAAAACACACACAAACCAGTAATGATAGCGGAAGAAAAAAAGATCACTCAATAGCACTCCCCAAAAAAGCAGTGATGAGATCACTCCCACAAACAAAAAGAACGAATCATCTCAAAGAGAGTTCACGAGTGGAAAAAAAACTAAAGAGATAAACAAAGAAAAAATCAAACAACAATAGAGGAACAACTAAACACGAAAAAAAAAACCCATCGAATAAGACATGGTGGTTTATTGTGTTCGTGAACCTTAACGTTTCATCTCTCCCTATTTTTCTCTCTTACCTATATATTATTGAGACTTTATCCAATACAAGCAGTAACACCTTTCTACCTTTTTTTTTCCTTTCATCGTCCTATTCTGTGCCGTCTTTTATTTGACGTTTACCAACCCGCCTTCTCTAATAATTTTCATTATCACTTTTCTCTTTTTGCTTTCGTTGATTTTTATCTTTGGTGTTCCGCTCTCAAGAAAAATATATTATTTCGTTTTTGATTTCAGTCTGATGCTCCCTTTGCGTAACCTCTGGATGAGGAAAAATGGGTTATTATTTTTTCCCATTCCATTGAAGTAGCAAAAGAGGAACGAAAAACCAAAGAAAGAATTTGTAACATTTATACGAACAAAAAAAAACAATAATAACAACAACAATTAATTAATGCTAGAAGTAAAAGAAGGTGAACAAGCCACCTAAAAGCGGATATAATATACGCACACACAAACGTATTTATATACGGATATGCATGCATACAAATACACCCCTATATTTTTATATTAAGGAGCAACCGGAAAAAAGGTGTAAAGAAGCAAACAAACCCCCCCCCCCCCCCACCCCCAAAAAAAGAAAAATTAACTCTAAAGAAAGTTCAAATCATTAAAAAGTACACCGCTTTCCTTATTTTTATCAGTAAACATCACGTTCTTTTCGCTTCACTTAGAGGATAAAACGAAAATAACGGCATAGTTCGTCACCAACCCTGCGGAGACGAATTACACTGAGAAATAGAGGTGTGGTGACACATAAAACAAAAAAATTTTTTGATGTTCGTAAAGGATCAAGTGACCTAATTGCAGACGTACTCATCCTCATACATATTTACAGAAATGCAAAGAGAAAGAAAAAGTATATACTCATACTTTCTTTTTTGGCGTTCTCGTAAATACACTGGTGACACTCGAAAGTCTATCATGCGTGAAAATCACCTTCAATACCAAGAATCACCAAATGATAGAAAGATATGCGTAAAACACACAACAAATCAAAAAAAAGAAAAAAACAAATCCCACCCACCCACAACAACAAGAACAGAAAAGAATGTAGAAGCACGAAAAGAAGATGGTATTCTCCTTCTTTCCGCCTCCTGCGCTTTTCTTTTTCTTTTTTTTCCCATTTTTTACTTGTATTTTAAATAATTGCACCTCTTTAAATGTGCTTGGAATATTCCCCCCATCCCCTCCTTTCTTCTGCTAATTAGAGAATACCCAGTGCGGAGCTCCACGCCTCCTTCCGTGTGCCAATAGAGAGTAGTGTCTTGTCGGTGATGATGTCGGGCCGCACATTCGCCCGCCGCAGCCGCACGAGTGCCTGCATGGCCTCCACGCTCTTCAGGCAACTCCGCACGGCGGGGGGACAACTGCGGTGGGCGGCGACGAGGTCGAGGGCGGCGGAGCGGAGGATCATGTGGGAGATGCGCTGCTCGGAACCCTCCAGCCGGGCGGTGAAGGGGACCTGCAGCACCAGCGGCGGTACATCCAACCCTCTCCTCTCCCCAGTACTATTATTATTACTATTACTCATATCACTATTATTACTAATACTAATATTAGTACTAATATGAAAAGTTGCAGGATAACTCGTAGTACTATTGGTACTATTATGAACAGTGGTAATATTGGTAGTATTGGTGGCAACGGGTGTCGTGGAAGTGGGGGTGGGGAGGGAAGAAAGGGGTGGGGGAATTTTCAGATTGGATAAAGTACTCGCAGAGGTGGGAGACCATCCAAGAAACGGCCGTGTGTGTTCTAACGTGTATGTGCCTTTAAAATTACATGAATCACAAATGGCATCTGCCACGGATGAGTTCTCCACCTTTACATTCACAATGTCAAATCCACAAAGAAGGAGAATGAAAAAATCCTCAAGAAGTTTTGCATCCCCAACTTGGCCATTCACTTGACAGGTAAAGTCATCATCGTGTGTTCGTATACTGTTGAAAACCTCACGAAATCCATATGCACGTAAATCCGGTCCTCTGATACTTCGACAAAATGGACTCCAAAAACGTTCCATTACACGCCGCATAGTTAAGCGACTGTGAAAATTGTTAATAGACGTATAGTAAGGGGATGTGTACCACATAAAAAGCAATTAAAGTAAGAAAGGAAAAAAAAAAAAGAGAAAGAGGAAACAAAAAGAAAAAAACGAACAAACACAACTACCCTTCTCTATTGTTTCCCTAGGAATAGTTTTTTTTTTTCTTCTACTCTTTAACAGTATTACTATAGACTGATTGGTAATTTGATACTACAGCGGGAGAATTTTTACTAATTCTCTTTGTACGGTATTATTCACCACTACACTCTTTTATGTTTTTTATTCCTTTCTTTTTTGTTAACTTCTGGATATTCCTCTAAAAATCGCGACCTAACTTGGTGTGTGTTTTTTCTTTTCCTTTTTTTCAATTAGGCAATACAAGAACAAAAAGAAGCAAAAAGTAAAAAAAAAAACATCATTCGTACACGTAGAGAGAGAGAGAAAAAAAAAACAAATTACAAGGACCAAGAATAATAAAAACAAATTTCTATCAGCAGCAAACAAAACTCGACCACCACCAATAATAATAATAATAATAATAATAATAATAATAATAATAAATACCCATAATAGGTGACACCGATATCAATTTCTACAACATACCAAAAAAAAAAAAAAAACGTGATCACGATACCTTTATCCACATTCCCCAGTCACCTTTCACACCTTCTTATTACCCTTGCCGTTCAGAAACCCATATATACTTCCCTCTTCCAAGTTTCTTTCGTATTCTAGTGCGTTGCATTTCCAGAACACGATCTGCCCAAAGAATCTGGGCATACCTTACACGGCTAATCTGCTGTGGATCTGCACACATCTCTTTATAAAGTTTTCCTTCTTCACTTTTTACAGTTCCATTCCTTGGTTTCTCTCCTGGTAAGGGTTGCATCAGTTTATGTGAGCGAGTTAAACGCACTGCGTATACGCCTGTCCGGTCGAAACGAGGTGCATAAAATGAAAAAGCCTTCGCATCCCATAAAAAGTCTACTTTTTCAATCAATTCACTATAGTTTTCATTGGTAATACCACTACAAAAACGTAATACAGAAGATGAAAATGATGATGACGCAGATGATGATGTGTTTATAGAATGTTTCTCTGCCATTGCATCATTGAAAAAAAATGGATGATGTCGTGTTGGCCAAGCTGCAGAAAAACCTGTAAAAAGCATTATAATTAACAATATACCTTGTGGAGCTAAAAGTCGTAAACCTTCACGAATTATTGCACATCCATCCTTCGGTGAGACGATAGGTAAAACGCCATGAATAAGAACATGTGTGACTGAACCATCACGTAGTGGTGAAGAAACTCCAGGGACAATCTTTATATGATCTTGATACGACATGGCATCTTCTACTAACGTTGGCGCCAACTCTACACCGTAGCAACGTAATCGGCGAAATGGATCAGGAGGACAGAAAGAATAAAGAAGATTCCCATTGCCTGCTCCTAATTCCACCAAAGTAAACCTTTCCCTTTTGGAGTTTCCTTGAATAGTGAGTGATTCTTCGCAATCCTCTGTTATATTAGTTTTTGAGGGTAAATGACAAGATCGTATATCACTCTCAATATGTGTAACTATATCTGTGAGTCCAAGTGCTGCGAGTACGGCGTTGCCCTGCTGTATAAGATTTGAAGGAGATTTCCCTCCATGGTGAACAACCAACCAGGGACGCGTTTCATATCTTTTACTCTTCTCATTTCGATATGTCCATGTTTTATTCATTTCTTCAATTGTGTCTTCCTCTTCTCTATGCGTACCACACACTCTACCTTCTGCACATTGAAGAGCGATATCTGCGGGACAGCGAGATCTATTACGACGTCTAATACGTTCCCATACTTGGGCACATCCTGCACGATCAAGGAGAGTAATAGAAGGATGAAGTGCTGTGGTAAACGACATTGGAATTGAAAAATGACGATAAATTTCCAGAGAATTGCAACCATTATACGTTATAGAGGAAACCAGAGGTTTTTCATTAAAGGAAAAGATATCTTGAGAAGATGGACCTGATAACCAAAGGAAGACGAT
The DNA here is from genome assembly GCF_022059095.1 of Trypanosoma melophagium. Classification (NCBI taxonomy): domain Eukaryota; phylum Euglenozoa; class Kinetoplastea; order Trypanosomatida; family Trypanosomatidae; genus Trypanosoma; species Trypanosoma melophagium. Next base: position 688,869 of record NW_027125132.1, on the reverse strand, counting down.
TGAGGCAATATATGCCATAATAATGACCATAACTAATAAAATGAACATAAGCTTCATTCTTTCATTTAACCCTAGTTTTCTTCTTACTACCGCAAACATTATCACCCTAAAAAAAACTATCCAATTTATATATTTATGTCTTTGTTTGCGTTTATATATATATATATATATATATATATATATATATATATATGTCTCTCGAGAAAAAAAAAACACCGCAAACAATCCCGCAATTCACTCAATCACTTCTTAGTAAATAGCTAATCAGGTTAGGACATTTATCATGAACAAACCCAAAAATAAAAAGAAAAAAAAGAAATATAAAAAAGAAACACCCATTGTAATGGGAAATCAAATTATATTTACACTATTATATTAACATTCCCCTATAGGTCATATATATATATAGAAAGAGAGAGAGAGAGATGGGCAGATCACCTTTACGGTATTACAAACCATAGAACCATGGAGTACACGCCACATATACACCTTTTATTGTTTAATCGTAGAACGCCGAATTCCCATTAGATATATAGAGAGTTTTCGGGAAGCAGTGCAATACATGCCAATAAACCCAAGATTTATCTTTTTTTTTCTTTCATTCATCTCGTTTCCCATGATTATTGTTACTATTCCTCTCGCCCTTCCTTTTGTTTTCCCCCCTCAATAATAATAATAATAATAATAATAATAATAATAATAATAATAATAATAATAATATCATTAAAGAAAAAGAAGAACCCCTCTCACTTTTGGGGAACGAATTCATTACAGAGCAAATCTCTTACAATAGCATAATATTCAGCGACCCTTTTCATTCTACTACAAAACACCTTTATTGAAGTAGAGGATAATTTGTGTAGTCAATACCTTCCTTTCTTATGTGGGACGCCCAAAGAAATAAGTATATACACCACAGTAAATCAAATAATAAAAACTCCTGTTGTATTCTATACTTCGGATATAAAATAGCCAAAATAATATTCAAAACAAGAGGCACAAATGCAATAAAAAATCCGAGTGCTACCATCTTGTTTAATCCAGACAAACGTCGAGAGAAGGGGCTTTCAAATTCAGAATGAAAAAGAGCAGGATTATGCTGACATGTAATAAGAGAAATAGCGTCTTGTTTATCTCCATCATATAGATTCTGCTGGATCCAACGTTTTAAAGCAAGTATACCTTCTTCACACTTATCTCGAAATCCTGATTGACCTTTCAAAAGATAATTAACAAAATGAGGATCACTTCCAGCATACAGTTGAGAAATAGCTATTCCTTGTTGTACCCACATTTGTTTACACTGCATTTCAGATTTATTAAATTCATAATTAAAATAATCACCATTTCCTTTATTATTATTATTATTATTATTATTATTATTATTATTATTATTATTATTATTATTATTATTATTAGTATTATTAGTATTATTATTATTATTACCTTTTTCTGTATCTGAACATTCTTTTACTCCATGTACATAACGTATCATACGAGGAAGAACACCAATAGCAATCATTGATTGAACTAGATTTGTACGATCTAAACAATCCAAACAGTTTACACGAACATAGTGTTCTTGTTGATGTATGCGTTTCCATTCTAAAGGATATTCCTCATTTAAATTAGACATCACGTCCTCCTTTAGTACAGAATTTGCACACCACTGGGAAAAATCAACAGAATCAGAATTACCATCCGCATCCATCCCAAGTAATGCATTTACTTCCAACTTCATTGCATCATATGAAAGTCTCTTTTTTCGAGATTTTACATCATACTTACAGTAACGAACGTCTAAAGAATTTCCATATTTGGATTCATTTTCCTGTTGTTCTAGAAAACTCTTTTCAAATCCTTTAGAAAGTGGGAGTTCCAAATGACTACAAGATGTAGTATCCATACATTCTAGAGATGAAATTCCATGAAGAAGATTTTGCAAAAACTTTAAATGAGAAACGAATTCACTTACTCCTGAAGAAGATAAAATAGTTATATTTGGTTTAAAACTTAAATTTGCTGGTTGATTCCAACGCCTAGGAATAGAGCCTCGTAGAATAGAAAATGTTGCAACCCGTTTTTCACTAACTGATGATGCTGCCATATTATTATTTTCCTGCTTTCCTTCTATAGGAAAAACCCATAATGTCGAAACTGAAAAATTTGCAGGAATTCCAGTTCCATTTGAATCTAGACCACGACGATTATACCGCGTTCCAGACCAACGATAACTGAGTCTATTTATAAGTAAAAGTTGCACTCCATCTGTAGGAACTGTGGAAGATGTAACAACTCCTCTAATAAATGAAGGTGTGAAAAAATAGTTATCACTGGACATTGATTCATTTAGTGTATCAAATGCTTTAAGTAAAGGTGCATTCCACTGGAATACGCCTACTGTGGTAAGATTTTCATCTGAAGCACGATCCATACCTGCTGTTCTGGTTAAAGGGGTATCAACAGGGTTATATCCTGTTATTGTAAATGAATTTCTTCTATTATTTACCATCTCATATGGATCCAACGCTAAATTTATCGTTGGGGAATAAAAAAAAAAAGATCCTCCACAATGTCTCTGGGAGTTGGCACAAAATCGTTCAACCACCGCACGATATTCTGCAATAGTTTCTTCAGAAAGTTCTTGAAGAGATCCAGGTTGAATAGACATTTCTTTAGAATCTTTTTCTTCATTTTTTGAAAGTTCAGAAACTGTAGAACTAACTGATTTCGATGCTAGTGACATACATTCCAATTGTTTTACAGCAAATACCTCATGTGAACCCGCGAAAGGGAGTTTTGCCACACGTTCTCTCTGTGTAACGTACAAAAGAATAGATGAGTTTCGACCAATTGGAAGGACTCCATAAATAGCCCAACAAGGAATGATGTTTTCTACGCCGTCTCCCCAATCACTTCCATGTAGGTAATTTAATGAAACAGTTTCTCTCGGTGATAAGCAAAGCACTAGATCATCGCCATCTCGTTCTAAAACAACAAATCTTTGTTCTTCAGGTTCCCATTTAAGGTGGGGCAACTGTTTCTCCTTTGGTACTAGGAAAAGACCTTCACCTGTAGTAACTATACTACCAGGGGCATCATGCGCAAGCATGGTGTTCTCTCTGGTCTTTTTTTTATGTGTGAAATATGTGAGAATAAACCTATCGCACCCAAAGCAAAATCAGAAAAAAAGAGATTTCAGGAAGGAATAATAATACCAAAAAAATAAATAATAATAATAATAATAATAATAATAATAATAATAATAATAATAACACCAAGAGACTCCTTTTATAATGATTATTTATTTTTTTTTCGTGGAAATTTAGTTAGTTTGGTTCGAGAAAAATAACAAGAAATTCATCTAAATAGACACCAGAGGAAAAAACACATATTTTGAAATCACTGTTTGCCTTATTGGGAAACGCGACTAAATGAATGGAAAAAAAAAACAGGAACCCATCCACAACCGTCCCGAAAAAAAAAAAGACAAGACAACTAGAAAGGAATAAGAAAAAACACGGGGAAGATAATGAAATAGAATAAAACACATAAAAAAAAGACAAAAGAGGAAGAAAAAGAGAAATAGCATGAGGGTTTTATTCGCTCACTAAGCCCTCTCGCAAGTACATTTCTAGGTACTTTCATCAAAGAATTTTCAACTGTTTTTCTTGTTGTTTTCTCTTGGTTATATAAGAAAAAAAAAAGAGAAAGGATCAAAATATAGAATATGACGAAAAAAGAAAAAGAAAAACGCCACATATACTTCCTCTCTTATCGAAAAACTGATGCTCTGTTTATAACTGGGAGAATTTTGCCCCCTGCGCCATCATTCGAATCACAACGCTTAGATACATCCACGACATGATCATTACCATCATCACTCAAGAGTGATTGTCGACGAATACGTCTTGCTTTTGGTAAGTTCACATATTTGGGATCAAGATCTTGTTTCGTATTCTTATCAGGCAAACTTCGTTCAAGTTTTTCTCGTAATCGAGGAGAGATATCAGTAAGATGATCAACATTATCACTTGTTACAGAAGATCCCTTCTTATTTACAGAGTTTCGACGATAACGAGTATTTGTACCTGCATTTCCAGGTGTAATGCGCTTGTTTACGCCTCCAGTGGTTTTATCATTGGCTTCGCTTTGAGTAGTGGGCATAGTTTCCCCTATAGAGCCACTGAGGTTCCTTGGAGGAGGGGGTTCTAAAGGCTCTATTGACCTGGGGTTAGGCACCTGACACATACGTGTTACGGATTGTCTGCGTGACTGCGCAACTGTGGAACGGCAAGACAGTCGTCGAGAGGATCGTTGTTGAAAATTCTCTCTCGGCACCGCATCTGATTGACCTTTTACTTCTGCATCTGTAGAGTTCTGAGATAAAGTACGTTCTTGACTGATTCCCCGCGCACCTTGTAAAGTTGTATCATGTGGATTCAAGGAAGATTCAACTGTATCATCTAAACTGCTACCAGGAAGAGTAAAATCAGGTATTAGAAAGCTTGGAAGGGTACCACATTTAGCCGTCTTCTTTCCAACCACCTTAGGAGGATTACGAGCATGACGAGGCAAGGGTGCACGAAGGTCACGTTTAAGAGGACTCCCTGGCAAAAAATCATCTACTTCTTCACAAACTCCTGTTGCTTCTTCATCTGGAGGAGTATCACAACTCTCTTTTGTTTGTACAACACTCATTTTATGTAAAACTCTTCCAGCAACGATGCTCAACCCTCTTCCCAAAAGTGGATCACGCCCTGTGGTACAAAACTCACCCCATAAAGATGAAAACCTCGTTTGGTGAATTTCTTTCGGTTGCTCAGGTACGTGAGAGGAAGGTGCAATAATAGTATCCAACGGGTTCTCCTCTTTCGTCTCTTGTTTCACTCCTTTTAAGTTTAACATCAATTTACTGTCACCACCTACTTCTTCTGACAAATTACTGCCCTCACCTGGTAGGGGTCGATCGAAATTGTTACTTCCTGGACGTACCACTGTGTCAGGCCCCATTTTCTTTAACTTTGCCGCCTCCTTCTTTTTTCTTAACCGTGGCGACATTGTAAATCCGTCATCATCTCCGTTCAGTAAGGGACTCGAATGGTTTTCTTGAGAGGCTCGCGTGTTAGTACCGCCGAAATCAATATCCGGCGGGATTTCAAGCGACGGTCGATGACCCTCCGGGCGTCTAGGGGGCAGGCGACAGACTCGCATAGCGGGACCGCGATTGGCAAGTGGACTGCCGGGGAAGAAGTCCCCCACATCCTCCACAATACCCTCATCAACAATGTCCATCGTCAGCAGCCAAAGAAAAAAGCACTGAAAACCAAAAACAATATTAAAAGAGGGAACACGAAAACAAAAAGACTACTAATAGATAACACTCAAAGTAAAAAATCTAGAGAAAAACGAAACAAAAAAGCAAGATATAAATACCAACAGAATAAAAATACAGTGGTATCAACACGAATGAATATAGTTTAAAATTGTTCCCTACTTCCTCCTTTCCCTTTATTTAGCACCAAGCAGGGAAACTTTATACTTCACACCTACTTGGGATCAGGAAAAGGAAAAAGCATTTCTTTAGAGGAGAAACCACAAAAAAAAAAAACAATAATACAGACAACAATGAGAACCTATTACCATCGAAGAACAAAAGTAACCAATCAAAAAATACATACGGAAATGTACTTTTATCAGCAGCACGGCTCAGCTGAAACACGGATTCGACAACTTCCTCATCAACGCGTGGGAACAGTGGCGCGAAGAGCGCAGACCAAAAAGAAAAACAGCAGCACACACACACACACACACACAAAGAGGGAGAGAGAGGGGGGGAGAGGGATAGTTGGGCCTCAGACACAGGGCACACGCTGCTGGAATGTTTGTGCGGCGCCCCAATCTGGTTTAGACACTTGTGTTCAATCCATATTCGATAATATGTCATAAGACCGTCGTAAGTGGATTATCGTCATCGACCCCGTCCATTCGTGCATCGCAGTACAGAGACAAACTACAAAAAGAGAGGGGAAAGAGGGAGAGGGGGAGAAGAGGCCACAGCGTAGCGCATACGCTCGCCATGGCAGAGTTGCCGTCAGCCGGGGAAAGAAGAATATTTCTCCAACACGATTATTGTCATTCAAATTGGCTCAGAGACTCCAGTCGGTTGATGTCATCATAGCGGCAGGCTACGCAGTAACATTGGCGGGCATCAGTGCCCCTGCAATCTCGGGGCGCACCAAGATGGTTCACGGCACGTGCGTTTGTTAAGCCGCTCCATGGCTAAAGCCCCTTCAACACACAACATGACGCAGAGAACATGCAATCGAACACACAAAACGAGGAGGACATACGACACAATAGCGCAGCTCTCGGATCACGTGAGTGTGCAACAGGGACACCAAAACAAATCCAAGACACAACTCCAATGTGAACCTTCCAGTCACAAACGCACATATCAACACACACACACACAGAGAGAGAAAGAAAAAGAAAAGAACCAAGGAGGGGCACGACAGGCACACCCCAAGCCGACCGGAACACCGTACGCTGCGTCAGCAACTCGATTCGCGTCATTGTATCAATTCAGATGTTGCTGTTAATATACCGATTGTTAGTGCTCATCGTACGCAGCTATTGCACAACTTCACACAACGACACACACACACACACACACACACACGCACCGAAGCGAACTGGCGGCAGCACGCCACGAGTTCAACTCAGTGCCGCACGTACTGCAGCGAGGGGGAGAGGAGGAGAGGAGGAGAGAAGGGGGACGTGTCGTGCCCCTTGCTGCACCACAGTGTGTGCAATGCAAGAGCCAGCCCGTTCAACCGCATGTCAGCTCGGAGCGAAAAATGGAGTTCAAGTTTGTCTCGACACGTGTCTGTTCCGTCGCGCCACACGGCGTCTGGAAACTCTGTCATCACGCAGGAAGCGGGGCTGGTGTTTGCAAGGATGAGGGGGAGGGAAAATTCTCAGTGCAGGTCTGTGTTTGCTGTCGTCACGCAGTGTCGGTGTAATTTAACATTTTCTGCATCATATCCATATTCCAGCTCCACGAAAATAAAAATAATTAAAAAGAACGCCTGGCATCACGCCCCCTATTCACTTGTCTCGCAGTGTACGTATGTGAATGTATGCATATGTCTCTGTGTGTGTTCGTGGGAACCCAGCAGCCGTCAGACCCGAAAGGTGATATGTGTTGAAAATACATCGTCACGAGGCACGTCCGAATGTGTTTGAACCATCAACAGTTGTGCATCACAGGCGTACATGTCACGTCACAAACACACAGACACAGACACAGACACACACACACGGAAGAACCACGTTCCAACCACGCTCAGAAGTCAAACAGACAGAATGTACTTTTATCAGCAGCACGGCTCAGCTGAAACACGGATTCGACACCTTCCTCATCAACGCGTGGGAACAGTGGCGCGAAGAGCGCAGACCAAAAAGAAAAACAGCAGCACACACACACACACACACACAAAGAGGGAGAGAGAGAGGGGGGGAGAGGGATAGTTGGGCCTCAGACACAGGGCACACGCTGCTGGAATGTTTGTGCGGCGCCCCAATCTGGTTTAGACACTTGTGTTCAATCCATATTCGATAATATGTCATAAGACCGTCGTAAGTGGATTATCGTCATCGACCCCGTCCATTCGTGCATCGCAGTACAGAGACAAACTACAAAAAGAGAGGGGAAAGAGGGAGAGGGGGAGAAGAGGCCACAGCGTAGCGCATACGCTCGCCATGGCAGAGTTGCCGTCAGCCGGGGAAAGAAGAATATTTCTCCAACACGATTATTGTCATTCAAATTGGCTCAGAGACTCCAGTCGGTTGATGTCATCATAGCGGCAGGCTACGCAGTAACATTGGCGGGCATCAGTGCCCCTGCAATCTCGGGGCGCACCAAGATGGTTCACGGCACGTGCGTTTGTTAAGCCGCTCCATGGCTAAAGCCCCTTCAACACACAACATGACGCAGAGAACATGCAATCGAACACACAAAACGAGGAGGACATACGACACAATAGCGCAACTCTCGGATCACGTGAGTGTGCAACAGGGACACCAAAACAAATCCAAGACACAACTCCAATGTGAACCTTCCAGTCACAAACGCACATATCAACACACACACACACAGAGAGAGAAAGAAAAAAGAACCAAGGAGGGGCACGACAGGCACACCCCAAGCCGACCGGAACACCGTACGCTGCGTCAGCAACTCGATTCGCGTCATTGTATCAATTCAGATGTTGCTGTTAATATACCGATTGTTAGTGCTCATCGTACGCAGCTATTGCACAACTTCACACAACGACACACACACACACACACACACACACGCACCGAAGCGAACTGGCGGCAGCACGCCACGAGTTCAACTCAGTGCCGCACGTACTGCAGCGAGGGGGAGAGGAGGAGAGAAGGGGGACGTGTCGTGCCCCTTGCTGCACCACAGTGTGTGCAATGCAAGAGCCAGCCCGTTCAACCGCATGTCAGCTCGGAGCGAAAAATGGAGTTCAAGTTTGTCTCGACACGTGTCTGTTCCGTCGCGCCACACGGCGTCTGGAAACTCTGTCATCACGCAGGAAGCGGGGCTGGTGTTTGCAAGGATGAGGGGGGGGAGGGAAAATTCTCAGTGCAGGTCTGTGTTTGCTGTCGTCACGCAGTGTCGGTGTAATTTAACATTTTCTGCATCATATCCATATTCCAGCTCCACGAAAATAAAAATAATTAAAAAGAACGCCTGGCATCACGCCCCCTATTCACTTGTCTCGCAGTGTACGTATGTGAATGTATGCATATGTCTCTGTGTGTGTTCGTGGGAACCCAGCAGCCGTCAGACCCGAAAGGTGATATGTGTTGAAAATACATCGTCACGAGGCACGTCCGAATGTGTTTGAACCATCAACAGTTGTGCATCACAGGCGTACATGTCACGTCACAAACACACAGACACAGACACAGACACACACACACGGAAGAACCACGTTCCAACCACGCTCAGAAGTCAAACAGACAGAATGTACTTTTATCAGCAGCACGGCTCAGCTGAAACACGGATTCGACACCTTCCTCATCAACGCGTGGGAACAGTGGCGCGAAGAGCGCAGACCAAAAAGAAAAACAGCAGCACACACACACACACACACACACAAAGAGGGAGAGAGAGGGGGGGAGAGGGATAGTTGGGCCTCAGACACAGGGCACACGCTGCTGGAATGTTTGTGCGGCGCCCCAATCTGGTTTAGACACTTGTGTTCAATCCATATTCGATAATATGTCATAAGACCGTCGTAAGTGGATTATCGTCATCGACCCCGTCCATTCGTGCATCGCAGTACAGAGACAAACTACAAAAAGAGAGGGGAAAGAGGGAGAGGGGGAGAAGAGGCCACAGCGTAGCGCATACGCTCGCCATGGCAGAGTTGCCGTCAGCCGGGGAAAGAAGAATATTTCTCCAACACGATTATTGTCATTCAAATTGGCTCAGAGACTCCAGTCGGTTGATGTCATCATAGCGGCAGGCTACGCAGTAACATTGGCGGGCATCAGTGCCCCTGCAATCTCGGGGCGCACCAAGATGGTTCACGGCACGTGCGTTTGTTAAGCCGCTCCATGGCTAAAGCCCCTTCAACACACAACATGACGCAGAGAACATGCAATCGAACACACAAAACGAGGAGGACATACGACACAATAGCGCAACTCTCGGATCACGTGAGTGTGCAACAGGGACACCAAAACAAATCCAAGACACAACTCCAATGTGAACCTTCCAGTCACAAACGCACATATCAACACACACACACACACAGAGAGAGAAAGAAAAAAGAACCAAGGAGGGGCACGACAGGCACACCCCAAGCCGACCGGAACACCGTACGCTGCGTCAGCAACTCGATTCGCGTCATTGTATCAATTCAGATGTTGCTGTTAATATACCGATTGTTAGTGCTCATCGTACGCAGCTATTGCACAACTTCACACAACGACACACACACACACACACACACACGCACCGAAGCGAACTGGCGGCAGCACGCCACGAGTTCAACTCAGTGCCGCACGTACTGCAGCGAGGGGGAGAGGAGGAGAGAAGGGGGACGTGTCGTGCCCCTTGCTGCACCACAGTGTGTGCAATGCAAGAGCCAGCCCGTTCAACCGCATGTCAGCTCGGAGCGAAAAATGGAGTTCAAGTTTGTCTCGACACGTGTCTGTTCCGTCGCGCCACACGGCGTCTGGAAACTCTGTCATCACGCAGGAAGCGGGGCTGGTGTTTGCAAGGATGAGGGGGGGGAGGGAAAATTCTCAGTGCAGGTCTGTGTTTGCTGTCGTCACGCAGTGTCGGTGTAATTTAACATTTTCTGCATCATATCCATATTCCAGCTCCACGAAAATAAAAATAATTAAAAAGAACGCCTGGCATCACGCCCCTATTCACTTGTCTCGCAGTGTACGTATGTGAATGTATGCATATGTCTCTGTGTGTGTTCGTGGGAACCCAGCAGCCGTCAGACCCGAAAGGTGATATGTGTTGAAAATACATCGTCACGAGGCACGTCCGAATGTGTTTGAACCATCAACAGTTGTGCATCACAGGCGTACATGTCACGTCACAAACACACAGACACAGACACAGACACACACACACGGAAGAACCACGTTCCAACCACGCTCAGAAGTCAAACAGACAGAATGTACTTTTATCAGCAGCACGGCTCAGCTGAAACACGGATTCGACACCTTCCTCATCAACGCGTGGGAACAGTGGCGCGAAGAGCGCAGACCAAAAAGAAAAACAGCAGCACACACACACACACACACAAAGAGGGAGAGAGAGAGGGGGGGAGAGGGATAGTTGGGCCTCAGACACAGGGCTGCTGGAATGTTTGTGCGGCGCCCCAATCTGGTTTAGACACTTGTGTTCAATCCATATTCGATAATATGTCATAAGACCGTCGTAAGTGGATTATCGTCATCGACCCCGTCCATTCGTGCATCGCACACGAACCCAAGAAAAAAAAAGAGAGAAGAAGAAAAGAAGAGGCCACAGCGTAGCGCATACGCTCGCCATGGCAGAGTTGCCGTCAGCCGGGAAAAGAAGAATATTTCTCCAACACGATTATTGTCATTCAAATTGGCGTGCGCAGTCAGATGGTCATGTCATCATAGCGGCAGGCTACGCAGTAACATTGGCGGGCATCAGTGCCCCTGCAATCTGCCGGCGCACCAAGATGGTTCACGGCACGTGCGTTTGTTAAGCGCTCCATGGCTAAAGCCCATCAACACACAACATGACGCAGAGAACATGCAATCGAACACACAAAACGAGGAGGACATACGACACAATAGCGCAACTCTCCGATCACGTGAGTGTGCAACAGGACACCAAAACAAATCCAAGACACAACCAATGTGAACCTTCCAGTCACAAACGCACATATCAACCACACACACACACGAGAGAAAGAAAAAGAACCAAGGAGGGGCACGACAGGCACACCCAACCGACCGGAACACCGTACGCTGCGTCAGCAACTCGATTCGCGTCATTGTATCAATTCAGATGTTGCTGTTAATATACCGATTGTTAGTGCTCATCGTACGCAGCTATTGCACAACTTCACACAACGACACACACACACACACACACACACGCACCGAAGCGAACTGGCGGCAGCACGCCACGAGTTCAACTCAGTGCCGCACGTACTGCAGCGAGGGGGAGAGGAGGAGAGAAGGGGACGTGTCGTGCCCCTTGCTGCACCACAGTGTGTGCAATGCAAGAGCCAGCCCGTTCAACCGCATGTCAGCTCGGAGCGAAAAATGGAGTTCAAGTTTGTCTCGACACGTGTCTGTTCCGTCGCGCCACACGGCGTCTGGAAACTCTGTCATCACGCAGGAAGCGGGGCTGGTGTTTGCAAGGATGAGGGGGGGGAGGGAAAATTCTCAGTGCAGGTCTGTGTTTGCTGTCGTCACGCAGTGTCGGTGTAATTTAACATTTTCTGCATCATATCCATATTCCAGCTCCACGAAAATAAAAATAATTAAAAAGAACGCCTGGCATCACGCCCCTATTCACTTGTCTCGCAGTGTACGTATGTGAATGTATGCATATGTCTCTGTGTGTGTTCGTGGGAACCCAGCAGCCGTCAGACCCGAAAGGTGATATGTGTTGAAAATACATCGTCACGAGGCACGTCCGAATGTGTTTGAACCATCAACAGTTGTGCATCACAGGCGTACATGTCACGTCACAAACACACAGACACAGACACAGACACACACACACGGAAGAACCACGTTCCAACCACGCTCAGAAGTCAAACAGACAGAATGTACTTTTATCAGCAGCACGGCTCAGCTGAAACACGGATTCGACACCTTCCTCATCAACGCGTGGGAACAGTGGCGCGAAGAGCGCAGACCAAAAAGAAAAACAGCAGCACACACACACACACAAAGAGGGAGAGAGAGAGGGGGGGAGAGGGATAGTTGGGCCTCAGACACAGGGCACACGCTGCTGGAATGTTTGTGCGGCGCCCCAATCTGGTTTAGACACTTGTGTTCAATCCATATTCGATAATATGTCATAAGACCGTCGTAAGTGGATTATCGTCATCGACCCCGTCCATTCGTGCATCGCAGTACAGAGACAAACTACAAAAAGAGAGGGGAAAGAGGGAGAGGGGGAGAAGAGGCCACAGCGTAGCGCATACGCTCGCCATGGCAGAGTTGCCGTCAGCCGGGGAAAGAAGAATATTTCTCCAACACGATTATTGTCATTCAAATTGGCTCAGAGACTCCAGTCGGTTGATGTCATCATAGCGGCAGGCTACGCAGTAACATTGGCGGGCATCAGTGCCCCTGCAATCTCGGGGCGCACCAAGATGGTTCACGGCACGTGCGTTGGTGGAGCGAAATATAGCTATGCAAATAGAAAACCTTTTCATGAAAATATTTTAATTCTGTTATAGCATATTCCTAGCTGTACTTTTCTTGGGGTTGCCTACCATAAAGAAGAAAGAAAGAACAAATTAAATATTTGTGGTATACTATATATAAGCATGGACGTAAAAATAAGAAAAAAGGAACTGTGATGAGTTTTAACACCAGCTAATATTATGGTCCTTTTGCTCCGTCCTGAAGTAAAAGGGTTGAAGGTTGCTCAACCCTTCTCCTGCAGAAGACGGAAGACGTTGATTCGATTTAACCTTCAAAAGTTGAATTATGACATAATGCACTTGAGACACTAACAAGTAAACCCCTTTTGACCTTTTACTATTATTATTAGAAAGAGCCAAATAATCCCATCATAAGCGCTCAAATAAGGAAAAAAAAAAGAAACAAAATAAAAAGATTTTCATTGTTAAAGTAATCAGCATGTTGCCTTCCATCACCACTTATATTGGGGTTTCACATCATTCGTTCGGTCTCGAAATAAAGTACCCAGAAACAGTCGACGTTATAAAAACAATAATAACCAAACCTACATTTTGGGCGGAGAAACATGGCGGGAGGAGACATCACAACTATTCGTTTACAGATCACATAGAAAGGATAATTTGACGGAAATATACATTCACATTACACCAAAGAATATACATTAATAACGTACGGTTTGACCACTCAAAACATAGATTTTGAACAAACAAATCTCAAAACGAAGACATACGACACAATAGCGCAGCTCTCGGATCACGTGAGTGTGCAACAGGGACACCAAAACAAATCCAAGACACAACTCCAATGTGAACCTTCCAGTCACAAACGCACATATCAACACACACACACACACAGAGAGAGAAAGAAAAAAGAACCAAGGAGGGGCACGACAGGCACACCCCAAGCCGACCGGAACACCGTACGCTGCGTCAGCAACTCGATTCGCGTCATTGTATCAATTCAGATGTTGCTGTTAATATACCGATTGTTAGTGCTCATCGTACGCAGCTATTGCACAACTTCACACAACGACACACACACACACACACGCACCGAAGCGAACTGGCGGCAGCACGCCACGAGTTCAACTCAGTGCCGCACGTACTGCAGCGAGGGGGAGAGGAGGAGAGGAGGAGAGAAGGGGGACGTGTCGTGCCCCTTGCTGCACCACAGTGTGTGCAATGCAAGAGCCAGCCCGTTCAACCGCATGTCAGCTCGGAGCGAAAAATGGAGTTCAAGTTTGTCTCGACACGTGTCTGTTCCGTCGCACCATACGGTATTTTATTCTACATGACATTTTGTTTAGGTAGAGAGCCATATTGTAGCTACAGTGCACCTGCCTTCATTTTTATTTGTGCATGATTTTTTTCTAGCCGAATCATTTTAATTCATTTCGCTTTGTGGTGTGTGTGTGTTCTTTTTTTTTTACGAATTGTAATAAAAAATATATCTCGCCATTAGGGTCTTGTTTGTCCTATTCACTCAGTGGATAGTCATTGTAACCAACGCCATCCCCCTTATAAAAGTACTCCACTTTTGCTGTATTTAGAGGTAAATTATTTTGAACCCGCTTCACGAGATCTGCGTTTGCGATGAATTTCTGACCAAACGCAACAGCATCGATTTTCCCCTCCTGTATTTCCTTTTCAGCTTCGTCAATCTCATATCCAAAGTTTGAAATTTTAACACCTTTATAACTGTCGTGAACCCATGATGTCATATCACCATTTCTTTCATTAAACATATCTCCTCGGAGAAAGTGGAGGTAAGCGAGAGAGAGTGAATTAATTTTTTTGCACAGGTGTTTGGTAAGAGCTTCCGGGTTGGAATCGTAGATACCGCCATAACTGTTTAACGGTGAGATGCGTAGTCCCACACGGCCACTCTCCACAGCATCACACACGCTCTTTGTTACGTCATAGATTAGTTGGCATCGTGTGTCAATACTGTTCCCTGCATAGGGGCCAGATTGCCTTTTATTTGTGGAGTCCCTGAGAAACTCATCGAGCAGGTAACCATTCGCGCCGTGCACTTCCACTCCGTCAAAGCCTGCCTTGAACACAGCATTTTTGGCTGCTTGTACAAAGTAAGGAATTATCCACTCCTTGATTTCATCATCGGTGAGTTCTTCAGGGGCACCGTAGGGTTCTTTTTCACCACTTTTTGTGAAAAAAGGGGGAATGCTGTGCCCTGTAATGGGTATTGCACTTGGGGCAAGAAGACGACCTGAAAGCGGTTCATCTGCACTTTTTGCATGTTGAAGAATCTTAAATGGAAGACCAGCACGACCACCATGAATTAATTGAATAAAAATACGTCCACCTTTCTCGTGGACAGCATCCACGATCCTTTTCCAAGCAGCAATTTGCTCCTCTGAGTATATACCGGGTTCTGTAAGGAATGTGGTGTAGTGTGGTTGAACCATTGTCGCCTCAGCAATTATAAGCCCTGCTGATGCCCGGTCCTGGTAATACTTAAGCATAAGATCTGTTCTTGGCACGTGAGTGTCTTCTGTTGCACGGCAACGTGTCAGGGGAGCCATGATGATACGGTTAGGAAGTGTGTACCGTCCCACCTTGAGAGGTTTTAAAAGATTGGGATGCATTGTTAGATGATCACTTTAATAATAATAAGAAAAATTAAACACAGTGAGTTCTAGAAGTGAGGAACCAAAGGGTAATTAGTGGTTGTGTGAAGAATGGTAGAGAAAAGCGGAAACAAGATCACATTTAACTCAAAGCACTATACTAATAGCATGAATTGGTCGGTCAAACCAAAAAAGACAAGAGAACTGAATAACATGGTGGCATATATACGCAAAAAAAGAGGGAAGGGGAGAAAAAAAGAACATTAAGGGAGGAAATCGTCTTCTTTTTGAATACACCCAGTAGCAATGTACTTTGATAACAGGCCACGGGTCACATCATCCATAAAGGAAACGAAACGAAAGTGTTCTTCTTTATTTCAGTGTCGATATAGTAATGGATACTTTTACAGGGCGATATTGTGGGCATTAACTCGTCCCGACTCAAGTATTCACGAGAGGGAGGTCTAGGCTCTCAGCAAAAACCGGTACGGAAGAAGTGAAAAGAAAACATTTGCCTGCAGCAGTAATTGTATTGCTATGAAATAAGGCCCATACTGTAGCCACTCCGGCAGAATAGGTTCTGTGACATATTGCCCTCCCGCATTTTGACTGCTTTGCAGTGCACCATATGGAACGGGGAAATTACAAGGGAACGGCCCAGCAATATATATATATATATATATATATATATATATCAACTGTGGCGTTTCTCTCTAACACAAAAAACCCACAGGCACACACGTAATAAACCCAAAACAAGAACAACGCCAACGTCAATGCCCCTACAATCACGGTGATGTTACACGCTCGCCCGCGGGGATACGAATTCTTTAAACACCAAACCACACAAAACATTACAAATACATATGCATTACATTATAAAATGATCACTACTACCTTGAACTCAATCTTCGCCTTGATCTGCTGCAGGTCAATGATTCTCCAATCAAAGTCCTCTCTTCATTCATGAAAAACCATAGAGAGAGCACGTATAGACACAGCACCTTGGTTCCGCCCCAACCTCACATAGCCCCTCACAAATCATCAGTGATGTCGTCAAGGAGATTAACACGGCAATTCCACCATTGCCAATTAAAAAAAAAAAAATACCTGGGGAACCACACTACGGTATCAATAGTATTGGGTCACACTATCGCAAAAATTGACATGAATGCCGTCTTCAGTTAAGTAAATTAAGATATGAATGGGAGGAGTTCATCAATGTTCTCTGTGATTTGCAACAAACGTGGTTAATGGGTTACACGAAGGTAAAAAAAAAGCAACAACAAGCCTATCGATGAAACCACATGGCAAAAAAAAAAAAATGGTCATAAGAGATGTAGATACAGAATAAAAGAATCAAAATGTTTTTATTTATTCTTTTTCACCCTCTCTTTTTAATGGATAAAAATATACATCGTACAGCAAAATGTGTCAAATTAAAGAGAAAAAATTGACACTAGTGTCGATGTTGTAGATACTTGGGGTCAGTCGTTGCATCTTTGTACGTCTCACTATGTGGAGTTGTCCCGTAAACGTTGTGCACAATGTTGCTTTCACCACTTTTCGCCTTCGAAGAGTCACGTAAAGAGACACAGAATTTTTTCGGTGAAGTATGTGAACCCGTTATAGTATCAAGCTCATCAAGAAACCATGCCTTTATAGTTTTAAAATACTGAATTTTGTTTTTAGCCCCAGAGAGACAAGTGGCGTGTAACAAAACCCATTTGGGAACCTCTTTAAGGGGGTATTGTTTCCAAAGAAAAGTTTCTTTACCATTTATTACTCTTACAGATCGTTCCACCTTGTAGTTACACTTCATGTTAAAATCCCAGTGTGGCAAGCAACGGTGTGAGACACCATGGATATGGTCATACTTCATAAAAAGTCGCATAGCCGCTTGATCTGCACTCTCATCAGGACGGAAAGACATCATATGTGTGAAAAAACGCAGGGTTCGTTCATTTGGGCGTACCATATAAAAACCAGAGTTAATGCTGAGAGAATCTCTTGTATCACACTGATGTACAAGATCTTCACGACTCTCGAGTAAATAACGCATCGGTGAACGGTTCCATGTTATATCAAGATCTGAGAGCAAAAAGACATACCCACGGCGAAGTACGGCAATAGCTAAACGTGGTTTTACCCAAGAAAGTTCTTCCGTGACTTTACGTGAGAATCCTTGTTTTTGTGTTGATGCCTCTTCCATCTCACGCTCAGCAAATATACTCGCATTAAGGCATGGTAATCTGAACGATATACAAAGGGACAAAGCATCATCATCAAGATTTGCAACAATCAAATTTCGCATATTTGCCTTCTTCGAAAAGCTATACACAAAGTTATGCAGATGATCGCGCCAAAAACTATTAAATATAACCATAGTTACTAAACCGCTAGAGTCAGCTTGAGTAGCTAACAAGGTATCCAGGTCATTGTGCATTCCTTCATACGGAAAATGTTCGAGAATAGAGGTGTTAATGAGCCATGGAGCCTCATTTGCTCCGATACAAGCATTTTTCTCATTCAATATTTCCAAACCTTGTTCCATTTTACTCAAAAAGGAATTAAAACGAACTATTGGGTTTATCTCAACAAGTGACGGTTCTTTCTTAAGCAATGGAAAACGTTGATACAAAGAAACTGTCATATGATCAGAGAACAGTTCTGAGGGAATCCTGCAGTGTCTACATCCACAAAAGTAAATAGGAAGTGGCTCCACATTTCCATCAGGACTACAATGATACTTAAACAGATGAATTCGTTCACGTACACATACAGCAATTCCATTACGGTGAATTAACTGGAAGTTAAACCGAAGTTTTCCTGACTCTACCTCAGTATGCCACAAACTTCCATACACCTCCAAATAGTACGACGCGTTAGTTCCTCTGGTTTGTGGTAGCATAATATCACCATTTGCCCTTCGGCCTGGCTTCTGGGGAGGCATAAATCTATCTGATACCCAACCAATAAGCATATACCATGGATCTTTTTGCAATAATGAGATTGCTGGGGTGTACGCCCCTGCTTTCATCATCTTTTGTAGTAATGGACGTACCCAGACAGGACTGGCCACTGGAGTACCCGTGGAGGAATAGCACACAGGGGACGCCGACTCGGACTCGTTCCTCTCCATAGACTGTACCAATTGTAACGGTTGAGCTCGGAGAGAAGAGAAGGGAGCCCGACAGGCGGCGCCATTCACGCAGAGAGTGGCTGGAGGGGAGGCCGCCTCATCGAAACCCGGGCAGAGCGGTGGTTGATGCCCCCCGCCGGCCCCCCCTTCACGCTTCCCCCGGCCCGCTTCTCCCTCTCCTCCCCCCAGCGGCTCCGAGTCGAGCAGCGAAGGAGTCTTCACGAGGAGGAGAAGGAGGAGAAGAGATAGCGCCAGGAGAAATAATACTGTCGGCCGCCGTGATGTACGACGCCGTTGACGATTGCCCATTAAATCTGTTGTTTTTAAAGCGCTTGTCGTGCTGGTGGTGGTGGTGGTGGTTGTACGTCCCCGTCCTCGATAGGACCAACTGAGCATTGAAATACTTTGCCTCTTTGATGTTGCTGAAAAACCGGAAAACAGAGGAAGAATAAAACTACACTATATTCAGTCTAATAATAACAGGGACAGCAAGGGAGTTAAGGAACTTCAAGAGCGAAAAAAAAAAAAAACACGATTAGAAAAAAAAAACACGAATATACTTGTTCGTTTAATTATATATATATATATATATATATATACGTACAATGCGACTAAAAAGTGTGACAATTTGCACCATCAGTAACAATAAAATCACCATCAGTAAAAGGAATATAACTATCAAAAGAACTCTCAACTAGGGAAACAAAACAAAGAAACGGCGTTTGGTACACAAAACAACTTTGGTAAAAGGATGGGATGGTTATTGAAGGGAGTTTGCGTTTCACGCATTGCATCACCGGTATCATATATTAGCGAGGAAGAAGAAAAAAAAAGACAAAGAAGGAATCTTCCTAGCCAAAAATCATAATGCTCATCATTATAGCTATTATAATAATCTTCAATTTCATCATCACACCCATCACCACCACCAAATGGTTGTTGTTAGTTCCCTCATTATATCTGTACTCCGTACGTGTTTTCCGGGAAATCGTTGCTAGACCCGCAACGATCGGCAATTTTTCCGTACATAAAAGAAAACAACATCCACAGCAAAGCAAGGACAATGTAAACACATGCTGAGATGCAGTATTGAGCTGCAGACGATAAGTCAGACATGAAAGAACTAATGTATCCTGCTCCTCCTCCTTTTCGCTAGGTACCAGAACAGATGATTTCCAGGTTATTCCTACAATATTTATAGATGAAGTAAGTAAGCAATAACAACAACAACAAAAAAACACAAATAAATAGAGATTTGTAGAGATATTCAGCTCAAAGTGGGAGAATTCAAAGATAATGTCAAGAAACCTTTCCTATTCCCTAGCTGCAGAAATTCTTCATCAGAACCAAAAACACCAACAACTACAATAACAACCACATTAGCCTGATCTGTAGAATTATTCTTCTGCTTCTTATTCAGACCATACACAAATGAAGACAGAAAAATAATACTCAAGAAATAAAAATAAAGGGGAGAAAAAAATGGTTTCACGGCAAAAAAAAAAAAATTATGATTTGTATTCTCAAGTGAGATAAGGGCAAGGGCCAAGTCATAAATACAGATGATCATGTAACTTACTCTTTTTCTCCTCCTTGTCTTTTTTTTTCTTTTTACTGGTCCTTTTTTTCGTCCTTATGGTCTTCTCTTTCCAATGTATCCGGAACAGGTTCTAGTAAAGCATACGTGACATATGATCCCATAATGATAATAGTCGACCCAAGTGCCATAAAACCACCACAAACACCTGCATTCACTTCAAGAAGAGGGGCAATTATATGCATACCAACAAGCAAGACAAGAATAGGAATAGTAAACATTGCAAATGTTGCAATAAAAAACACTGCTACAACACTTTTGTGCTGAGGTTGATCTAACAAATTCAAAAAACTGCGAAGTCCCAACATTTTTTCCTTTATAGGACGCATTGTGGCCTTGTTAAACTCTTCTCTTGCTTCTCTCGAGAGGCGAACCGTGTCCAGTGTGTTCATTGCTTCTTCAACAGCAATATCATCATCATCAAGAGGGGTCGTGTAAAGAAGTTTTCGAATCATTTCATTTTCCTCCTTCTCTACTTCCCGCAAGTCACGCAACCTAGAGCTGACAACGCCATCTTTACTTGATCCCGCTAGGGCTGAAGGTGCAACTACTGCGGATGCTGGCTTCCCCTCATTCTCGTCCATTCCTACCCAGAGAGTCTAATGAGGAAACCCGTTTTTTTTTTTTTTCTCTTGGAACCTCTAAGCATGAATTCATTTTTATTCAATTAAAAAAAAAGCAGAAAAACAAATAAGAATGAAATCAAAACTTGGTATAGCAATAATAAACCAATGGGTACAAAAACAAAAACAACAGTAAATAAACCTCTTCATTTTTTGAAAAATGTATCTAAAAAAAAACAATATATATATATATATATATATATATATAACAAAAAAATTAGAGAAAAAACGATATGTCTTTTCACCTACAGTTCATCTTCAATGATATCTAAATCTGGTAACTCAACAATTGTTGTTGCTAAGGGAGATGTAAGAGAAGGGCTAGTAACACACACATGTATCCCATCATTTAATTCCCCATCACCCAAGCGTTCCACAAGCACCTCATGAGGTGAAAGAACCGAAGGTAAGAGCAAGGGAACATTTGAAAACGGTTTTGGTATTTTGCAAAACGTTGGAGAACAATTTAAAAGAATCACTAAATTATGCATTGGTTTTTGACTAGTATTTTGTAATGTAATTAGAACCTTAAATACTGGACCAAGACCCTTCACTACTGTAATTATACGAAGTGAACCATCAGAAACCGCTTTTGAAGAACCCAAAGTAGAAGTTTCGACACCTTTTGAAAGTAATGAAAGGTATGATTTGGCAGTATTAAGACGAAGTCGACAAAGATCTTGTTGAAATAATCGATGCATATCAACACCATATGTACGTTCACGTTCTGCTTGTGCAACGAACACGCTTGTAAGTGATGGTACAGGAATAGGAACATCTTGTTCTGGAGGTGGACCAGCTTCATTATTCTTTTCACATTCAAAAGAAGCATGACGGTGCAACATTTCTACAACAAGAGATCCATTTTGTAAAATAAGTTTGAGTGCTGCATCTTCTCTACCATAACGACCAAAATGCATAGCCGTTACGGTATTATAGACTTGACTTTCATGTAAAAGTGTTTTTCCAACATATACTCGAATAGATCCATTATTAAGTGCTACAATAATACCTCTAGCTTTACCTGTTGCAGTTTCGGTAATGGTAGAAATATTTGTTATTGGAAAAGGAATAAAAACACATGATTGACGTTTGCCTTTTAAATTAAAGTATGATAATGTATTTTGCATCGTTGCTATAGCTATAAGATTATCATAACGAGCAATTTGTACAATTGGTCCATCAGGATATATAACAGATCCTGAAAGTTTACCATTTTTTATACAATAAACACATCCATCTCTAGAGGATATTATAATACGGTAATCTACCCGTAATAAACCTGCTGTTAAAAGTGAAGCAGGAACGCCAGGAATTTTTATTTTAAAATAAACCTCTGTAAGACTACTTTTTAATATATAGATATGTCTATCTTCAGTACCAAATACTAAACAACTACGAGATCCTCCTTCTGCCCGTTCTAAGAGGAGAGAACTCATACAAGTTACGAGAGTAAGCTGTGTTAGAGGTTCGTCTTTAAAAGATTCCACAATACGTTCTCGCTCTTGAGCATTATCAGATGCCAAAAGATCTGTAGAACGAGTCGAGAGTTCCACACCATTTCTACGTCGCTCTTCTAACATATCGCTTGCTTCTTGGATGGAGATGGTACCATCTCGTAGTGCTTCCCATACAGCCAGATCAACTTCATCTAATTCTACAGAAGGAACTGTGAACCTATAAAGAGGTTTCATATTACGATACATAAATATATATGGTCCACAAGCAACAGCTATCACTGGAAGTTGTACATCCTCGCCACTCTCTGCATAAAAAGTTGTTAAAGATGAAGGTACGGAAGGCAATCGTAATTGCGTAATCATAGAAGTTCCACCAAACACCTTGAGTTTTCGGCTACCATCTGCTATAACTAACTTGTAATCACCATCTCCCTTAATATCAGCAACATCCACACAATTTGAAAAGCACTGAATACCTGCAAGTTGGTCTCGAAAAGCATAAAGCCAAAACTTTTTTTCTTTTCCTCCCTTAGCTACGTTAGTCATTACTTAACTATCTAATGAAACAATTTTATAAACCAATATATATATATATATATATATATATATATATATATATATATATATATAATTACTTTGCAAGATCCCGTCATGTTCATACCATATATAGCAAAAAGAGAGAAAAAACAGAAATTATTAAATATTTAAAAGCGAAGAAAATAAAGAAGAGAGAAAGAAAAAATAAAAACCAATAGAAAAACAAAAAAAGAGAGAAAAAAAAGAGAGAAAAAAAAAAGAAAAATGGGGTAAGAATGAAGTAGCAAACCGCATACTAAGAGCGTTTTGTTTTCTTTTTTTTTTTCTTCTCTCTCTCTCTCACACTATGTCTACTTCCTTTTTTTTTTACTCGAGTTTGCTCTTATATTTACTGTATGCCATTCAGTATTTCTGGAATTTTTTTTTTTTGCTTTTACCTTTTTTGTCTTCATCAATTATCCACAGTAATACTGGGTGTACAAATCATCTTCTTCGTCAAAAGTCCCAGTTGATAACAACTCGACCTTTCATCAGGCTGTTGAGGAGGCGCCACTGCAGAGACAACATTGCAGGCACCATCATCACCTGCGTTGTAACCTTCCACAGCGACATCGTAGTGAACACCGCAAATTTCCATAACCATTCGACCACTTCTGTAAACTTTTACTTCCCCAATTTTTCCCGATGGTAACTGTGTCATGAGAAAGGGAGGGTTAGCTTGAAAACGAGGTAGTTGCAACCACACCAATTCACCCTCATCGTGACGACCAACATCAGTTTCTACACTAATTTTATTAGCAGACGGGTTAAGAACCTCATTTTCAAACCGCATATTAGCTTCTCTAGTACGACGCAACTCTTCCTCATATTCTTTTAAAAACATAATCCCATCATCCTGTGCGGTTGTCTCAACTCGACGATCATCACCCCTAACGTGTTCTTCTTCCCCAGCCGATACTTTTAAACGTGCGGGAAGTGTGCTATCGAGTGGTGTTGGATGGTAAACCGTCATATTCGGGTTATCCGCCTCTGCCTCGAGAATCCTCGACATGGTGTTGGCGGGAAAACGCTCTGCTTCAGCTGCCAGAAACGCCGCCGCACGACTGGCGGCCAACGGCCCGGATTGTGAACGTGCAGGACGTCTGATGGGTCCACCTTCACCCGCTGTTGTTGTTGTTCCAATTGCTGCTGTTGTTGAGGCTGTGCGGTGTCCGTCTCTATTGTTGTTGCTGTTCTTGTTGGCGGCGGCCTCTGCGGTTTGTTCCTGCTGCAGGCGGAGACGCTCGATTTGCACGAGACTCAAATCGGCCTCATGTGTGGCGTCGTCCTCCTCCTTCGCCCGGACCACGCGGCGGGGTTTGTACTTCAAGTTGGGGAGCTTTGGGGGCATCCCTGCGAGTGGATCCTCCTGGAGTAATAAGAGAGATACGAGAGAAGAGTAAAGAGGAGAAAAGTAAAAGTGGGGTGAGGGATGAAGTATATACCTCAACTATGGTAACAGGTGAATTGATAATTAATAATAATAATAATAATAATAATAATAATAATAATAATAACAGAATTGAACAGAAAGAAAGAGGAATGCAGATATTACTCCGTCACACATCCATCCTCTGCTGATTCAGCATCACCTCGTTCCTATTGCCATGGAAAGAAGCTATATAGACATATAAAGTGAGCGTGTGACAAATTCAATACACCCAAAACATCAAATAGAGAGAAACATTACAAAGGAACAGAGTGACAGCATCGAAAGCATGGGAAACCCTTTGCCGTTTGTAAAACTGAGGACACAAACACACACACGCACAAAATATCACCACAAATGATGATGATGATGATGTTGTTGTTGTTGTTGTTTGTTTGTTTATTCTTTTTGTTTTGCTACATTGGTTTACAAATCCAGCTCTCCATCAAAAGAGTTAAAACCGGCAAAAAGAAACAGAGGATAGAAAGGTTTACAACGAATATTATTGCACCAATTCCAAGCGCTAGTCAATCGACCATCCACACAACTTCCAGCATCATCCATATTATCACCTCCACTACCATCAAAACCATGACGGAAAAAGTCACGCAATATAGCCAATTTAGCATTACCTGCACTACCCCATACTTCCTTCATGTACGCATTGTGCTCAGAATTTTCCTCCAGTTTATCAATATGTGAAATAGTACGAAGAATAGGAATAATAATACGAGAAACTTGAACATACTTATCAATAAAATGAAAAGCATTGGGAACTTGATCATCACCAAGATGTACTCGTTCTGATCCTACCCATTCTCCAAGTTCATCTTTAGTTTGCTGTACAATAGTACAAATAGCTCGGTAAAGGTTTGGTGCTTTTTGTACACGTTGGTATCCTTGTCCAGTGTAACGAAATTCATATGGTTCATTGGGATTTAACATATCTTCTTCTGCAATTGTCCAGAGAGAAAACATTCGACGACATATATTTTTCCATAATGTAAGACTCTGTAATACAAAATAGTACTGACGTCTATGATCATGAGTCAAACGACTCCCATCTTCACCTTCATCAATACTCAAGTTTGTCAATTCATTTGTGGTATCAGGGGAAAAATAATCTTTTAATAATTGTAATAATTGATTAGTGCTATCTACATTATCATTGGCAAACTGATTGGCGTCATTAAGGCTTCTAATTGCAATTTCTACTTCCTCTGGATGTCTACCACTTTGTAGACTGTACTCTTTTGTTACAGCATTTACCACAACATCCTTTTGACGTAATGCCTTATTTAACTTATTTCTATTTCTCATTATAGGAACAGGCGTAATACAAAGAGGTAAACGACGATCTTGTAATAATTCTTCAAATCCCAGAGCACGACAATATTGACCTATTGTAATAATTCTTTCTCCTACAACAAATCCTAACATCTCCCGAACATTTTCATTTTGTACAGCATCTTGAACCATGTAAAGAAATTTTACATAATCTGTACGAAGTAAATCGGGATTCATCATTTTGTACCTCCGACAGGCTTCTATAGCTGAACGAATTTCATTTGAAAAAGGTGTAAAATTCTTCTCACGGAGAAGTACCGACCCTTTCTCAACATCCAATCCAAGAATTAAACCACTCAACGCATTTGTAATTTCTCTCACGATAATTGCATCCCGTTTATTACTCTTCAATACCGCCTCATCATCTACCTTATCGGTATAGTGAGAGGCCATAATAATGCCACGCATCAATCGTTGTATCTTCCGCTCTTCATGCTTGAGTCGCAGTGGAAGATAGTCCGCCTCTGCAATTGGGCCTGGCATGAGTTCATAATCACCGCCATTGGCCACCTTATCTGGACCGCAGAAGGAATTGAGAAAATAATTCATGCGTAAATAATAATAATAATAATAATAATAATAATAATAATAATAATAATAATAATAATAATAAAGAAAAAGAAAAATAAAAATAAAAATAAAAATAAAAAAGAAAACTTCTATTCTACTAGTTTTTTTTTAACTCGTTGTTAATGGTTATAGTTATTGTCTCTTATTTTTTTTGTTTGTTTTGTTCTTATGGTGTAATATAACAGAGAAATACAGATTAAAACAAAGACAAAGAAGAAAAAAAAAGGCGAGTGAATGTGTAATAAAGTGAACGCTTCTCTCTTTCGCCTTTTCCTTGTTGATGTTCCCTTTCTTCCTTGTGCTTTGTGCGAAGAAGTACTCAATTTTGGTGAATGAGGAAGAATAAAATAAGGAAGAAAAGGAGTCGAAAAATAATAATAATAATAATAATAATAATAATAATAATAAACAGTAGAAGGAATCAAGGAAATCTTGGGAAACGAAGATACGACAAATAACAAGTAAATACGATTAATAATAATAATAATAATAATAATAATAATAATAATAGTAATTATTATACTAAACAATGCCAACATCCCCTCCATTAGAATTGCATTTAAACAATGTTGTAAGTAGGAAAAGAGTTAAGTGAAAAGATAAGAATGAAGCAAAGAAACAAAAATAAAATAATTCAAGAAAATGCAAAAAAAAAAAGAAAGAGAAATAAAAAAAAACCACATGGGTTATCACCTATTGTTTTCTTTTTTCCTTCTTTTGGATCCAATACGTTCACACCCCCAGAGACCTCTTTCTTTCTTTTTTTTTCTTTTTCTTCTCCTTTTACCTTTTATCAACCCCCGCCCAAATCCTCAGTGTGTATTCACAGCACAACTTTCTCCACCAAACCACCAGCCACAGTTTCTCCCTCCTGCTGCAGCACAAAGCGGCCGAGGGCGCGGCAGACATCGGCGGGCTCCAATCCGATCTTCTGCGGCGCACGAAATAAAATAAGTGCCTGTGTGGCCTTTGGGACACATTTCACCATTCCAGTTGACCACGTCCCGTCACGATTCATCCTTGAGACTAACGCCATCACATTCACCTGTACCGTTAAGGCGTGCACCACCATTGTAAATGTGGCTCCAGGGAGAATGGCTTTACGTAGTGTGTTAAAAGTTTGCACACGAGCAATAAAGTCTGTAGAGGCGTTAATTAAAGCATCATTAGGACAACCCACACATCCGGGATATAATCCTATAATGGAAGAGGGAGTTTCAATCTCTACGGTATCACCAGCAAAGGCAACATCCACCAAACCCCCTGTTGTAGGTTTATCAATAGTTTTAACCAAAACTTTAACGTCTGAAGGTAGAAAAGCAATCTTAGATCCCTTTTGTAGTTTTCCACTTTCTACCTTACAAAACAAACGTGAACCATCAATATCCATTAAACTAAGTCGTAACGGAGCAGTTAACAAACGACTTTCAAGAGGACATTGATCAAGTAATTGTATCAAGGATGGTCCATCATACCATGGTGTAGCACTATGATCTATTTCACAAATATTAGTTCCCCGAATACCACTTACAGGACAGAAACCCACAACAGCGTCTTCCTTATATCGCATTTGCTTTATCAAATCCCCTAGCTGTTGTACAACATAGTTATACCTTTCCTGACCAAATTCCACAGCATCCATTTTATTAACAGCTACAACCAAATGACCGACACCAAGAGTTTTTAAAACGAGAAGATGATCTTTCGTACCATGAGCAAGACCTACTTCAAACTCTGATATACCAGCTGTAACCACAAGAAGTGCAGCATCCGCTTGTGTTGCACTACTTATCATATTAACTACGTAATCCTTATGACCCGGAGCATCTAAAATATGAATACGTCGATGCTCTGTTTCGAAACAATAAGATCCAGAATCAATAGTAACACCACGTCGACGTTCTTCTTCAGATTGATCCAGTAACCATGCATACTTAAATGATTCTTTATTTAAACCTTTAGCATTCCTCTCATTTTTGTCAACATCTGCTTGAGAAACTTTTCCTAACAATAATAATAAATGACCAAGAGTTGTACTTTTTCCAGCGTCAACATGACCTGCAATAACAAAGGTACAGTCATTTTTTGTCATATCTGGCATAACTGCTTTAATTGAATCACTTTTCTTTAATTTCTTGGAAGTTCCACTAGTTTTATTGTTATTGACAGTATTTTCTACCTCCTTCGCCTTGAGACTATTCATTGACTTTGTTTTTACATTATCTACAGTTTTGTTAATTTGTCCTAGTTTTAGAGTACGACCACCACTTGAAACAGGAGCAGGTGTTGTTCCAACTACCGGTGAAGAAGTTGTTTTCACATGTTTCGCTACAGACTGTGGTGTTGCAGAAACTGAAAATGATTTATCATTCTCATTAAGTTTCTTAAGTAGCATCATAGCAGCTTCTTCAATATCATATTCACACTCACGAAGAGCTTCAATGGCAGAATGTCGCGTGAGTTTTATTTCCATTTTCCTAACTCTAGTGAGTTCATCCCACCTCTGCATCAATTCTGGAAGTAGCTGCGTTAACAAACAGTAGTCAACATCATTTGGATTCAATGCATCCCCATTAGTTGATGAGATATCTGGTTTTACAGAATTCTGCTCTTGTTGTTCTTCACTTTGTTGCGTTGTTGTTACTGTTGTTGTTGGTGTCACACCAGGTTTAACGAGATATTGTAATTCTTCCTCATCGTAGTACTCAGCATCTTCTTCCTCATCGTAAAGGTAGTCATCCTCATAATAGTCTTCCTCTTCAATATCATCATCAAGACCACTATAGAACTTTTTATGCCGATTCATTGCTCTGTTACTTCGAAAAAAAAAAAACTATTCTTTTTGTTCTTTTTTCTTTTTTTTTTTTTTAGGTCTTTCTGTAGTTGCTTTTTTACTCTCTCAGGTGCATACAGCTTATAATCACCTAATTACTTCAATTACACTATATCACTCTGCCTCCCGTGTTATTGAGACAGATACGAAAGGAAAAGTAAAAACAATTAAAGAAAAAGAAAAAAATATATATTTATATATGCAAGATTAGCGATAGAAATATCAGAATTATAAGAAGAAAATAAATGAAAAGAAACCCCTCTTTTTCCATCCTTTTACTCTCAAGGAAAATACAGAGGTGATGATGAAAAAATAATAAATAAAAAGATTATAGCAGCACAATAAGAGACATCAAAAGATTTCACAAGAGATTCTTATTGCAATGCACAGCCAGATCGTTATTACTATTTTTTTTTTCCTCTTTTTTTGTACTCTTTCTCTTTCTTCTTTTTGGGGTTAGGGGAGGATCGCATATGTGCATCTAGTTTCCCATTCAGCCGTCGAAACAGCCGAATACGGAATACAGAAATAACTAAAAAAAAGAATGATAATCAATTTCATCTCAATAGAGCATGTGTAGGAGAAGGCGGTGGCGTTGAGGCTGCACTACTAGTTTCACCGTTTACCCGAGCGGCCACACTGTTCTGCAGTGCATGACGTGATAACATGAGACCAGTAATAATATCATGCAAACTTTCTTCCTCAATTGCCCCAGTTCGTGCGACATAATTCATAATTGATATTGCCAACTCCACACAGAGACGAACAGCCGTCACTCCAACCTTTTGGGCAATTCGTTGATTATTTTCCAGTACTGTAAACACTCTTAGCAGACGCCCTAGTAATGGATCAAAGACAATGTTGTACAATCTGGAGTGTGAGGTGGATGGTGCTGTGATGAGCAGCCATGTAAAAACAGCACGGGCCTCAAGGAAAAAGGGAAACTGCTCCACTACAGTATATGAAAGAAATAAAAAGAAGAAAAGTATCAACCATAGTTGTAGTGAATGAAGTGGGAAGGAAATATTCTTATTCTGTGCTCTTGATGTTTCTTCTGCTGTGTATAGTGTGCCAAATGCAGCATAAAGAAGACCTAGATGAAAAATAGCCGATGTGATAATCCAACGAAGCAGGAAAAGTATCATGCTAAGGCTAATTTAATAGATATTGTGATATTATATTTCTATGTTTCCAGTGTAATGCGTACTTTATCAGCTGATTTCTTCTATTTATTGTTTAATAACTTCACCAGTACGACAGACAAAGGGAGGAAAAACAATAACTAAATACGCCTAGAAAAAAAGGGAGAAAAAAAAAGCACAAGTGAATTACGATCACGTGCAAAGAGAGAAACAAAAACCAAAGAAAAAATTTAATACGATCAAAAAACACAATTTAAAATTATCAGTGGGTCATAGGCTAGATATCTATTCCTCTTTATTTTATGAAGGGGCTCACGCAGAGAAAAAATGCGAAGCCTTCTTTTTTTTTCTTTTTTTCTTGGATTATTACGACCACGATGTCGAAATGTAATTTCCTTTTTCTTTTTTTTATGTATTCTTTTTTTTTCCTTTTCAGTTTCTTGCGCCACTCCATTTTTTTTTTTTAAGAGTGAGAGAGGGAGAGAGAGAATACAACAGAAACCCCTACTTTATATATATATATATATATATATATATATATATAACAAAATCATTTTCGTCACTTTTCTTTATATATCTCGTTCACCTTCACCCCTTTCCTCCCCTTTAATTTTGCCCATTGTTTTATTTTTCCCTTTTTTCACATTTGTGCTGCTCACGTTATCTATCACTTTGTCTTTAGCTTTTCTTTCGCCTGTTTCCTCCTTTTCCTCGGTTTTTTTCTTCCTTCATCCGTTTCCTTTATTTTTCACCTTATTTACTTCAATTCTTTTTCTCTTCCATTATCACTTCCGGTCTGTCCATGAGCAAAGTGCAAGATACAAGTTGCCTTTGCTGTATACACTGGTGTAGGGGAAAAAAAAACCAAAGAAATGGACACAAAGAGAGTGAAAGATACCACAAAGAAAAACAAGAAACAACAAGAAACAAATTGGGGGAAAAAAACAGCAGTAAAGCAATTAAATATCATTTCTTTTCCTTTCCTCATCCATTTTTTTTTGTCGTTATTTGCATACTGTCCCTTTTTATTTTTCCATCTTCTCGCTGAAAACTTCTGCTACTGCGGCCGCTGCTACTGAGACTGAAGGAGAACGAACGAAGAGAAATATGTTTTTTTTTTTTTGTGTTCTTAGTCTACCAAATTTCATATTGTTTCTTTTTTCTCATTAACTTATCCTTTCAATGAGTATATGTTGGCGTTTCTCTACGAATACAAACACATTGTACGTAGCTTCATGTAGACAAGTATGGAATTCCACTATCCATTGACTTTGTTCTTTCAACCATCATCTTATATTGATTTGTCTCTCTTTGTTCGCTCGCCAGTTTTGCTTTTTTTTCGTTGCTCACCAATGTTAATAAAGGGAGCATCTAATACAGAAATAGATGAAGTTAAAGTATGAAAAAGAAATATGAACACATTGATACTTTCTTGATCCGCTGAATTCCTCTTTTTTTTTTTTTACTTCACGCACAGTCAACTATTTCAACAGGTCAGTCATCTTTCATCTGAGCCTTTACGCTTTCCTCAGTGCAACAGCATAACACAATAGAGCAGTTTAGGCAGCCACTCAAGGATTTAAAAATGTAATCATCAACAGAAACTTAGAAACACCAAACAACAGTAGAAGTAGTAGTAGCAGTGGTGGTGACAGTAAAATCAGTAAAACAGAAATAAAAATGGGTGGATAAAAAAAATTTTTTAAAGAAAGAAATTATGAAAATAAAAACAAAAAAGACCAATGAAAAACGTTCATCGTCCTTATAGGCGTCTACAGGGAAGTTGAACTACAACACCCCACCCATTCAAACCATTTTCATTTCTTTCTTTAAACTTCTCTCACCCGCATCACCATGCACGACAATCCACACATACAAATAGAAACGAACACTCGCTCTCTCCCTTTTCCAAAACACTGCTAAAGGGTACTTCTCACTTTGTTTATGTTCCTTTTCTTTTTTATTTCTGCATTTTTTATCCTTTTATTCACTCTCCGCAATGCATGCTGTAAAGACAAAAAAAAGAAACCGAAGGAAAGAATGTGTAAACAGGGAGAGAGCGAGTTGGCAAGCCGCGAGGTGTGTCAGGGTACCAGAGAAGAAATGGAAAATAAAAGAGACAAATAAAAGGAAAAAAAAAGAGCATCAAACGAATGGTTTTCTCATTCCTTTTTATTTTTCTTCTCACCGCTTTCACATGACAACAGATTCGGCACTCTCAACGCCCACTTGTCGCGTAATTACCTCCGATCGAATGTCTGTTTTTTTTTTTATTGCGGCTCTTTTCTTTTTTGTTTTTTTTTTTCGTGTTTTTGCTTTGAATACATCTTTTTATCCTTCTCATCCCTTCACCCGACTGCTATTTTTTTTTGTTTATAGATATATATATATATGTATATTTTTTTTTTCGATTTCATCGTACTTATTTTTTTTTTTTTAAACCACATGTTCTCTCCTTTTTTTCCTTCTTTAGCATCATTTTTTTTTTCTCTTCCTGCTTCTGTAGTAGCTTAATTATATAATATTTTTTTAAAAATATCCTTCAGCTACCCTTCCCACAGTATTTCTTATTTTTTTTTTTCCCTTTCCACTTTTGCCCTTTCACTCTTATTCCTCTCTGCCTCCTCACACCCGTTCCCTCACCCACTCACCCACATGCATGCATACAAGAGAAGGGACGGAGAGGGCCAGACGGTGATAGCACGCCTACACATTCATGTGGCGGTTCAGCACATCGAGGGCCTCCTGCACCTTTGTGTCCAGCAATGCGGTGTTGTCTAGCAGGTTGAGGATTTCGCTGTTGTCCATCTCGAGCAGCATACCTGTTACCTTTGCCGCCACTGACGGGTTTACGCGGACGATATAGTTGTACAGACGCTCGCCCAACACATTCTTCTGCTGCTCTGGGGTGAGGTTGGCGAGGACGGTGGAGAGGTTCTGTCCCTGCGGCGCCGGTGGCTGTGGCTGCGGGGCGGCCATCATCTGCTGCATGGGCACCCGCTGCGGGGCGGGGCGGGCGCGGACTTGATTCATCGGCGTTGGGCCGAGGGGGCGGAGGGGGCCGCCCATTCCCATCGCCGCCGGCATCATCGGCATGCGGGGGTTCACGAAGGGGACGCCGTTGAACATCGTCTGCGGGCCCATGAAGCCGAGCTGCGGGCCCATCATGCCGCCCATCAAACCACCCATCGGCGGTTGTCGCATGCGGGGCTGTTTATTGCGGATGTCCTCCAGCGTCTGGCGGCGGGCGTCCTTGCGGAGGGCGTACGTCACAAACAGCGGGCGGAGGCCGAGTGCGGTGCTGCCGTGCAGTTCCTGAATCGCACGAGCCGCAGAACTCTGCTCCTTGAAAGAAACAAAACCGAAACAACGAGACATCTTGGTGGCCTTGTCCATCATGACACTCACAGAGACGGTCTCACCATACCGCTCAAATAACTCCTTAAGGCGGCTGCTGGTAACAGTGTCATCAAAGTTTTTCACGTAGAGGTTGGGGTACTTGCTGTGTTGTTGCTGACGCTCGCGGCGCAGACGTTCACGCTCGCGCTGGCGCTCTTCACGAGAGCGGAAGCGGCAAACACTCAGCTTTAGTCCCTCCTTCGCCAGTGGACATTCCTTTTCATCCAATTCCTCCACAGCCTTGGCGGCGGCTTCATGAGTGGCGTATGCCACGTATGCAAACCCAACAGTCTGGCTTGGACCAAGATTACGTACCTTAGCGGAGGTAACCTCACCAAAAGCGGAAAATGTCTCCTTAAGCTTCTCATCATCCACAGAGGGATCAAGGTTCTTGACATAGAGGTTTGTATATTGCTTTAACTGCTCTTCACGATGGTGGGGCTGATATCGCTCCACTGTAATAACACAATCATCAATAGTCATTCCATTGACCTCTTGTACAGCTTCCACTGCGGATTCTTCCTTTTCAAAAGAAATACGTGCGTATCCACGTGATTCACCATTTTCATTCGTTGCGAGACCAATGGCAGTGAGACGACCGAACTTTGAGAACATCTCCTTTAGAGCATAGGTATCCACAGCAGATGGTAACTTCTTCACTACGATGTTAGTAACCCCACTGCGGCGCTTAGACGGATCACGCTGAATCTTTGCAATGCGGATGTGCTTTGATCCCAGCTTCACACCAGCTTGGTCCAGCGCCTTTTCAGCATCGGCGGGGTTTTGAAAGTTCACATACCCATAGCCAAGTGACTTTTGTGTAGCGGAGTCAACGCAAACACGTACAGAAGCCACTGGTCCGACACGCACAAAGTGGTCATAGAGCTTTTGCTCATTGAGGTTAGGGTCCAGGCCGCCGACCCAAATGGAGGGACTCGCAGCAGGAAAAGTCGACATTTTTTGTTGTTGTTGTTGATCTTCTTTCCTCTGGTATATGTGCGTTAATCACTTTCCTCGTTCTGTAACTGAATGTATGTATGTTTTTGCCCTTTTAGTATTCCACCCTCCTTTTTTTTTCGATGATGATTAGTGGAGCTTTTTTTTTTTGTTTCTTTATTTTTTATTTTTTATTTTTGTTTGTTTGAAGGGATTTTTCTTAGGATTGACGTTTCCAGTTCAACTTAACTACTAGGCCTTACTTCTTTTTAAATTCTGTTGTTTTTTTTTTTTACGCTTGGTTGGGATCTTTATTATTATTATTTTTTTGTGTGTGTATTACGCAATAATAGGTAGAGAAGAAAAAAAGAACAATAAAAAGAAAAAGAGGCACCTTTGAATTTAAATTGAAAGTAGTATCCAATTCAGGAAGAATACAGGAAAGAAAAAAAAAAAAGAAAAAAAAAAACCGAAAAACAGAGAGAAAAATTTGCAATCGAACGAAAAAAAACCTGTGTTTGTAACGCAAAGGAGAAAGTGACATGGTATAAATGGCACTACTGTGTTACATATCACACGCATGTCCACATACAAACATGGGCACATGAACACAAACATATTACACGCAAGCAAAGAAAAATGAAAATAAGGACGAGCACATCACACATACGTTATATATAAAAATATAGATATATATTGTTATTTGCGTAAATGTGTATAAAGAAAGAGAGACAATATAATTAGATTGAAAAGTGTATGTGTATGTATGCATGTGTATGTGTATTATACTTTGCTACTGCTTCTTACTAGACGTACGTTACACCCCGCATAAAAATATAAAAATCAAACAAAAAAAAGGTAAAAAAAATATTTCGTCCTTTATTTGTGTAAGTGTATTTGCTCCGTTTTTTTTTTTTTTTTCTCTTTGAGCTGTTTCCTTTTTGCACCCTCTTTTTCTTCCGTTTCTCTTCTAGTGGTGCAGAAAGTCTGCATCCATACAGTTGTTTGTTTGTTTGTTTGGCTTTACTTATTACAATAGAGGAACATACACCTATATACATAAAGAGAAATGATTAGGTCCAAGGAAACACATAGGCACAGATGCACGCTTTAATAGCATATTCGCAAGAACACATGCAAATATATTATATATATAACAATATGCACGTGCGTCTGTGTGTATGCATATTTTCTTTTATCCTCATGTTGACGTGCATATGGTAGTGAACAAAAAAATCAAAAAAGAGGAACCAATGATAGTGCTAAAATAATAATAACAAAACACAAGAAAAAAATCAAAAAAGGGAAAATAAACTCAACGACGCAAAAAAAAAAAGCATGGAAATTGAGAAAAAAGACAAAGAATTTTTCGGGGAGATAAAGAAAAGAAAGAGGGGTGGGGATGA
This sequence comes from Trypanosoma melophagium, assembly GCF_022059095.1. Classification (NCBI taxonomy): domain Eukaryota; phylum Euglenozoa; class Kinetoplastea; order Trypanosomatida; family Trypanosomatidae; genus Trypanosoma; species Trypanosoma melophagium. The sequence goes on along the minus strand of NW_027125132.1, from coordinate 652,853 downwards.
TAAGTAAGAGAAAAAAAAGTGTCCAAATATATCCATTTCTACACAGAGAAAGCGAAGCTGAGTAAGAGAGAATTTCAACGCAAAGAAAACACAAATGAAGGGAAAATAAGAAAGAGAAACAGTAGAAACTATCCTTTTCGTTTTCCTTTTGGGATCCCCTTTTCCCCCACCCACACACATACACACACTACGATCACCAGGAAGTATGGAAATTAGAAAAGGGAAGCCGCAAAACAGCAACGATAATTTCTCTCTCTTACCCTCATATCACATGGTAATATACTAGGCCAGAAAAGGATATAACAGTGCTACGATTCCTTTCATATTTTTAACCATACTCTTGAGTTTCTTTGTTTTATTATTTTCCATATATTCCTTGCTCTTTTGGGGTGTGTATTTTTATCTCCTTTCTATTTATCACTTCTCCTTTTATAATTCAATATCCAATATTCTCTCTTACCACAGAAATCCCAAGAAGATTAAGATTTATCCTGTCGCCTGTTGCCCGTCATATGAAAAAGCAAGGAACAAATCTTGACTTCTTTTTTCTTTCTTCTATTATTCACGTCTTCTGTCTATTCAGTTCACAGACCCTCTCGCCTTATTTTAATTTCCTTGCTGCTTTCTTACATCTATATGTTTTTTTTTTACTACTTTTCTTTTTGCTTCATTATCTCCTCTTCTTTTGGACCGCTCATCGCTCTCTATCTCAACGGTTTTTTTTTTGTTTTGTTTTGTTTTTTCGTTCGATGTCTTTCCTTTTCCCTTTCTTTCCTTTCATCATTCTTACATCTCCGTGCATGGCTTCTCTCGCAGAGTACTGTTTATCCATCTGTTAAGCTTAAGCCCTAAGAATGAGAAAATTCCCGTAAAAGGGGAAAAAAGTTGATTGCAATACAAAGTCATGCCTAATTTCAGTACCAACTTACTTCTACTGCACCACCGGGGGTTCATATTGCTCGTACTGTAATTTAATTGGCGAACAGCGCTCTGATTGTTCACCGCCGCTTCCCTCAACATACGGTGCCGTCTCCATTCTGCAGTTCAAGCGACGCGAGGAGATAGTTTCTGGTGAAGCCCCACCAGAGATTTCCCCACATGATGGTGTACTAACGGCACGCTGTCGTTGAATTTTTGAATCTTGTTCCTTGTTTGCCACACCATTTCCTTGATGTAACTGCGGTTCTATGTAAGTTCCCCCTCTGTTTGATTGTCGAGTATTGTTATGAGAAGAAGCTGTAGCAGAAGCGGAAATGGTAGGACGTGGCCGCACAAGTGAGAGTCGACCTGCCACCCCATTTGTAGTACCTCGCTGCTTTGCCTTCGTAGCACCTGCAGTAGTAGTAGTAGTAGTACCATTAGTAGTGGTAGCAGAAGTAACCGTCGTCGCATGGGAATTATGATTTCCGGCATTATTTAAAGTATGGATATTTCCATTCACCTTCTTCACAGGTGTATCTGGCTTTCTAAGACTTGCTGCAGAAGAGGTTCGGCGTACCCTTTCATTTCTAGATCCCGTGCGTCGACGTGAACCGGGCAGAGGTGCCGCCTCGTCGGGCACCGCACGGCGGCCAACGGCTGGATGGGCGTCCATTCCACCACGCGGCGGGGCACTTGAGCCCGAGCGCCGCCCCGGACGGAACGCGATGCCTTTGCTTTGGCAGACTCTCTCATGCGCCTCCGCGAGGCGGGCGTTGTCTTCTCGCATGCGCGTCCAGAACTCCGCCGCCTGTTTGGGATTCGTGGGGGGTGGGGCGTACACGCAGCGTGGGGGGAGTGTGGTGGTCGCCGGGGGTCTGTCGCCAAACAGCTGGGAACTTCGCAGCGGCCCCGCGGTTGTGTTATTCTTCACATTCACACGCCCGCTGCGCCCGTCTGTTGTTTCTTCGCTCTGCGCTACATTGCTGCTGCTGCGAGTACTCCCGCAGAACTTTGACCGCTCCCCGTTTTTTGGCTGACGCATCGGCGTGTTGCTCTTCTCTCTTCGCGAGAGAGGCGTTGGACGCCGGTCAGGAGTAGCGGCACGCATCACCAGTAATGTTTTTTTTTTCTTTAATTAATTAGTGCTGTCGCTAGTAGTAATAATGATAGTGATAGTGATAGTGATTGCTGTGTTTTTTTTTTCTTTGTTTGTTTGTTTGTTTATCGTTTCTTTTTGTTTTTTCGTTTCCTTTTACTTTCTTTATTATTTTTTATTGTTTGTATTGATAATGGTGGTTACAGTAGCGGTGGCAGTATAATGATAGCGCTGTTCTACCCTACTCTCTCCGTGAACTCTGGATACCAGATACCATGTAGAACACAAATAATAATAATAATAATAATAATAATAAAAGGAAAGAGAAAGATAGAAAGAGATTTTTTAAGCGAAGAAAAAAATGACACAAGTGAATGATTATAGTAAATAAAGAGTAGAAAATTGTAAACAAAAAATAATGAAATAACAATCGAAAGAAAAAAACTATTCTTCATATTATTATCATAACCTCTCATCAATCATATATATATAGGGAAACAAGCTGATCAGGAACGAAAAAAATAATGTAAATCATAACGCAATATAAATTAGGCGTCCCACGCTGCTAATCGAACAGCGGCATTACACAATTGTGGCATGCTCCACGCCGCACAAACCCCTTCAAGTGAGCGAAATGCCCAAGAAGATTTCCCGCCACCACTATTGCCACCTGTGCAGTCGTGAAGATGTGACGAGAGAGTCTCTTCCTCTTGTTGTTCTTCTTGCAACAGTAATACAAAGTACATGCGTCCTCCATCCATTTCACTATCACTTCGAATTACGTGAAAGACAGATCCGCCATTCGTGAAGCGCAATCGCCGCTCCATCGATCCTGCCGCCTGAAAAACCACTGCCTGTAACAACATCTTTTCCTGTTTAGCACGCAGTGTTGCTTCCGTAGCGAGACGTGACTGTGGAAATACAAAGTTTATTACCCAATGCTCGATTCCCTGCCGTGTGGCCGCATTATCTGAACTATTAAGTAATGTGTATTTATTATTACGCCACGCACGCCTCCCTGGACGCCGTGTACAGTCAGTGATTACACACAATGTTGCTCCGCGGTGTGTGTTTGTTGCGTCCCACAGCACTTCAGCGAGAGAGCAGCAGCCGCAAGTCTGCAGAAACGTCCGTTCGTCAATGTTCATATTATTGTTGTTGTTATTGTTATTACTATTGTCGTTGTAGTCAAAGTAATACGGTGGTACTGGCAACAATGGCGCAGCGCTCGTATTAGTAGTAGTATTAGTAGTAGTAGTAGTAGTAGTAGTATTAGTAGTAGTAGCAGTAGTAGTAGCAGTAGTAGTAGCAGTAGTAGTAGCAGTAGTAGTAAAAGCACTACTATTGTTACCACGTGAGGTATTGCCAATAGGTGACTCTTCCAATAATGCGGTGCCGCGTGGAAGAGAAAGAAAAGAGCTAGAGAAAAGAAGTGATAATCGACCATACAGGCAACATATAAGGCATTGTAGTACACAAAGAAAACGACAGTGAGTAGGAAACACCGCATGTGTTTTTGCAATACCACATAGCATTTCATCCATATAGTAATAGGCATCAGCAAGATCAGTAAAGGTATTAAACTCAGATTGAGAGAGGTTTGGATAATTGTTAAGAGATGTGTTAGCGAGTAATCCTATTTGATCCCAAACAGAGTATAACTTTTTCATCTCCTTCTGTACACTATATGCTGTATACATGTAACGTACAACCACCATCAAATCAATATGGAAAGCAGAGTTTTCAAATATTTCAGCTATACACTCTAATAAGATAGCTTGAGCACCAAGAGTACGTTGTAAAACAAATAAAAAATAACTAAACTTGGGTGCTTCTCCTGAATAAATTGCATAAAGTGTCCGTTGAGCATCTTTATGCGCTTTATGAATCCAGTCAATGACATCAGGCGATCGTACCTGTGACCAGTGTACAGCAAACATATGAGGTGGTACTTCACGCGGTGATGTTAATGGATACATCTTACCAAAGAGAAGTGACCACAGTGCACGAAACCTAGCCAAGTTATCGCAGTAGAATAAAGCTGCAGCAACATTCTCACTATTTAAATATCCCTCTGCAAATTCTAAAGAATCTTCAAGCACCTTCCAAGCAGTTCGGCTACTCTGAAGAGCTGCTTCAAAAATATCATCATGTTGATTTAGTGATCCCTTCAGAAGTAATAGGGCCGATACCGCCTTTTCCATTTTAACAGGAAGTGAATAACTACCAGGTATATTATTATGATACGGCTGTAGCCCCATACAACTCAATACAGCATCCTGTGTTACAGCAATGATTCCCTCATCTGAGAGACTTTTTAGTATAGTTAAGTGAATCTTTTCATCATCCATTCCCAACTTAAAAAAAAAACACAAAGAAAAACTACACCGCTAGCTTACAAAGAGGAGAAAAAAAATCACAACAGAAGAAAACGACATAAAATAAGGTAAAGTCTTACACTCTACAAAAAAGTAAACGTAGAAGGAAAAAAAAAACATCATCAATATTAAAACCTAATAATATCCTCAGTAATATTTACAGAGTTATCCGTTTACGTATAGTCACTCCAGAAATATTATATATATATATATATATATATAAACACTCACTTTTCGTTAGATACACCACTAATCCGATTTTACCGTATTATTTGTAGTTTCTGACTCCTCCTTCCTATCAGAGGAACGTGTGGGACGAGTACTTCGAAGTTTTTCAAATATCTCCCTAGCCCATGGATGTTGAATTTTCTCTCCTGAAAGGTAAAAACTGCTTAGATCCTTTTCAGGGTGGGCTGTCTCATATGCGTGTGCTTGTGTTACCATTTCTAAAAGATCAATATCTTTCAGAAATTTCGCCTCTGGTGTACTTTGCATCTCATACTCCTCCCAATACTCTTGGAGTTCCCCTGATAAGGGAATACTCTTATCTAGTAATCCACAAAGCGTTGACACAGCTGCCTTTTCAGAACGGTACTTTTCCTCTTTAGATACACCCATCGCAGGTGATATATCTCCTACAATGCTTTCACCAGCATCATGGCAGAGAGCCATACGAATAAGTTTATCTCTGTTTAGTGTTGGATCAGGACACATCATACACATAACGGCAGCGCGGTACATGTGATCAGACACAGATTCCGGTTTGGGAATACCGTTCTCCACCCAACCCGTGCGGTCTGTTTCTTTTAATTTACCAAGAGTGTGAAGAAACTTGATTGTGTTCGCCGCCATTCTGTCTAACACAATATATGTGGATTTCACACAAAGGATTCACACCCAATCACCTACAGATAGCTAGAGACCCTCACACAACAGCAACAAAACCATACACTATATGTGTGTAATACTACAAGACAATCAAAAAGGAAAAAAAAAACCCAAATAGAAAAAAAAACATAACACATGTCTTCATCTAAGATATCAATATACACAGTGGAGTTCAACTCCATTCATTCCATCTAGTAATGCAAAGGAAACATTACCCTCTCAACCTTCACAGGAAAACGATAGTAAAAACTTAAAAAGAAAAGAGAGAGAAAAAAAAAAGAAGGACTTCCCACCTCCCCATCATTCGTTATTCTCCTTCCATTTCCGGAGGGAGAGAGAATAGAAGCAAAAAATAAATAAATAAAAATAAAAAAATACGTTTGTGTTTGTGAGCCTTTTCTAGAAACCCTTTTTTTCCCTTTGTTTTTATTTCCTCCTCCAGCGCATTACCCAGAACAACGAAGAAGAGTAACAAACAAGAAATAGTCTCATAGAAAAAATTATCAATTACGTGCCATAAAGGATACCGGATTTCCATACTCATCTAGAAGAGGATCATCATACCCAATGGCACTACGAAGTGTCACTCCTCTAAAAGTCTTCATATCACGCAAGAGCTTTCCATCAGCTTTATCGTACACCATTATCATTCCATCCCCAACTACTCCCTCAGGCGGTGTGGCTGTAAACTCAATGTGTACATCGGAATGAAATTCTCCCATAAAACTCCATTTCTTAATACGCTCAAATATCTCCCGATCAGGTTTTCCACCTTCAATAACAACGTCAATTTGGGTCATCTTTTCAGAAGCACCAAAAACACGGCACCAACGAGGTCTTTCTACAGTGCGAACAAAAATCTTTGATATGTTTTCATACTCAAAAATAAGAAGATGTAGTTCTAGTGTTGCTACAAGAGGTATACTAGGAGGCTGAGCAAGAATTTTACCTACTTCTGATGGTTCTACACGTTTCATGAGAAGTTTTCTAGTATCAAAACCACGTCTAAAAGTAGGTTCAAACAAATCTTCTTCTATTCCACCATTCTTGCGTTTTAAGTTACTATTCCTATCTTTGGGTCGCAAACTTTGTTGTCGAGCAAGTTCTACCATTTCTGGATATGTGATAAACTTACTGGTACGTTGTCCAGGGTTTACAAGAATACCAAATTGCATTGGTGATAACGCTACTGTAGCAAGGGCACTAAAATGTTTCATTCCACCAACAGCTGTAACAGGAAAAGGCAAACTACAAAAATTTTCATACTGTGAACCCATTCTTGGAATTGGGAACCAGCAAGACTCAAATGCATCTACTCGAGAAAAGTAATGATCAAGATATTCTTCCATAGAGAAAACAGGTAATACAAGCATACCATTCGGCATTTGCATTAGTACTGGACGTCGTCTTTCTTCACATTCATCTAAGTTAATCCAGAGTTTCTTACCCTTTGGAAAAACATCTGTAGGATCACTTTCTAACTCACAGCACAACTCTGTGGTACGAAGAAAAAGATATACTTCTTTCCAATCTGCATGATCAGGACCTCCATTGTGTACAGCATCTAATGCTACTCGTAATCTATCCATTTTGGCATGATTTTTCATATTCTGATTACTACCCATAATCTCCTTAGTCATATTCATTCGTTGTTCCTCTGGTATGTAAGGTGGATCATCTGGAGTGACATTATGCGCATCAGCTCCAAAAAGAGATACCGCATCCTTAAGGCGATCCGGTACTGTTGGTTGTTCACGATAACCCTTGTTTGGAATTCGTCTTTGAAACCGTCTTTGTATACCTAAACTAGCTGTCCAACTAAAAACACGGCAATGTAAAGAAACGAGCACGTGACGCCTTAGCATTTTCTTATTTTTTCTTTTTTTTTTTTTTGGTGAATCGCCAAATGTTACTTTAAATTTAAAAAAAAAAATGCTAAGATTGTATCCTGTGTACTATTACCACTCTCTCATAAACGCCAAGAGGATTGTGCAGAAGGACATCGAAGTAAGAAAAAAAAAATTAAGAACAAATAATGGTCCCCCCCCAAAAAAAAAAAAAACAAAGCGTGAAAAGAAATATGGGGAACAAACACAGAAAAGCAACAACGACCATAAAACATATCCCATCAGAAAGAAGAAAAATAAAAAAACGCGCCAAAAAGATTATACTGCAATGCAGCCACTGCTGCATCACTATGTCTTCACACAAATAACCACTTTCCTTTTCTCGTATTCCCTTCTTTTTTTTCTCTCGAGATTCCAAAATCATTCCTCTTGAGAGAAGGGTAGAAAGGAGACACTACTCACAAATGACATCAAGTAGAGCTTCGATCCCTCTTTCGTATAGGGTCTACTGCACGTTCGAGTAAAATGCGTTCCATTCGCGCGGGGGCAGCATTTTCTACTACAGAAAGATACTCTAAACGGTCACGATGCAGAATGATACTCGCTAATGTATCCCGATGTTGGTACTTTAGCCAATCGTCTTTACTGCTCTCAAGCGTTAGTGTGCCCTCATTGCGGAGCAAAACTTGCTCGATATGTGGCTGATACGTCAAGCCAGGACGCACAAAGGGATCACCCATTCTGTTCCAGGGCTCTCTCTAACGAGTATAAACTACCCAAACCAATTAAGAAGGAATCAAAAAAAAAAAAAAAAAAAAAAAACATGAAAAAAAAGAAATAAAACATTTTTCAGTGAATATAAGAAAAAAGAAGGAGAGGAAAGATCAGTATTATTGACAACAAGTAAGGAAATATAACCCATAAAGCAAAAAAAAAAAACTCCTCGTTCTTTCTTTTTTTTGGCAGCCCCACCTTTCATTATGGTACACACTGATTTTTCTAACAAAATCGTGAGTTCATCCAAAATAAAACAATGTAAAGAAGAATTGTGCATCTTTTTTTTTTTCCTTTTTTTACACGACGTAGTTTTTTTTTTTTTTGTTCTCTTTAGAGAGAAGTCATCATCCCCCTAATTGTCTACATCTCTAATTCTTAGTCCTCACCAAGTATCTCCTTAATTTCTTTCAGTACCCTTTCCTGAGTCATGCGCCTGTTATGTGACCCTGCGTAACTAACACTTTCTGCTCCTTTAGAAGGCAGAGGAACAGGTCCTGTACGTCGTCTCAGTGCGGATGGCAAAGAAGAAACAGAGTTTCTGTTTACTTCTGAAGCATGACCTTTATTAAGCGGAGGTGGAGAAGCTGTAGAGGAACGCTCTGTGGGAGCACCCATGAGTGCCTCTAACTCTGCCACAACATCTTCTGGACTCTTCATATTTGGCGTGGTACTACAGTTCTCTGTTAGACTTGAAAGTTCTACACTACCTAGACTTGGTGCTCGTTCCTGAGACTTTTGTGGTAATGAACTTTCACGTATAGAACTTCGTTGTCTCTCCAAAATTTGTTTCTGTTTACGGAAAAGCTCTAATTCTTGTCGATCTAGCAAGCGTTTTTCATTATTCAATGCACTTAATTCTGCAGATTTTTGATGAAGCAATTTCCCAGATATATTTCCTACCAATTTCTCTTTTTTATGATGGAGCTCATGACGCTCTGAGCATACCTCAGAATTTCGTGAAAGACGTTCGTATACTGTTTCCGATGATGATCGTCGATATGATGAGGAAGGTGATAAGGGTAAAGTTCCATTCTTCTTTCTTACATTATCGTTCTTTTCCGGATGCATTGTAAGAGCTGAACTTGCTCGTTTACGTATTTGTGTTGTTGTTCTTACTCTCTCTCGTGGAGTTGAGAATGACTGTGGTGGAACTAGTGATAATTGTGATGTCATCCAATTTCCAAAAGCTGTTCGCACATTTTCACTTGATGGTTGACCCCATGGTTGAGGGCCATGCAAATGTTCAAAACGCAAAAGACTCTCTACAAAGTCTGCTCTACTAATTGGTTCACCATCACGAAAATTAGCCATTAATGCTGCTACGATACTAGAATCTTCAGGAAATAATTCCCTTACTTGTTTTTTCACATCCTCAAGTTGAACAGACAACGATTTATCTGAAGGAGCATATTTAAAAAAAAGGGCACGACAATGCATTCGGCGAAGTTCATTCTCTATTGGTATATCCACCGTTTTTGTCATAGAAATTGATGGTTGACAGGAACGACAACAAGAACACTGTATCTCACGTCCTGAGTTCAATTTATTTATAGATGAAACTGGTTTTGTAACACCACGAAGGTAAGCCTTCTGTGCAGCTTCTCGATTACGATCACATTCCTCTTGCCACCTTAGTAATCGTGAGGACAACTCATTTGCAGCTTGTTGTGAGATTTGAAAGGCACCAACGACGTGTGTCTCAGCATTCTGTTCCAATATTCGTTCTCGGAGTTGCTGTCTTAAAAGTCTTTTACCCCCTTCAAAAAAAAGACGTTCACCAACATCTTCAAATGGTTCATTTTTACGTTGTTTATTTGCCAATTTTTTTGAAGCAGAAGCTAAAGTTGGATGAAACGTACAACCTGCTGTAATTCGTTCCATTCTTTCTTTTTCTTGTAATAAATGTTTTTTGGCAAGTTTTTCATTTGTATTCATGTAACGCTCATGAGGGGGAATATAACCACCTTCACCCATTCGTTTTGCCAGAGATGTTATCTTTGGCCGAAACGTTGGTTTTTCCTCCTTCTCTTTCAATAGTTTCTCACGCTCTTCTTTAAGACGCTCTAAATGCTTTATTTTTCCCATAGCATCAGCATACAAACGAATTCCTGCCTTAGTCGCTACAGGTGATATAGCTTTACGTGATGAAGAGGCCTCTTCTTTTTTCATATCAAGTAGTTGATCCGTATACTTCCGCTGAGACCTTGATCTGGAGGCAGTAGTGGTGGCAGTAAGACGCTCTAGCGCCTTGGGATTAAACTTCCGTGGCGGAGGCTGTTTATTCTTATTTCCTCCCTGAAAGTGTTGCATTTCCTTCTTTCCAGATGCAGAGGCATGACGATATTGATCTCCTCTCTCTATATCTGTTGAAGATTCTGTTGTTTTGTCATCAGTAGCAGAAATACCGCGAAGGGCACGATAAATATAATCATCTTCATTGTTACTGTCTCCTCCAGAAAAAGCATCAGATGATTGACCCTCCTCAACGGCGATAGTTCTAGGATGTGTTACAAGACTCATCACAGCTTATCAGTCCAATTGAGTCAAGCGAATAGCCGTCGTGTTTACGAACGGCAATTGCCACACGGTCCAAGTTTGGACCTTCCACGCGTCATAAAAATATATACAAATTTGTGAAACACACACACACACCAACCAAAAAAAAAAAAAGAAATAATGAAGAATATAGAGCAATTATTATTTTTTTTTTGCTGTTGTTGCTAAGAAGTAAACTTAAAAGCATTCATATCAGGTTTATGAGTTTCCTTTTTATTATTTAGCCGTTTACGATATTTCTCTTATTTTTTTCCATTCTTGTTTTTTTTTTTTTTTTTGGTTTTTACTCTTTTATTATCATAATATTCTCCATTTTTTTTTTTTAATCGTCATCATCATCATCGCATGACTCCCACTCTGGCTCATCTAAGTACTCGTCGGCGTTCCCACCATCAGCACCATGGCCGCCATCATCATCATCTTCACAGTCTTCTTCATCCTCTTCCTCAGGAAGTAACAACTCAATAGGATTCGGATGATCCAAATCAGGGATTTGTTCTGCTGCCGCTGGTCCACCCATTTCATTTACCAGTACTGATATCGCTGTGTCTACTTCTTTTAATGCCTCTACATCACCACCAGTGACTGTAATCATTACCCGTGCTCGTCTGAGCAGTCGTGCGGAGTCGATGTATCGTTTTCGCATCCTTGCCGTCTCCCCTAGCAGAAACCAAATGTATGGATTATTATCCCCTAATTGCAGTATCTCCAGTAAAAACTTGTGTGCCTCGTCTGGTGCGACCTGCATGAGCAGCCTGGCGAGCTCCACCTTTGACTCGTACGTGGGCTGTTCCCTCTCGCTGAGGCGGTGGGTGAGGTCCACAGCGCGGTGTAGGTGCTGCAGGGCCTCTTCCGGCCGCCCCTGGCTGAGCCGCATGGACCCGAGCAACTGGTGGGCCTCCACGCACTGCGGGTTGGCGGCGAGGGCGGCGGTGAGGGCGGCGGCGCAGTGCCCCTCCGCCCCGTCCGCCTCGCAGAGATCCGTCAGGTGCAACTCCGCCACGGCGCAGTGGACACTCGCGAGGGTCGAGCGCAGCGCAGCCCGCCGCCGCGGCCGCCCCCCACACGCCCGCAGCTCCGCCTGCAGCACCTCAAGGGCCCGCTGATAGCAGGCGAGGGAGTCGTTGGCCTCGCAGAGCTGCGCAAGGTTGAGATACTTCACGTGCCCGTGCTCCGGGTCAACCGCGATGGCGTGCTGCAGCATCTGCTTGGCACGGGGAATGTCCTGCACGTGGTGTATCATCAACTCCGCATACGCCTCCAATACGTCAATGTTATTTGGACTTTGGGTTAAGGCAACCTCGTAAAACTCCTGGGCGGCAGCTATATTTCCAACATCTACCGCATTTTGGGCTAGTGCTAAAAGTGTCTTCACATCCATCTTGGGGTATCCCACTAGAATACAAAAAACGGAAAACAATAACAGTCGCCGCAAATAATGTAGTCAGACACACAAGCACTTTTGTGGTTCAAAAATAAAATAAAAAAGAGAGAAACAAGGGGAAAAAAATACATATACAAAACAAAAAAACAACAACAAACTCACATTCTCCTTTTTGTTTTTCTTCTTTTTTTTTCTTTTCGAGTTAATATTAATATGGATTCCCATAGTAGTTCTCAAAAACGTCCTGTACTACAGACTCTATCGGGTCCTCGCAAATTTACATGAAGATAACACAAGCTGACAGGAAAGAAAGAAAAAAAAACATTTTAAAGCATGCGTGTGAAAACCATCGCATTACGCATCTTCATCAAAGAGAAAAAACTGTTCTGCAAGGAGGAGACGATCAAACATGTACGCAAGTTCTGACTCGTAATCCACTTCATTTTCAGAAGTTCGAGCAGCTTCAATACGAAGAAGTCGTAAATCTCGGTTTGTGAGATGATACGGTGCATTAAGCAAAGCTTGATAGTACTGATCAACCGGAAGAAGCCCTGTATCAGCTTCGTCAACATATCGGAAAATACGCAGAAACTCCTGCTCAACATCACCTCTGGAGAGTCCATGAACAGTAACATCCTCAAGTTCTTCCACTCCAAACTCATGGTGAGTATCCTGAAAAAATTGTACTGCACGTACACATTCATTAGCAAAGGACTTATAATCGACTGTATCATTCTCTACAAGAGCTGTAGACGTCAATACGTAAAGTGCCTGAGACGGTGTTAAACCAAATGACTCTAGAAGAACTTTTTTAATCTCTTGTATAGAGAGTACACCAGTATTATTACTATCATGTTCTGCGAAAGCTTTAATGAGTCGCTGGAGTAAAACCTCCCTCTCCTGATCTTCTACTACAGGAACGTAATGCTCAGAAGGCGGCTGACGTGCCTGTAGAGGATCCGTTTCCAGTGCCAGACGTTTAAAATAATCTGCACTCCACTGCAATACATCATCCGGTTGGGCGCGCAGCACCTCACGTGCGTACTCCTTCAGGACATGAGGAAAGTTAGGGGGGAGGTGTTGCCGTGGCTGATAGCGATTCGCCAAGGTGCGTTCACGGAATGTCTCCATTTCGTACATCTCGTATTTCGTTTTTTTTTTCTTTAGTTCTGCAGTGGTTTTCTATTTACCTATATTTTTTTTTTGTGCTATAACACCGAGAAACACCAGAAGGAGAGAGAAAGAGAAAGAAAAACAAAAAAACAATCAAAATAAAAACAAGTAAACAAATAAACAACTAAATTACCATCAAAGAAAGAATAAAGTACGAAAGAAAACAAAAAAGGAAACAAAAAAAAGGTGGAGGTGGAGCCAATGAAAACATGAAATAAAATCCCATGAGGAAAAAAAAAAGGCAATGAGCATTGCATCTGTACTCTATAAAGAAATAACCGCATAAGCGTATATATGTATTTTTTTTTTTGTTTTCTGAAAATGTCTCCAAAGATCCCACAAATTCCCACACACATACAGGGATCAAAAGGAAGAAAATGCACTCATCTGTATGATACCAGATCACCCTATCTTTATTTTCAGCCGCATTACAAAACACGACAAACAATGAAAGATAAAAATGATAGTGGAAATAAAAACCTAAAGAGGGAAATCAAGAACGACAACAATAAAAAAGACAAACACACACACACACATCTGTGTTCTTCATTTTTTGCCTTTTACTAGAAATCACCGTACAATAGACGGCTTACATCAGGCGCGAGTGCAAAGTTGGCATCATCTATCATTTCACAAACACCATTACTTCGAAGCAGAAACTTTCGATTCTCATCAAACCAGCGTAATTCGTACTGATCACCCACAAGTACCTGAACCGCTCCATTAGAAAGTAAAAAAGCACTTAATGAACGCTCTGTGTCGAACCGAAACCAACGAACATACACAAATGGATCACCATGACAACGTACTGCTGTTTGTGAAGGTCGGTATACGGAGATAGTACCAGGGGCACGATGTTGCTTAATCATATTACAATCATATCCAACTACACGTTGAAGAAGATTATATGCATTTGTTGCATTACACTTAGCATGTGCAAGGGAAACAGCGCGGGCAGCATCTTTGCTCTCATAGGTATCCACATAATCAACAATAAGCATTTGTCGCTCCAATACTGATATAACTGCTGAATGCATTGAAAAATCATGATTTAGAAATATTGCACCTGTGCGTCCTGGTTGAATATGGTAGGTAAAAGCCAGAGGTTCTCCCTCTTCATCAGTTGGATAAAGATGAAAGTGACGAATCCAATCTCCATTTAATAATAACTCACGTTCTTCTGCAGTAGGTTGAATAGGTCTATAACTAACTGATAGTCGTTCTAAAGGTTTCCACTGACCCTCTGGTAGTGTATTAATTGACCTACTAAAGAGAGATGAAACAGGTTGATCCGATGCTGATACAGTTGCTGCAGTCAAAGGATTAGTAGAACTATTTTTAAGATCTTCAATTTTTATTTTATTATTATTATTATTATTATTATTATTATTAGTGGTTTCTGTAAGGGTAGTAGATACTCTTCTTACTGGAGAACTACCTTGTGTTACACTTCTTCTTGAAGTAGCAGGACTATTGACCTTACTAACCGTAGTATCTTGTTGTTTACGAACATAAGAACGTTTTGATCCTGCCGTACTTCCCGGTACTGTTGACACAGAAAACCTTTTACAGTCACCTTTTAAAGAATGATCACGCAGGGCTACACTGTTTTCAAACACATTACCACATATAATACAGGTACACTGTTTATTGTACTTTTCACGACACTCTAGGCATAAGTCTCTACCACATGTACAATGAAAAAAATGTAGACTTTTCCCATCTGGTAAAAACTCAAAATCACACATATCACATACAAAACCATATTGATATTTTTTAGTAACTCGAGTTGTTTCCCTAAAGCGGTGAGCATGAGCAGCAGATCTTCGTTGTTCTTCCTCTAGCCAAATCATATTATATCGTTCTTGTTTTTCTTCAATTGCAACACGAAAATTACCCAAAATATATTCACGTTCAAGAAGAATCATTTCTTCTGTAAACCTCCTCACAGCATTTTCTACAGCTATACAAGCAATTATCTCTGCTTCATCATCTCTCTCATTTACACTTTCATTTATGTTTTCCTTTTTTAACCGCTTTGGAGGTGTAATATATACTTCCTTAAGATTATCCTCGCTATTTGTCTTTTTACGACCACCCCTTCGTCTCTGAGGTATAACATTTGAAAGATCCGATGCCTTCTCTAAAGGTATTTCTTTACCTGTTAATTCCGCTAAAGTATCAATATTTTCATTGTTTACCGAGTCAAGACGCTTACGACGACCATTTGCGGTTCTTACTGTTTTTCGTTGAACCATTGCAGATTCCATAATAGGAGGTGCCTTATCCTTTCCATTATCTCCATTCATCATCAGCGGAACTGATACATTACCACAAGCAACAGCAGCCACCGCCGCAGCAGCAGCAGCAGCATCACTCTCCTCTTTATCATCTTCATATCTTTCATTCTCTCTTAATCCATTACAATGTACAGTAGCAAGAGAAGTGTCAAGTGATGAGTTGCGGGAGTTTACACGTGAGTTACCGCGTGAAGTCATTGCAGCGTCATCTCTTCGAGGTTTGGAAGCTCCACGTCGGAGTCCCTTCGCCGTTTCTTCGGCAATTACTGCTGATATCTCGCGTACAGGCCGACGACGACGCGCCTCTGGGCGAACATCATACACTTGACATATCGGTACACCACCGACTGTTGTTTCTTCTTTTGTCACAAACTTCAACGACCCCCGATGTTCTGTATCTATACTATGGGTAGTGCTGTTATTGTTATTAGTATTATTGGTATTATTAATATTATTATAACTATTGTTGATTCTAACACCAGTCCCACCACCACCACTGCTGTTGCTACTACTGCCGTTACTATTGTTTTTCTTCTCCTTCTCACTATTTTTTTCTCCCTCTGGACTGTTCGCACGACTACCCATTAAACTAGCTGTTACATCCGCACTGCGCTGCTCTACAGCTCGTAATAAATGTGCCTCATCGTGTGATAGCAATAAGTCATCTTGAACTCCCAAGAATGCCGTAACGGCCGCTGGTGGGGCACGGCGTCGGGAGTTCCAAATAGGTTTACTGAGAATGGCAAGTATATCAGGTCGTTTATTTGGATCTCGTACTAGAATAAACTCTACCAGTTGGCGTAATTCATGAGAAACGCTAGAACCAACAGGCCATTGCCAATCTCCAGCAGACACTCGACGGAGTAAACGCAGATTTTCCTTTTTCAGAGTTTTATTAACAGGTGCTGTTGTTGAGATAGCCCTTGCCGCACCACCACTGTTACAATTTTCAGCATCCTCCTCATCTTCTTCTGATTCAGGAGATGTGAGAGAGGAGACTGTTGGTGGATAAGGGTTTCGTTGAGTAAAAATAGAAAAAAGTACAATTCCTGCTGACCAAACATCAGCAGCAGCACCTACTGTCACTCGTTTATCTCTATGCAAGGCATTATGAGCCATTTCGGGAGCCATAAAAGAGACAGTACCTGCAACTACATCTCCTGGAGGTGGATTCCATACAGTTGATGCCAAACCAAAGTCTATGAGTTTCAAATTACCATCTAAATCAAACACAAAATTCTGAAGTTTGACATCTCTATGAATACATCGCTGTTCATGAACAGATGCAACAGCTTGTAATACTTGATAAGCGATGAATAACATATCGGCTTCACTAGTAAGACGAGTCATTAAAAGTAAATCGTGTAAAGTACATGGTACACATAACTCCATACCTACAACAATAAGATCACCTGCTTTATTAATTGCACCAAATTCAAACCGGGGTAATAAAAGTTTACCTTTTGTACATACCTTACTAAGTACTTCAAGTTCTTGACGAAGTCGTGCATTCTTACCGGTTGCAATCTTAAGAGCAAGCCTTGGATAACCATCACATACTGCACGGTATACGGTACCAAATGATCCCTGACCGATACGCTCACATGTTCGTATGGGTAATAACTGCCCACTTGGGTCTCCGCGCATTGGCAGTCTTAACTCCACGAGACGAACAAATTCGCCATCATACGATATCTTTTCAACTGTTCCCAGCATAGCTGGAGACTCTTCTCTCCCTACACAAACAGAGAGAGAGAGAGATTGATCGAGAAAATAAACAAAAAAAAGAGAGAAAAAAGAAAAATAACAAATTAGAAGTTACCAAAGCAAGCATACACATACACATATACACATGGTGAGAAAGAGTAAAGGCAGAAAAATAAAAGAGTCTAATCAATAAGGATAGAGTATATTCGGTAATGTTTTATTTTTTTTTTTTTGTAATTGAAAGGTTGCAAATACAGGATCAAAAATTGTCAGGGAAGGAAGGATGCGCCGCTACTTGTACAAATTCATCCCTTGTCTTTTCATCCGTAAGACACTGTAAAAAGTATAAACTTTTTACGGTTTTTAATTTACGTCGCATAACTGTACTAGATGTATATTTATGCAATAGCTGATTTAGATAGTGTTGAACGCTACCATCCAGTAGGGTACATTGCAGTGGCTGCTCCACTCTTCCATTTCCATCACCGAACGTTATGAGTGATCGTGAGACGAAGAGATGAACAGCAAGTGCGTCTGATAGACACTTGTTAAGAAGGTAAAGTTCATCATCTACTTCGGACGTATTTATTTTTCTACTACTGAAACCAACTGCTTCAGAAGAGTCCATTCTGCTGTATTAAAATATATTAATTTAACCAATAAAAAAGGAAAAGGAAAAGGAAAAAAGGCAACAAATACTTATCTCAGCAAAAAAAAAACACAGAAACACGCAAATAGAGAAAGTATTGCAAAAAAAAAAAAAAATAATAACGTGGAAGTAATAAATAAAGAGAAACGTCATTGCACAAACTCTGACATCCCGATGGGACTAACAAAGAGCTCGGAAGAGTATTTTACGGTGTACCTCTGAAGCAAAAATTGAACATGTTGAGATGATACTACTACCACTACTACTTCCTTACCTGGATTACATTTCAAACGTGGTTGCCACCAAATAATTATCCGGAGCAACAACAATAACAATAACACGTGAAGTTGTATTACAAGTACAAAAAGAAGCAATAAAAAAAAACATGAAGACACACTATACACAAAAAAAGAAAGAAAAAAAGAATACAAGAATAATAGCAACAAAAACAAAAGTGAGGAAGAAGAGTTTAGCTGTTCCAGCAATAATACATAGATTTCTCTTCTTATTCCTCTTTGTTCAATTTCCCCCTTTTCTGTCACCCCAAAGAGTGGCTTCTCATTGATAAAAATAATCAAAAAGAAGAGGAACACCTCACATTCATCTTTTTGTTTATTATAATTTTTTTCTTTCTTTTGGGAGGGATGCGTGGGATGAAATTGACGTAAAATAAACTACTTTCTTTCCATTCCAATATCATGTAAATGAAAAAAGACCCTCCACGTTTTCGTCACAGAAGCACTAACAGATTCCTCTTTCGGTAAAGCGAGCACTCGCCGCGAACGTGGGATTTCACCGCCCCACTGAAGTGTCGTTTTCTTTGGTATAAGAACAGAAGAAATTCCAGAACCTGTACAATTATTATACTGATGCTGATTCGGCTGACTCAGATTCCGACCATACTGTTGTGGTTGTGGTCGTTGATTACGTGGTGGCTGTTGCGGTGGTGTTGCTGTTGGCATAGATGTTGCCATTGGTATTGGCGTTGGTGGGGCCACGTTTTTTCCGCTAGTTCCTGTTAGTGTTGGTGATCCCCTAATGTCGATGCTGCTGTGGTACTCCACGGCGGCGGCGGCGGGTGTTAATGTGCGTTGACTGGCGGAGAGCGGCGTGTGGAGTGAACGGGTGGAACTCGCCGCGGAGGAGACACGCCGCGTGGGGTTCAACGGCGGCGGCAGGTCTCTACGTGAATGTGGCCGCTGCACTGGCGATGTTTGTTGTTGTTGATATTGTTGGTATAATGATGATTGCAATGGCTGTTGGTGTTGGTGTTGTAATGGGTGTGGCAGTCGTGTGGGGTGCATGCGGGCGAGGTTTTCCTCCTCCTGCCGCTGCCGCATTCGCCGCATTTCGTTATATCCTAAATCATATAAATAACGCCGTGCGGGATCGCATAGCACATCATAGGCGTCCTTAACGGCACGGAAGTTAGCGGCATAACTCTCATCCGCCCGGTCTGGGTGGTACAATAGGGCTAAGTGCTTATACGCATCCCGCACCTCCCGCGCTGAGCAAGATGGGCTAAGGTTTAGTACAGCATAATAGTCCACTATCATGACCCACACCGTATATCAGGGAAGGAAACCGGGTTAAACTAAAAGAAAGAAAGAAAAACTATTTAAGAGAATACTTCCTTCACACAATACCCGAATACGGTGGTATATATGTTTTAAAGTTTCCTTTGTGTTTTGTTTTCCCTTTCCTTTTTTTTCTTTTTGAATCCCAAACCCCTAGGTCCTTCCTTCGATCTGTTTCTTTCTATTTCTTTTCCCCTCTCTGACCTTGTAATGGTATATATTTGTGGATGTATATAGGGAGGGAGATGGACGAGTGCGTAACGCTGACAGTACACCTGACTTTAGCCTCACACCACACAAGTCAGAAAGACACAAAGTCCAAAAAAAAAAAAAATAATCGTGGGCTCTAAAGATTTAATAGAAAGAAAAAGAAAAGAAAAAAAAGAAAACAAAGTTAACATCCCCAAGTCAGAAAAAAAAAGGAATACACTTTTTCATTTAACTGTTACAAGTACGAAATATAACCGCAGTTACCACTATCACCACCACAATCCCAAGAATAATTGAAAGGGGGGATAGGGGTGGGGAGTAAAAAGAAAAAAGAGAGTAAACAATGTCTCTCATAATTTTTATTGGGGTGTAATAAAATGGTATACATTGTGAATGTTTGTATTTTTATTCCGGTATCATATTACCTCCTAGTTTAAACGATTGGACAGAATTTATTTAAGGCCTCTTCACTCTTAGCTTCTCTCACTATCTATCTATCCTTCTTTGTTTCTTTCTTTGCTCGCTGATTCAGCGTACTTTTCTTCTTTCCTCTTTCAATCCTCTTAATTTCTTTCACTTCACTCAATCTTTCATATTATATATATATATATATATATATATAATATGCATAGAAAATTACGCACAAAGAAATAGAAAGAGAGAGAAAGAGAGAGATAGAAAAAAAGAGGACTTTTATTTCGTGGCACGGCGTACCTTCTTCGCCTCCTGACGTTCACGTGAACTAAGTAGCGCATTTTCAATAGCATCAACACCCATAATATTGTCTACCGTACGTTTATTCAACCGTCCTTGCCGCTCCTTCTTCACATAGTAACTGTCTTTCATCAGTTCATCCAATTCCGCCTGCCGCCATGCACGACTTCGCTCTCCACGGGACATTTTCGTCATCTTTAGTGCTTCCAGTTTTTCATTACGTTCTGTGCGGTGTTTTTTGGCAGCAGCCTCACACAAACTATCCTCCATTTCATCCCCATTATCGTCATTGTTATCTGTGGATCGTTTCCCATCACCTTGACGTTGTTGATCACGTTCTTGTGCCTCACGTTCGTGTTTCTCACGGATTCTCTGATTTACTTTCGCTAACACATCTAAGAGATCATCCTGTAAAGGTATCTTTAACACCTGCATGTGTTTAATCTCTCCACAATTTGGAACCTTGAAGAGTGCAAAACCATGTGTTAAATCTGTAAGATCAATAAGTTGAAGCTGAAATATATAACGGCATTCATGTTCCTTATAGGCACGAATAAAAGAGACAAATGCCTTAGCTGCCAAATCAAGTAATTTATAGTTTTCTTCATCTCGTACAGCATGACGTAACTTTAAAACAGATGGACTTTCACATAAATCTCCCATTACTTCTTTACGGGTTGTTTGTCCTAATCTACCACGAGACATTTCCCGTTCCTCATTTAATTTTTTACGTCTTTCTTTGCGAGTTAATTTTTGATCTCGTTGCGCTTGATGTAAAACTTTTTGTTTTTCATGTTGTGAACTCATAAGAGTTCGTTTGGCATTCATTTCTCCTACAATTTCTCTAGCGAGTTGAATACTATCTTTATTTTCATCATATGGATGTAATATAACATTCTGTAATTTCATAAAAGCAACATATTCTAACTCATGTGGCATTAAAAATACCAAACTCTCTCCCTGACGACCCATACGTGCCGTACGTCCAATTCGATGAATAAACGTTGATGGATCAACCGGTGGATCATATTGAACCACAACTCCCACTTCAGGAATATCTAATCCACGAGCAGCAACATCAGTGCAAATAAGAACACAACGACTTTGTTTTGTTACAGCACGATGTACCCGTTGACGTTTTTCAAGTTTCATTTGACCATGTAATGCAAATATATTTTCTGCATTCTCCTTTAACAACACATCAACAAGAGCTGCATGAAGCCAATCAACACTAGCACAAGTCATTACATACACAAGAACTTTTTGCTCACGACGTTCTTTGAGAAACATCAATAAACGATCAAGTTTTTCTGAAGCCTTTGTAAAAGCATAATAATTACGTAATAACTCTGGAATTTGAGGTTTATCAACGTTAGAGACAGCACTGTTAAGCGAACTCACACGAACGGTAACGGAGACTGGATTACGCATTCCTGCCCGTGCCAATTCTGCCAATTCCTTTGTCTGTGTAGCACTAAAAAGTCCCGTACGTCGTTGTTTTGGTAATCGTCTAAGAATAGCATCTAGTTTTGCTTTAAAGCCAAACTCGAGTAGTTTATCTGCCTCATCAAGAATGAGTAGTTCAAAGCTTGTAAAGTTAAACAAACTTGCATACTTGGAGGAGACGAGTAATTCATACAATCTCCCTGGTGTTCCAATTAACACATGACCCCCATTTTCGTTAAACATATCCACATCCACGGCAATATCTCTACCACCAATGTAGCACTGACACGCATACTTGGGAAACCCAGTAGTCGCTGCTGCACTGCCGGTATTATATCTCTGCGTAATAAACTGCAACATCTTCTTTGCGAGAAGATGCACCTGTTGCGCCAATTCCCGTGAGGGCAATACAATAACAGCCACCACGGCATTCGTGTGTTCTCGGCATGTCTCCACCACCCGCTCCCGCTGCATCATCTCCATACACGGCAAGAGATACGCCAATGTCTTTCCACTGCCGGTGATGGCCTCCACAACCACATCGTAATTGCCCAGCAGTAAAGGGACTGTGCGGGCCTGCACAGGGGCCATATAGCGATAACCAACACAATCGGAGAGATACGCCAGAGTGGCGGGGCGGAGTTTCACGCCTTTAATGTCCTTCCATTCACTGCTGCTCACACTACTCATCATTGTTAATGGAAACGCCCTGGATACGGGATGCATGTATGCAAGAAAAGCAGAAAAAAAAATAGAAACAAAGAGAAAAAGAGGGAACGAAAAAAAAAATTAAGGTATGATGTTAATTGGAGTAGGATATTCATGTCATAAAGAAAGAAAAAAGGCTAAAAGACGAAATGGAAAGGAAAAAAGCAAAAAACAAAAACCGAGAATTAAAAAAAAGATCATCATTCCGTCCGTAATAAGAGCGCAATGGATGGCTTTTCTTTTTTTTTTGTGTGTGTGTTTGTGGAATGAAAAAGAAATATCAAAAAAGTAACTCATTGGAAAACGTGCGTTATCATACGAATTCTGGTTCAGATTCAAAAACATCACGTATAAATCCATCTATAATGTCAGTATAACCATTAAGTAAAGGCATAGTATTATGCATACCATTAGCAAATTCAACAAACCTACGCAAAGCAGTCGATTTTGATGCCTTAGCATAAAGTTGTCGCATTTGTTGTGCTGGCACAATTTCATCCCTTAAACCGGAAAGAAAAAGCATAGGGGCCTTTACATCTTTTACCAAATCAATACTCCTCCATCCAATGCGAAGACACAAGGGTTTCAAATAATAGTGAAATAAACAAAAAAATAGGGAAGGGAATCTTGGAATAAAATGTTCACAAATGAGATGAGCTAAAGCCGAACTCATATCGCCAATAGAAGTAAAAGTATTCTCAACAATTACTCCAGCTATACGTCTTTCATTAATAGGTTGTGATGCCAAATGAATAGCCACAGCTCCACCTAAACTTGTTCCAAAGAGGAAAATTCGTTTTCGTGGAAACCGTGGATTATGCCAAACATATTCTAGACACGCTTGGGCGTCTAATTTTAAACCTTCTTCTGTCGGTTGAACAGAGTCACTATGACCATAACCACGATAATCCATCATAAGCACCGCACATGGAAGTCTTGAAGTAAGTAGTGCTGCAATAGGAATGCGATGTCCAACATTGCCAGCGTTTCCATGAAAATAAATAATAACATAGAGCGCATTTACTGTACAAGAACCTTCTGAAGGGGAAGAGCCCGAAGTATTACATCCAATTCCAACACCAGAAGTCAAACTGTAACTCCTTGAGTTTTCAGTTCCCAGTAATCTTCCCAATTGATCTTGTGACTGTTCTTGTTCTTGTTGTTGTTGTTGTTGTTGCAGTGGCTCATTTAAGGACCACATGAGAAACCCCCGCAATATAACACCATCGGATGTGCGTATATGCACTTTTTCAGAATTAGGTATTCCTTTATCGGCAGGGCTATCGCAGAAGAATCTACTATCCGTTGGTGTATCAGGACAATACAAAAGATGGTTCTGCTTTTCACGAAAGCAAAAACTAAGAAGTACCAAAAATACAGAGAAGCAACATACTGTAATAAATGCAATACAGCAAAAAGTGAACAATACATCTGAGAAACTCATATTTTCCTCGGGTAACTAGAGGGACACTAATAATGTACAAGAGAAGAGAGAATTAATGGGAAATTCTCTATCTTTCTCCCTATTTTTTCTTTCTTAACTTCTTCCTCTTTCACGCCGAGGCAAAGAGAGAGATGGAAAGAAAAAGAACACTACAGAGACTTCCACTAAACAAAACAAAAAAAATACTTCCCCTTTTTTTTAACAGAATCCTTTGTTATTATTTCTTATTTTTTTTTGTCACTTTCTTTCTTAATTTAAAATTCTGTATTCCCTTGAATGCTCTAACAATTTATAGCCCTGTGCTACATCAGTATGAACCGAAACAAGGGATAGGTGAAGAACAGAAAACAGAAAGTTACAAGAACACCAGAAAGGATATAATAAAGCAGAAAGTGCAAATATCACATCATAAAAAATAAAATGTAGTAAATCCCAGGCAAGAGAGTTGGAATTTAGCTCAAACTTTGAAGCAACACACGCGATCATGAAAATAATGACAACAATAATATAATATATATATAGAGAGAGACGGTAAGCATTCTTTCCTTTCGTTCATATACTTTCGCCTGCGTACGTGATACCCTTTTTTTCAAATGAAAAAAAAAACAAAAAAAGCACTGCGCATGATACTAATAACTTTCACTAGACTCTCAGCGTAAGTAATGGTGAAGAAAAAGAAAAATAAAGAAAAAAAAGTAAAAACTGACTATGCTACTTTTTTTCCCCACTTGGCACATAATTATTTCTTATCTTCCTTTATGTACATGTGGCTGATCACTCTTACCTTTATTTTCGTTATTTTCTCTTTTCTCTTTCATTTATTTTCATTTGCCTAGGGAATGAAAAAATAATTCTCTTGTACGGTTTACCACCTACTTTCTCTTTTTAGTGATTTTTTTTTGTGTTTTCACTATTACCTTCTTTTACTTCTCATTGTTCTCTCTCTCTCTCTCTCTCTCTCTCTCTCTCTCTCTCTCTCTCTCTCTCTTCTTCTTTCTTTCTCTTCTTTCTTTCTCTTTCTTTTCTTTTCGTTTTTGTTTTATTCACAAACTAGCATGGGCAACTGTCTTTCTTCTGTGGTGCCGGTTGGGCAAGATTGACGGACTGCGGCAGCACTACATCCTCCTCTGCGGTTGCCTTCTTCGCGAGAGCGGCGGCGGCCACGGCGAGAAACGCCTCCTCCACACCGACATTGTCCTTCGCCGAGGTCTCAAAGTACTGCATGCCTTCACCCGCCGCACTATTGGGACTGCCGTTGCTGTTATTGGTATTCACCCTGTCATCGTTATTATTATTATTATTATTATTATTATTATTATTATTATTATTATTCTGTGCCACACACCACGCCTGTGCGGTTTTACTTGCCACCTGTCTGCGATCGCCGAGATCGGTTTTATTCCCAATCAGCACACTGTCCCGTCTGCCTGCCTGAATGTTAAACTCCTCCAGCCATGATGAAATGTGTGCAAAGGACTCCTGCTGGGTAACGTCAAAGACGAGAATACACGCATCGGCCC
The DNA here is from genome assembly GCF_022059095.1 of Trypanosoma melophagium. Classification (NCBI taxonomy): domain Eukaryota; phylum Euglenozoa; class Kinetoplastea; order Trypanosomatida; family Trypanosomatidae; genus Trypanosoma; species Trypanosoma melophagium. The sequence continues at coordinate 627,558 of NW_027125132.1, read as the reverse complement.
CACGGTAGAAAGCAGATCCAAGTGATTGAAACCGTTCCTGACCGGCGGTGTCCCAAATTTGAAGGGTGACGAGCTGCCCGTTAATTTCCAACTCTTTTGTGAGAAAGTCCGCACCAATGGTGGCTTTATAGCGGCTGTCAAACTTCTTATTCACATATTGGTGCATAAGGGAGGTCTTACCAACCCCGCTGTCGCCAAGAATAATAATCTTCAGTAACTGACGCTTAGCGGACATGCTCAAGTTCGTAACTTGTATTGTAAATGGGGTGTGTTTTTATTCCTTTTCTTTTTTCTTTTTGTTTTGCTTTTTTATTACTTGTCGCCTAATCTTCGAGTTTCTTTCTTGTTTATTTTTCTAGATGTTCCTGTTTAGGTAAACAACAATTCTCAGTATAAAACACAACGTTGACAGTAGTAATGCAACTAGTAATATAGGGAAGAAAAAAAAAAGAAAGAGGAAAAAAAGTAATTTGTTCCTTTTCTCCCTTTCCAGGAAGAAATTTAGAGCATAATAATAGTGATAAAAGGAAAACAACAACAACAACCAAAAAAAAAGCACAGAAAATGACCAAAAACAAACAGAGAATTTGCAAATGAGAACAGTCTTCGGACGCATATACAAAGAAAGTATCATTACGTCTCGAAGAGGGAAAAAAAAAACACATCAAAATAAAACATGGCCACCAATTTCCATATTCCAGACCAGGCTTCCCTACAGAAGAAAAAAAAAGACAAGGCGATTGAGAAAAGTAGATACTTAGTAAGAATGAGGAACATCCTAGCTAGCCATTAGATGTATATATAGACATCCAATGATATATGTATTTTCTCTTTTTTTTTCTGCTGTTTGCCAATTTTTTTCCTTGCAATTTTAATAGTGACTCTTTTTTTTGTTTCTTCTCTCAACATCTTCTTTCCCAGTGAGGGATCACAAAGAGCCCTACCTCTCACAAGAACACAGACACACACACACAAAAAAAAAACAACACACGCAGGGAAAAACAAAAAAAGCGGAAATGCCATGATCAGATGAAACTAAGATAAAAAAATATCTTTCCTCAGACAATATATGCAACGGAATTCCAGGCAGGAGTAAAAAGTAAGTAGAACAGACAGAAATAAGTAAGGAAATAAAAACACATCTAATCATATGTAACTTCACAGAAAATTGGTGTGAAAGTCATCAACTCCGCTAAAAAGAAATAATAATTTCTCTATTTTTTCAATACTTCACACTGAAAAAAAAAAATAAAGAAATAATCAATAACAAGAAAAAAGTCAATTTAACTTGTTCTTGCTAGAATATTTTTTCTTATGTACGAAACAGAGTTAGAGATTTTTCTTCATGTACTGCAGCTGCACAATAAAAACACATAGTACTAATAATAATGAGGGAAATCAAAAGAAACACAGGCATAAAAACGCCAGCACTATATCATATAAAAATGACCAAAGTATATACATTGTGCTTCATTTTGAATCCCAGAAAAAAAAATAATAATAATAATTCATACCATACATAGAACAAAGACATATCCAGGAACACTAGAATCCACGGAATTCAGCCTGCTGTGCTGCAGTTAGTGGAGCTGCTCGATCTTCTTGACTCTCAGGATATCGCTCAAAGTTACTTGTATCACCGGGATTCTTCGCCTTAACAGAGATAGGAGCGGGATAATAACGTGCAAAAAGCTTTTCCCAGTTTGCTCCACGAAAGAAGGAATGATTCTTCACATCTGCTACACCGCCTTTTAGCGTACCCAGGCGCTTTGTGTGATCTGTTTGCAGCAATCCCTTCACAAGATCACGTGCACGGGCATCAAACCAGTTTGGAAATTTAAAGCGCCCCGAGAGAATCTTCTCGTACGTTCGGAACGGCGTGTCGTCGTAGAACGGCGGATACCCGGCGATGAATTCGTACAGCAGAATGCCCATGGTCCACCAGTCCACCGCCTTGCCGTGTCCCTTGCTCTGGATCACCTCCGGCGCGAGATACTCGGGGGTGCCGCAGAGCGTGAAGGTGCGCTCGGGCACTTTCTTTGCAAATCCAAAGTCCGTCACCTTCACATGCCCCTTTCCATCCAACAGCAGGTTCTCCGGCTTCAGGTCACGGTATATGATGTCTTTGGAGTGCAGGTATTCAAAGGCAAGCACAAGCTCCGCGTGGTAGAATTTGGCCACATCATTTGGGAAACGCCCGGCAGAACGAAGGCGTGTAAACATCTCCCCGCCTATCACAAACTCAAGTACAAGGTAAACGCGTCGCTCATCCTGAAATGAACAGAGCATGTTAACAATGAAGGGATGTGACAGCTCCATAAGAATCTGTTTTTCTTGATTTATATGCTGTACTTGCCTCATTTTTAGGATTTCGCGTTTCTTAAGACATTTTACTGCATAGTAATCACTTGTTCCTTTCAGTTTCGCGATGCGAACACGACCGAAGGAACCTGTTCCTAACGTGTCACCCATCTCGAGGTCTGACAGTTTCCATTTTGAGCTGTCCGGCTTTACAAAAGTGTATGCCTCAGACATGAGAGGGGTGCAGTGTTTTTGTGTCGTAGTTTCTTATGGTTGCTCTCGCCTTTAAGGGTGGAGCCAATGCCTTATAACGAGGGTCAAGATAACTTGGTAAAAAGAAGAAAAAAAAGTAAAGGAACACAATGAAGAGGGGGAAAAAGAAAAAAATTTCCCGTTAAGAGGTTTAAAGAAGCCTATGAAATCAAGTTTAGTAGCAGAAAAAAACAATATTTAACTGGAGGAATAACATGAAAAAAAAAAGACTCCTTCAATTTTAGATGTTTCCTGTAGTTTAAAGGGGGAAAAAAAGAACAAACAAGCAAACAAAAAAAAACATTTCACCAATATATCAACATCAAAACCAGCAATCATAAACAAAGCTGAGAAAACGAAAAGGCCTAAAAAAATGTACCGACCTTTACCTTACCAGAAGGGGGGAAATAACAAACACACGAAACGAAGTATCTTTTTAACTCCTAACTTGATTCAAGGTAGTTATAGAAAGCCATTGTAAGAGCTGCGTTTGGAGCTGCGTACGCAATCCTATTTCCCACTCCACGCCAAAGTGCACGAGGGCCTTCCTTTCGTGCAACAGCACAAAGTCCATCAATGATACCCTTATAGCGGTAGTTAAAACCATTTACGGCGGTAGGAATTCCATCCACTGATAACACTGTCTGCTGCACTTGCAGGCGTGTTTTTATGAATTCCAGTGGATTTGTAATTATAGATGCAGCTATATTGCCTAGACCTCCTGCACAAAGCGCAGACACAAAAGTTCCAAGAGAAAAATATTCAGAAAAAATATCCTTGAGAAATTCATAAAATACAAAGTATACTGCAGAATATGGTCCAAAAGAAGCTAGCGTTGACCAATAGCCCTTGTACAATCCACGTAGACCCTCATACTTTGCTATAGTTCGCAGAGCATCATAGCTTCCACGGTATCTTCCCGGCTGCGATGGAGGCTGTGACTGTAGACGCTCCTTCGCCACATCAATAGGAACCCAAAACACACAACTCACCGCCTCTGCAAGGAGTCCACATAAAAGGTGAAAAGACCACAGAGGTAGGATATTTAAAATAACAGGGTGGTTAGCTTCGCGCCGTTTCTGAATAAAACGATTGGACACTTTATATGTTGTCAAGTAGAGAGCTACACCGGGTGCAGAACCCAACGTGGCCACACCAACTCCACGGTAAAAACCAGCCATACCTTCACGACGCCAAATAGATCGCACAGCGTTTGAAAAGGTGGGGGTCGCTGAATTCTTTTGATTAATATTATTGGTCAGACGAGACTCGCCACAGAATCCTGTAAACACTACGGTTTTCATTGTGTCAAAAGGGTGACAAAATAAACGAGCCATCATACCCGCAACAGCAGCATGCAGGAGATCCATATTTTACTGCTTCTGTTTTTTTTTCTTTCCCTACAACGAACACCCCTCCCTAAGATGAAGAATGTAATAAAAAAGGAAATAAAAAATAAATAAACAAATAAATAAATGGAGTGCAATATATAAGGAGGAATCAAGAAGAGGAGATGGAGAAGGGGTGCAGGGGTGTAGCAATCCTCCACACAAACACTCTTCTCTCTCCCACCTACTCTCTATTAATATATAGGAAAAACTTTACTCAGTTAGAGCGATGATTAGTGAATAATCGGGCAAACAGAATCACGGTTACCCGCACATGTCGAGAAAAAAAACTTAACAATGGGCTGTTACTATTTTGAATATCCTTTATCTCTTCTTTTTTTTCTTGTTGTTCTTTCTGTTTCACTTTTCTTTGTTTGTCTTTTTTTCTTTTTTTTTTTTTTTGAGATTGTTCATTTTTTCTTTTCTCTCCTCTTCTTTCGACCTCAAACCTGTTTAAGGTGACGCCCTCTTCTCTCTTCCTCTGTTGACTTGTTTGTATATATATATACGTGGCTCAAGTATGTCTATGTGAACACAATTATCCCCTTACTCCCACTTGCCCGAAGCCCGAAATGAGTGACTTCATAGGATCAATATGCATGAGAGGGCGACAAAAAAAAAAGAAAACGAAAAAAAAAAGAAACGGGTAGTCTGAATATATATAAAGAAGAACCCCAGGAGCGCAAGGAGATATTGCGAGAGGGAAGTGGTACATGGATTGCGCACATGGTTGTAGAAAAGAGAACGAATCATCACTCCTAGTATCTCAAAATCAGTAACAGCAAAAGTTCCAGTATACCCATAATGATATCATTACCACCACCACTGTCACCGCTTTTCCTCTTGAAAAGTGTTTCCCTTGCTTCTCCTACTATCAATCCCATAAAGCCATCGCCACCACCAATAGATACATGTGTAGATACACCAAAAAAGGACATACCACAAGAAAAAAAAAGATCAAAAAACACCCACTTTAGACCTTGTCCATACCTTCTCTCTTCAACCAACTTTAGAAAACTCGCGAGGTAAAACAACAACAAAAAAAAAAGCGACATTCCCGTCCCTCATCGCCAGTTGCAAAGGAGGTAAACAAAGAAAAGGAAGAAAATAAGATGCAACATCACCCTTCAGTACCAAAAAATCGGATTGCTTAGAGTTCACCAAACTCACTCTTTTTCATATTTTAACTCCCTTTGTTTCTAATAAATCCTCTTCTTTTATTTCCTTCCAAAGGTTTGATTGCGTGTCTAGATTTTTTTTTATGAGTCGGAATGGAGGTTACGTCAACTTGCAAGTGAAACTAATTTCCACAAAGCAGGTGGTACAAAAATAATAATAAAAGAGCTTATGCGGTCCTGAAATTAGCGAATTTCTTCTTCTCATTGAAGTGTTTTTTCTTTGTTTTTCGACTCATTCTATTTCGTTTTTTTTTATATTCTGAAAAGATCAGACCAAGATCCTAACGTCGTTGTTGTTGTTGTTGCGGCTGCTGCTGCTGCTGCGAAAAAAGTATTTGTGCGTTAGGAGGGAATCCGGTAGCCCCCATGGCGTACTGAGTTGTCCCATCTGCAGAACGATACAACATCATCGGTTGTTGCCCTTGACCAGGCATGAAACCAGCAACGTAGTGGCCAGGCATAGTTTGTTGGGCATAATAGGGTGTCCCTTGAGCACTGCTCATGAAGATTGGCATTGGGTGAGGCATACCAGGATGGCGATGCTGTGGTTGTGGTTGCATAATCTTCTGTTGTAATTGCTGAGGAGGTACTTTTTGCATAGTCACTCCCCATGGAATAGGTATTGGCTGTTGTTGTGGCATATGCTGTGGAGGTGGAGCTGAGGAAACCTGTGGAGTTGTACGTTGCCCAGACACTGGAATCATTGGTGGAGTTCCAGTGAGTGATGCAGGACCACCGATTGCTGAAGCTCCTGAAACTAGCCCATGTGGTGGGATTTGTTGTTGTTGTTGTTGTTGTTGTTGTTGCTGCTGCTGCTGCTGTTGCTGCTGCTGTTGTACCTGTGTTTGCGGTACCGAAGACTGTGACTGTGCTTGGGGTTGTGACCGTGTCAAGTTCTGTGCCACCTGTAGAATAAGTTGCGATTCAAGTGTTGTAGCATCGATGGGTTTGCCTTTTGTTGTTTCCTGAGCAGGCTGTTTATTTTTATTTTGTTCTCTACGAAGGAACTCCTCTACCTCTTTTGCATCCCATGTCCGAGGTTGACTTCCCGATGATGGTTTAGAGGGCTGAGAAGCAGGTGCGGTGGAAGGTGTAGACATCGTTGTCAAAGGAGTTGTTGTCTTTATTTGAACATTCGAAGAAGCTATCATACCGGAATGCATAGGAGCTTGTGACGAAGCCACAACCACATTTGGTGCATTTATGTTGACTGTACCAGTTGTCGTTGTCGTCGCTGTTGCCCCTCCCACCGTTTTTGATGTTACTGTGGATGTCCCTGTAATTCCAGAAGCACGTTGAACGTCCATATTGTTCCACACAACATTACCAGTTGTGGGCAGCATTGAAGCAAATGACCATTGTTCCTTTGAAGATGGAGAAGGCGTCACTCCTGATGCCGTCGTTGGTAATAAAGAAAGATCATCAAACGTTGATGGAGAGCTCGTAGGGAATACCGCAGAAGCCTTGCTGCCTGAGTCTGTTCCAGAAAAGAATCGAGACTTTGTAACCTTTGTTGTACCATCATCGCACATAGCAATACTTGTCATCAAACGTTCTATTTCTTCATCATCCTTTGCTTTATTTTCCACCTTTGCAGCAGCTTGTGCCAACTGCTCTTTAGCTTCCTCCTTAGCCTCTTCCCTAGCTAAAGCCTCACTTTTCTCCTGCTCTTTCGCCATAGTTTCCTGTAACGCCTGCTTCTTTATCGCATTGCGCTCCAGCTCATACTTATACCCTTCCTCGAAGGCCTCCTGATCCTTATTGCCGCGCCATCCACGGGTAGGTGGGGCGAAGCGGTCATTTCCTCCTCCTCCTCCTCCTCCTCCTCCGGCGCCGCCCCGCCGTCCGCCCGCCCCGCTGCTGCCGCTCTTCCCGCCGCTGCCATCGGCCGCCGCCGCCACCCCTCCCGTCACCTTCCGGCCGGCGGGTTCTCCGCGCGGGGGGTCGACCGGCGCCACCTCCGCGAGCGGCTCCGTCTCGATGATTTCGAACTTTTGCAGCATCCCGGCCGCGAGGGTGTAGTCCTGCGGCTTGGGCGCCAGCGACAGCAGCTGCGATTTTGTGTAGCGGATCTTGTTGCTCATCCCTGCTTCAACCGCCGCTCTTTCACTTTCTCTTGAAAAGTTAATATGCCCCTGGTTCCCTCCTCCCTGGGTCTTACGGATGTCTCACAAAGTGGTGCGGGGGAAGACGAAAGAAAGAAAACAATAAACAGGGGGGAAAAAATGAGAACAGACCCTCACCTGCGTGTATGGTCCAAAAGAAATAGACAGTAATGAGCCTGGATGTCCACTAATAGTGACCACTCAAAGCTGCCTTATCCTACTCGGGAAATTTAAAAGTAAAATAACCAGATTCAAAAGCGAATCAAAAACCGAAAACCAACGCCTCTATGACGCTAAAATAAAAATAAAAAAAAACAAAGTAAGAAGAAAAAAAAAACCGTTGTTGTGCTAGTTCTGTTGATACTGTGGAAATTACGAGTGAGCTTGGAACAAAGAAATTAGGGAAGATAAAAAGACGAAGAAAAAAAAGGGAAAAAGAAAATCTGAGAATCACTTTAACAGTGAAAAAAAAAAAATAATAATAACGACTTTTCAAATAAAAAGAAAAGCAACCCAATAAAAAAAACGGGGGGAGAAAAAGAAAGCAAACGACAAAGTGAGAAAAAAACAAACCAAGAGAAATACATCCCTTCAGTTATTCTTAAGGTGATTTTGCAATAAAATCGCATTATCGAACTCCTTATTATTATTTTTTTTTCTATCATTTTTCACAGCTCAATTGGACACTCAGCAGTCCCCAATTGATCACCATGTACCACGTTACCAACAGCCATTTCAGTCTCCTTTTCATCTATATGGTGTGTCTCCAATACTTCTTGAAAACAAGAGGTTTGAAAGTTATTTTTCTCCTCCTCCTCCTCCTTAGTGTCGTCACTATCATCCTCGACAAGAACATCGCCAGCACCACCTGCATGACGATTAGGTACCCAACGGAATGAGAACGTCATTGCTCCACATCCCTCTTTTGTTTCAATAACATCACCTCTGTCATTTTTGGTACTTTCTGTTGTGCGTGTACTCATTAATCGTAAGTGAAGAGGGCAACTATCTCCTGTTTCTTGCAAGTAACGCCATAACACGGTATCCACCACTACATCCCGTGGACGAAGTTCTGCATCACACAAAGGGCAGTTCCAGTAAGAACCTTTATGGCAGCTAAGCAAGAATGATTGACAGTCAAAACATTGAAGATGTTTGCAGGAAATTCCACGAATAGGGATATTCATTCGTTTTTGTAAAATAGGACATTTACTAGTAATAACTGGATCATCTATTTCCACCTCACCCATAAGACCATCCTCATCTTCAACTGCAGTTCGGTACAATTCATAAATCCCAGCATCACGTGCATCCTGTAGAGAACTAAGTGGTTTTACAAGATTACTTATAATATCATCTACAGATAATGGTTGAACAATCATTAGTGCCACCAAGCTAAAAAATTCTCTTGAAAATACATTTATCTGTATCCTCTGAGAAGGACCATTTCGATTAAGAAATTGTGTAATATCTAAAGGAAGAAAAGTTTTCGCGACTTCTACACGACGTTCTGGCCAAGAACGTTTCCAAGGTGTCATGACACATTGATCATTCACATAAACAGCAATATCTTTTGCTGTAGGCCAACGTGTTGGTATTGCTGGATTACGAAAAGGTGCTAGTTGTACTCGGAGTCGCCTGGATACCACAGCATCCATGTATTGCACAGGAATTTCAAAAACTATAGGAATGCTACCAAATCTAAGTTGAAACCGAGTCACTACATTTAGTACACGAGTAAACGGAGAGCTTGATTCATTCATTAATGCAACTTCATCCTTTGTTACAGATGTCAAAAGTGAGGATGGTCCTGTAAAATTTTCATCTAATGAAACACGTATTGAGCTATTAATACTTAATTGTGTTCCAAAACGATGTCCTTGTTTCTGTGCTACACCTAGAATTCCAAAACTATTTGTCGGGGTATAGGATTTTGATGTTTGTACTGTTGGTAGTCCTGCAGTTAATTTTTCTGCGTTTGCAGAAAGCATAACTCGTGGGGAATGAACTCTCTCAATCGCACCTGTTGCCAGGATTTCTTCTGAAAGAGGATATCTTCGCTTCATTTCTAATAACCTTAGTGAAGTAGCTACTGCCTCTGCTAACTCTTGTTTCCGCCCCTTCACCGCCAATTTATCAGCCATTCTTAACTCACCATGACTCTCCAGAATAGCTCGCAACTCCATCACTAATTTATGCAGATCTTTCGCAAGAAAATAATCATGTACCTTTCCCTCCAACATCACACGTTGAAATTCACTCTTACTGATGGTGTTTGGAAGTACACGCTCGTATAGCTGTGTCCACTCCTCTTGTGTGAGACCACCACGGCGTCCGCTATCATCGGTGCACTCCTCAAACGGCACACTCCCACGGGAGAGGCGGCGCCGCAGCAATGGACCCTCAGGACCCTCAGGACTACGTGAACGGCCCCGCCGTTGTCCATTCATTTAGCATACAGTCCCCTTCCAATAAATAAATAAATGAGAATTAGCGTAAGCAATAGAAGAGACCACAAGGGAAAGGTTCGCCTTGGATAACAAGAAAATGGGTCAAAAGGAGTGGGGGAAATGAAAAGAAATAAAAAAGAAATCCTTTGCCACAAAACAACAAACCTTCCGTTAAAAGTAAACCTAAATACACCTTTCGTTAGGGACAGTAGCAAAAAAGAAAGAAAAAAAAAAGAAAAGAAGAATACAGATAAACATAAACACATATAGACATACAAATCTACATAAACACAAGCCAAACCCAATGATTTCATAATGGTTAGAATAGGAACTCAGCAAAACAATAAACATGGAATGCATACAGAGTGAATTCCAGGAAGCGTACATCCATTAGTACTTACACATAGTAAGACTCACAAAGACAGTCATAAAGCGAAAAAAAAAGACATCAAGAGGAGAAATACACCCTTTTTGAAGCGGTGAAAATTTCAAATATACTTTCTTAATTCTTTCCTTAATATATTCTTTTTTTTTTGTAATTTTCCTCGCATCTCTCACTTTCATTTCTTTCTTTCGTGACGGCAAAGAGCTGCACCAAGAGAAATTCAAGAAGGAACAAACCGTGTACATAGTTTGCGGAAAATAAGGAAATAAAGAAAGATGCACAATCAAACAGTTGATTCATTCTCAAACTTTAGATAAACTCTTCGTAATCCGTTCGCGCACAGTTCTTTTCTTCTTCCCTTCAGAAACACAAAAGCCCTTGGTATTATTTACATGCAAACAAACGCATCCCTCCATCGTTCTCATTATTAAGAAGACACAAACATACACAACACCACATGTTCCTTATCATAAAACATCGAAAACCGATTCTCCTAAATTCTCCTACCAACAGATAGAAAAAAAAAATACAAATGAGTAAGCGATAATAAAATGAAAACCAACTTCAAAAACAGATAAACGAGCATATACCCGTTAAAAAAGTCAGTAATCTCTTATTACCGTTTATATCCTTCGTTTCTACCAGTTAAATGAACATGTTGCATGCGCAATGAAGCAGTCATAAGTATCCACACTACACAAAAAAGCAAAGGAAAAAAAAGAAAACGAGACCCAACCTCGCGTTCAACTCTGGAAAGAAGACCAAAAAAACCATAAAAGGGTATCACACATGCTAAAAGAAGAAAATTCACTATAACATCAATATACTGTACTTATAAAAAAAAATCTTAATCAACTTCCCGTCGCCATAACTTCCCACCGAAACCATTTTCATGGAAATATATAACAAGATCACAAAAAAAAAACAAGAACAAAGACATATCCAGGAACACTAGAATCCACGGAATTCAGCCTGCTGTGCTGCAGTTAGTGGAGCTGCTCGATCTTCTTGACTCTCAGGATATCGCTCAAAGTTACTTGTATCACCGGGATTCTTCGCCTTAACAGGGATAGGAGCGGGATAATGACGTGCAAAAAGCTTTTCCCAGTTTGCTCCATGAAAGTAGGGATGGTTCTTCACATCTGCTACACCGCCTTTTAGCGTACCCAGGCGCTTTGTGTGATCTGTTTGCAGCAATCCCTTCACAAGATCACGTGCACGGGCATCAAACCAGTTTGGAAATTTAAAGCGCCCCGAGAGAATCTTCTCGTACGTTCGGAACGGCGTGTCGTCGTAGAACGGCGGATACCCGGCGATGAATTCGTACAGCAGAATGCCCATGGTCCACCAGTCCACCGCCTTGCCGTGTCCCTTGCTCTGGATCACCTCCGGCGCGAGATACTCGGGGGTGCCGCAGAGCGTGAAGGTGCGCTCGGGCACTTTCTTTGCAAATCCAAAGTCCGTCACCTTCACATGCCCCTTTCCATCCAACAGCAGGTTCTCCGGCTTCAGGTCACGGTATATGATGTCTTTGGAGTGCAGGTATTCAAAGGCAAGCACAAGCTCCGCGTGGTAGAATTTGGCCACATCATTTGGGAAACGCCCGGCAGAACGAAGGTGTGTGAACATCTCCCCGCCTATCACAAACTCAAGTACAAAGTAAACGCGTCGCTCATCCTGAAATGAACAGAGCATGTTAACAATGAAGGGATGTGACAACTCCATAAGAATCTGTTTTTCTTGATTTATATGCTGTACTTGCCTCATTTTTAGGATTTCGCGTTTCTTAAGACATTTTACTGCATAGTAATCACTTGTTCCTTTCAGTTTCGCGATGCGAACACGACCGAAGGAACCTGTTCCTAACGTGTCACCCATCTCGAGGTCTGACAGTTTCCATTTTGAGCTGTCCGGTTTTACAAAAGTGTATGCCTCAGACATGGATGTGAAAATATTTTTTGTTCCGTTTGTTACGCGAAGCCAACTCTGTATAACGCCAGAAAAACCTATTGTAATAATATGTGGGGGGAATAGATTTAAAAGGAAAAAGAAAGAATAGGGAATTGTGAGGGTAGATAAAGAATAATATACATTTAGTTAAAAGTATAATAAAATGAGACTGCATTTATACCCACAATAATAAGTTAAAAACAAAAAAAGATTTCATTATTACCAATATTTCTGATTTCCCAGATTGCATGACGCTTCTTATTACAATTGAGGAAAAAAAAAAGTTCAGATGCGGTCACTTTTTTTTTTTTTTGGGGGGGGGGGGGGGGGGGAAGGGTCATGGCAATAAAATCCGTTTATGCCATAGCATCATCAATATCGGCGATATCGATTGCAGGGTCGTCTTCTGAAAGTCGAACGAAATTTAAGAAATGATCTGGTCGGTGCTGTGAGGCAAAAAACAAATAAGGGAGGTCAACACAAACATCAAACTCCGTAGATTCACGCCAAACAGCTCCTTTAAAGGCGTAGTTCCAACCACCACTATTAGGAACCAGAAAAAATCCCTGTAACTCTGGGGAAAGTGTAGCACGGCAAGGTGTAACGTGAGTTGCCTCAACTTCTGTTGACTCCTTTTCTAGTGCTTTTGTGTAGTTCTCTAGGGCCCATGATATACCTTCTCTAGTAGTGGCATAACAACGCATATTAAGTCCATCTTGGGAAATTCCCAATACGGCTGTTACAAGACCTTCTGTTTGTAAACCTTCATTTGCGGCTAAAAGTCTTCCATGCAACGCCAAATCTCTTGTGTGAATAATAGGTTCCCCACCACTGCATCTAAGTACACCAAGAAGAGAAAGATGATTTTCAACAAGAGCAGGATGTTGATGTGGAATATGTACTGGCGTAGTACACTCCACTGCGGAACCTTTTTGTGGAGGAAACATTATACACAGAACCTCCTTCACATTAGGTGAGTCAGGTAAAGCTTGTCCAAAAAGATAGGCACAACACTGTGCTTGTACATCACAGCATGGAATTAATAATTTAAGGAGTTCTGTAGGGATGATAAGTTGATCACTACTTGCTACTGTCCCTGTTACATCAATTTCCAAAGGAGTAGATTCATCAAATGCTGCCGCATCAGCTAAGGAACGTGTTCGCCAATTACTTGCTGTTGTAGAATTTCCAAAATCAAAGGCTGCTTTTACTTTTTTCTTTATAGTTTCACCAGTCTTTGTGGTTATATTTGTTACTTGTTCCTGTATTAATTTAGTCCGTCTCATTTCTTCCAATTCTTTTATTTCTTCTTCTTGAATTTCAACCGTTGTCATTTTCTTTCCGAGAAGAATATCTTTCTTTTCCATTTCAGTAAACTGATTTGGACTAACATTCATGCGTCTTGCTGCGTCTGCAATAATCATTTCTTGCAATCGCACCGATACCCGTTCCCATTCCATCCGAGTATAAGTTGGCCAAAAATGTGAGTGATGGACTTCAACGTGAAGATCTGGTACTAGTGTTTCGCGAGTTCGACTGAGATTAACGTGATATCCACGAAGGATAAGGTTTAAAAGATTAAAACAAGTAGCAGGTTGGAACTGTTGTAACCAATCATCATATAAACAAAATTCCCAACCTTTGCTTTCTGTAGCAGAAATACGTAAATCGGCCAATCGACTATGTCGTAATATCATCGGAATAGCAAGATTAAGATCACTTTGTCCAATAATAATATTTGGATAATCCAATACAAGCATATTATGAAGCGTTTGTCTAAAACGACTACGAGTTACGATGATTTTACCAGGTCGTTGACTTGCAGGTGTACTTCGTAACCAAGAAGCAATCTCTTCAGCAGCTTTTTCTCTCGCAAGTTTTGTACGACGTTTTTGTCCTGCGAAAACACTTTTATGCACCACACTAAGTTTCAATTGACCTGTTATTGGTTCAAAAATAAGTACAGCTCCATTCTCAGAACGAAATTTTCTCCCACCTTCTGCAGTTGGTTGTTCACTTGTAACATATGTGGCACTATCATCTACAATCCAAGTACGCATTCCTTCAGAAAACAATTCTGCAATATTTGTTACAGAAAGACCTGCTTCTGTCGGTGCTGAACTAAAAAGTTGTAGATCTCTTTTCATTCGATCACGTAAGGTATTAAGGGCAATATTATGCCGCATAATAGCTGACATAAGTTTTACCATCAAAGGTTTTAACTGTGGAATCCAATAACCAAAAGCAGAGTGACAATTATAAGCCAAATCGATACCTACAACTACACCAGCAGGAAATGGATACATTTTTGCTGCTCCATATTCATAAAATTTTTTCCTTGCGTATTCTGCAATATTATGACTATCATAATTACCCCAACGTAGTTGAACATCAATCCAGAATTTCCCTGTAGTATGAGAACGATACTCATCTCCAGCTTCATCTGAAAGAACGGTTGGTTTAGCCGTTACAGGCCAACGTGATGTGGAAACCATAATAACATCAGGTGCAGAACTTGTATAAGTATAGGATTTTTGCGGATGTTGTTGTTGCAGAGTAACAGAAGCTGCGTCCAATTCAACCATAGCATCCTTTAATTTACTTGCAATATCATTAACAACAGCTCCATGACATTTTTCCCATAATGAACCACTAAATATTTTAATAAGTGACTTCTTAATCGTTTCAAGTTTACCACACATAAATACACCAGTTGTATCGATTTTAGATTCAAATCCAGCTTGAACATCTGCTCGATTAATAGTTGGGGACCACCATAATGCAAAACGTCTATTAGGAACATTAGCAAGACCTGCACGTTGTTGTTTAGCTAATTTACTGTCTTTTTTAGAATTTTCAAATCCACCAGAGCGATTAAACTCAATACCTTCCCAAGAAGGAAATCCTGTTCCTTTAAAAAGACTATGTTCAAGAATAGCCTCTACACCACCAAGTGCAATATTCATATCAACGCGATATCGTTCCAACACACCACCACAAATATTACCATCATGCTCTGGATGAAACCACCAATTTTTCAAGTATTTACCAGCTATGTAGCGTTGAAATTCCATACGGCAGCGAAATCCCTTGTCAAACTGGAACAATTTCGCATGACGTGAAAAAAGCGCACGAATACGTGGAATACCTTTATTTATAATATGTTCAATGTCATCAATAGAAAGACGTGTTCCAGCTGCTTTTGCTTCTCTATCCCGTATACTAAATTCTGTCCATGCTTTAACACCTTCTCGAATTTCTGTTTCCCATGGAGTATAATACTGAAGAATATTAGGAATAGGAATATCATCTGCATTTGTAAGTCCAGAATAGAAAAACTGTACACCTGTACTCGTCGTTTTGGAATAAATAAGATCACGTGCTGGAATAAGGGAATGCCCCACAGAAAGCATTCCAAGACCTCCCAAATCAGTTGGTGCGTAAAACATAGCAGGAGGAAAACGAGCTTTAGATCTTGAATTTAAAGCCATCATAACCCTAGATTGCATTCTATGTTCTGCACGGGCAAGAACTTGTTGTAATTTGTCTGTACCTAATATAGCCTCTCGGTAGTAGGGTACAATCTCAGTAATAAGAGCATTCCATTTAGCAGCTATACTTTGAAAAGTAGAACTTCCTACCATCATAATAGCACGTCTAGATTTATTTCGTATATTATTTACGTGTTCAGGTGAAACTTGAAGGAAAGCTCTTGCTGTAACGTCTTTTGTAGTACTATTTTGTAAACTCCACATAGATTCATTTTCTAGTACTTCTTCCTCTGTACGACAAACGGGTAAAATACGTACTGAAAAGCCTCCCATTTCAAATAGCATATTAGGATTATCTTTAGAATATACACTTACAAAAGTATTACTTTCATTAATTTCCGCAATACTTGGTGGAAGACGTCCATGAAATTCCCATAAAACTGCACGTGCAAGATTAACATCATTTAAAAATAAACGCATACGTGCATCTCTTGGCCATTGATTTGCATTTTTAAATCCATATACAGACGCATTAAGGGCACGTCTTTCAGGATCATCCTTGGTTTCATCCAAGTAACGTCGTCGAACATCATCAACTTCAACTTTACTATATTTTAGTAATATGTATACCTCATTTTTATATCTGCAATATCCACGAATAGGGTGAGATGTCGCAAGGAGAGGATCTCGCATAAAACTCATAAATGGATTTGGTCGTCTCGCAGGACCTGCAATTTCTTGACTTCGTTGTGTACCAAGTAGTAAAACATCCGTTACAAGTCCCCAATATTGTGCTAAAAATGAAGAAAACATGAAACCACGTAATAATCCTTTACGACATTGATAACTCATATCTTTAAATTCCACCACAACATCATGACGACTAACAATATATTCTACTAATGATTTATCCATAACAAGTTCCAATAAAGGACGAAACAAATTCCAATCCACATTATCATAAAAACTATCTTCAAGGTCAGCATGAAGGAGGACAGTAGATTCATCTCTTGTAATATCCCAAATTCCAGGACTATCATTTATACCTTGACACCATTTATACACAAGAACAGGAACAGGTTCCATATCAGATGGTTTTACCCAATTAGGAAAAAGTCTCTGTTGATCCATAGCTTCATACCACAAATATTGATCTAGAAAAGAGTCCACTAATTTTTCAGCAGGAACCACATTGTAGATAGGATAAAGAGTTGAAAAAGTATCCATATACTCTACTTCAACATTTTTAAAACGACGTACTCGTGCCAAACAATCTACAATTTTTGATAAAGTTTCATGAGGAGAATTAAAAGCTTCTTCAATACGTGCTTGTTCTTCTCGTTGAGCTTGAGTAAGTCGATTTGCAATATTATGTTGATCACGAAGTCGATTTAAAGCAAGCTCCAAGATACGTAGTTCTGCAGGTCTAGAAATTTTAGGAAAAGAAATCTTTTTAAAACCACGATCACTAAGCCAATTTGCCATCATACGGTAAATTTCAGTTGCTTCTTCAGGTAAAATAATATGAGGATCTGTTCCTTCCAAATAAGAACGTTGACGTTTTTGTTCTTCCATAAGTTTTAAACGAGTAAGTCTTCCAAGATTTTTAATAAATGCCTGTTTATCTACAGTATCTCCTTCATTAATACGTTTTCGTTGATACTGTGCTACACGGATATACTCTTCTGCCCTAAGTTTAACATATTTATTAACTAAATCAATTAAAGGTTTTGCTAGTCCTGGAACAGACCATTGTAGACCAGCACGCCAATGCCTAAAAGCTTCATTCATATGTTGATCCATTGTACGAATAACATCCATTCGTACATTTTCAGGAAGCATCTCTTTCAATTCACGTCTAAAATTTTCTTTTATATTTACGTCCTTATCAGTTTCTACTCGTTGACGTGTAATACGTTTTCCATCATACTTTCCTTTAGATTCACGTCCACGAAGAACACGATCGGTTAAATTACCAAGATAACGTTGTAACAAAGGAGTCATACCACGTAGAAAAAACACCCAAACACGCCATGATGGAGCCCAAAAACCACATCCTGGTCCTTTTAAAACTTCTCCTACATTAAATTTACTGTAAAGAACATGTTTCAAATCTCTAGCACGCTTGATTTGTCTCATAGCTCGTAGTTTATAACGATACACACCTGTTAATCGACCCAAATGTGAAAAAAGATAGTGAGTTGCATCTGCTAATTGAAGAGCATCCGTTTTCCCTAGCCTATACATAGCATGCATATCGACAAGTTGTTTCATAAAACCCAAAAGTTCACGAATTAGATGAAATGCAGGACCTAATCGACTTTTCTTGATTTCTTTTGTAGTTAATGTTCTTGTAGGTTTTGCTTCAAAATTATAATCAATATGAACGTACGGTAAAGATTTTACATTAATCAATTGTACTAACATATTGTGTCCTTGTCTCATAACTTGAAGACCAGCTTCCATCCAGTCAATCTTTGTTTTTTGAAAAAACTTAAGTTTACTCAGTTCATCAAGTCTACGAAGAGGTTCAGAAACATTTTTTTCTCCTTCTTTCGCTTTTAATCGTTCTTTGAGTCGATCTCGACGAAGATTCTTAGCAACATGATGTTTTAAAAGTTGTGTATAACTTCTAAGTATTTTATCTCGTGTATCAGTTGTAAGCAAATTTGGAGGATCTTGAGACCAGTGTTCTGCTACAGGAATATCTATGCGTCGCTTCATTCCTCCTTCAAAGCTGTTATATGGTGGAGGTGCAAAAGCTAAGGTCATAGCTTGTTTTGTATCCACATCTTCTAGTGGAAATTCCTCTAAAAATGGAATAAAATTATATGGTAACTCTAATTCTTCTTCCGTTGTTGCTCCTTTTTGTTCTTCTTCTTTTTCAAAATCCATATTATTAACTTCCTCTAGACGCCGAAGTGTGGCTGAGCATAGTACACCTGGTGTTCCTGGTGTTACCTCAGGGTGATTACGTTGTAACGCTTTAATTGGGTTAAGAGAAGGATTCCATGAAAAACACGGAATATCAGGATTATCATTTTCCACACGAACCTCTGCGGGATAGTGATATGGAGCTAGTGTCACTCCCTCCACAACATCGCTGTTTAAGAATGGAAATGCAATTTGACGTTCGGTTAACATAGTAAACCGCGGTTTTCGTGGGTCATCGCGGTGAATCACACGACGAAGATCATTAAACTCCGTCCAGTCAACATCTTCTTCTTTTACCGCCGGAGGAGCCTCAAATTTAGGGGCACGTGGAATAGCCAGATGCATAGCCTTAGCCGCATAAAATGATTTTAAATCCCATAGATAATAATAATTTCGATCATCCAGTGTGGGAAGAATTGGAGCAGCACTTCGAAAAAGACATTCTACTACATTAATTGAAAAATAATATCCATTAGGTCGTCTCGGTCCACGAATTTGATCTGGATGTACAAGTCGTGGAAAAGGATCATAAAACCAATCAATAATAGCAGCTGCATCTTCCTCATCAAGATCATCTCGCACCGCAGGTGGAGGTTCACGATCCATAATGTAATCTCCATAATCAATTGGGGGTTCATTATCATTACTTTTATGAACCATACGACGAAAAGCTCCACCTTCCTGTTGCAATTCCACTTTATATGAACGCATCTTTGTCCACATGGATCCCCACTGGGCAAGATACAATTGCTCTGGTACTGTTGGTGTATCCTCCACCAGTGTAAGGACTCCTCCCATATGGTAGACAACATTTACGTAGCGTGCTTCTTCCCATGGCATAGGCATATTTTCAAGTAATTTGTAAAGTGCCAAAGGTATGTATTTAAGTAATGCAACACAGAGTTTTCGCTCAGTATTAAAACGCTTCCCAGCAAGGTCACCATTGTCCTTTACTATCTTACGAAGATACTCTGGGGGTACATCATCCTCTTGATCAACAGCCTCGTGATAAGCAGCACGATACCCATATCTTCTTGTATTTAAACTTCTCCATTCTGCAATTTGATGTTGTTTAAACTCCGCATTATACTCATGTTCACCTTCCACAATATCGTGTTTAGTAAAACGTTCCTCCTCCGATTTCATCTACTACCCTTTTTTTTTCCCTTTTATTATTCTTGTTTGTGTGAGTAAGTGAGTGTGTGAGAGCGTGTATCCGTGCGCAAATCTCCAGAGATACTTCGCTGCACCCAAAAGGAAAATCCCGCTTTTCTTTTTCTTTTCTCCCCTTTCCTTTGTATGAAAATTAAAAAAGAAAGAAAGAAACAGATAGAAAGGAAAGAAGAGAAAATCAAAGAGAAAAAAAATCTGTGTAGTACATTCACTCATTTTTCTTCTAGAGGCTAAGAAGAGAATAATAATAATAATAATAATAATAATAATAATAATAATAATAATAATAATAATAATAATAATAATAATAATGTATAGGAGTCACGCTACTTCATTGTTGCCAAAGTTCTATATCGTCGAGTAATGTTGTATCCTACAGTAAAAACATAACGCAAACAAATCAGGGAGCAAATAATAAACATTATAAAAGAAGAAAAAAAAAACAACTTCACTAATCATCTTAGAGTGTCAACACGAGGAGCAAATAAGGCATCACGAAACTCTTTCTCAGATAAAGATTCGGCATTAATGTGACCAAGATTTTGTGCATCCCAAATATCCCGACGTTCTTCACACTCGTAGGAAATATTAAAAACTTCTTTATGTTTTCTCCCAAATAATTGTGTTGGTTCTGAGAGAGGATCACTACGCCATAAAGCAATATCCATTCCTAATGTGTCACATTCCTCAAAGGAAACCGTAAAAGTATCACGTCCCATTTGGTAGAAAGGTAATGGGGAACGTGTCATTTGCAAAAAACGTCGTAGTACTACATTATCCATTCGAAGTACAAAAGCTAAATAATTAAGCATTTTTCGAATTTTTGAAGGCATTGTAACTTTCTTTCGACGTGAATCAAAATCAAAATGATGATCAAAAATAACATCAAAAAACTCATACGTATTAAAACGTGGTACACCAATACAATCACAAAAACGGGTATATAAACATTCCTTTCGACCCAATCCATCTTTTGGCATTCCTGGAGGACAAAAGTGTCGATGAACTGTATCAAGAAGAACACGGGTTTCCATCATATAAGAATCGTCTACTCGAGCCAAGTTCATAGTGAGACCAATAAGTTGAATATATTCAGTAAGGCTCCAGTCACTGATATTTTTGGTACTTGTAAAGTCAATTTGAGTAATCTTCATCACGACAGCAGCCGCTGCCAACAAACATGTTGCTAACCATAGGAGTAAACAGAAAAATATTTTAAGATAATCTGTTAAAGTGAAGGCGTTTTGAATAAGTGGAAATATATTTTCCATCGCAAACGTTGGGGATACGATAGAAACACAACGCAAAACAGAAAAAGTAGAGATTCTATTCGTCAAAGCAGCGATATCTACAGCAAGATTGGTCCCCACATTATCACAAACAACTGCTTCCACAATCACAACTAAAAGAAATAATAGAAAAAAGTAGACTACTCCAAACTCAATACAAAAAACCACTTTTGCTGTCGTCACTATCCATAAAAGGCTATTGGCAGAACTGGTGTCTTGAAAAACGTTAATAGCCACAGCAATACAGTTAACAGTCATCATGGTAATCATCTTTCCAAGGCAAAACAACTCTGCTAATTCAATGGTCTTTTCAAAAGTATCTCCAAACATATATTTAAGACAAGACTGATCCCATAAAGGAATACGATAAGCTTTATTTGTAAGACCTACATAACGTCGCCTTTCAAGACGACGACCAAGAAACTGAGGTGGGGTTGCCTTCATATCCTTAAGTGGTTGATATGATTTACCTACATCATACTTTGAGGGGCGACGACACCGAAGGGAGTTATCGGTGCCAACAGAGAGAACTCCCTCTTCGGTATCACGACTCCCACTAGGTAGCACATAGTATGAGAACGGTGGTACAGAGAAGACGTTTACTTCATCCCGTGACGATTCTTGACCCAATTCTGGATTATCAGTATCGCACATATGTATTAGTAGTAGCAGTAGTAGTATTGATACAGAAGCAAAAAAAAAAAAAACAAAAAAATTCTTTAAAGAGCTTCTAAACCATATAAACACTTTGATACTGAAAAACAAAATACAAAAAATAAAAATAAACATGTAAAAAATAAAAATAAATAAAAATAAAAAGAGAAACACAATCACCATATTAAATAAACATTGAATAATAACATCATAAAAAATAAAGAAAAAAAAAACAGTAACTCTTGTTAAGTAGGAGAAGTTTTTTTTTTTCATCCTTGCAAATAGTAATATATATATATATATATATATATATATTACACACCAAAGTGTGTGCAAACTATATCTCAGGTATAGCCTTAAAGATGTATGCGTTAGGTTTCCGTTTTTCTATCTGTACTGCTGCATTAATCACATCAGGCCATCGAACTTCTCGATCTGTACGACGTTGCATAAATCGTAGGGGTTGAAAACCTGCAAAATTCCCTGTACGGGTGTAGTGACTCTCGTAAAACCATTTCACTGGACGAGATTGAATTCTTCTTTGCTTTCGAAAATCCGCATCAGGAGTATCTGGTACATGTTCCTGATACTGTTCTTGTGAAGGTGTATTTTCAATACCCCACTCCATGTTGGGTGCCCAAAAACGAAAATCTGCCCATTCCTCTTTCCAGTACCACGCCCGCATTTCTGACATCTTTGCTGATCGAAGTGTACCATCAGGTTGTCTAATAACGAATCGTCGACGTTTTTCATTTGTTGGATCTAATTCCAATTTTTTTAAGGCTTCATGTCCCACGTTTACACCAATTTCAGCAAACATCCAGTTATGCTCAGATTTATTAGCATGTTGACGATGTGGGCCTGTCCAAAGAGGCATTTGACCATATTGTTGTACGGGTTCTCCAGTTCTTCCAATCATCTCAGGAAACATACGACGATATACGTCATAGTTATCACCCCAATAATCTTCTAGATCTTGTTCAGTCTGTAAGAAGCGATAGGGATCATCCATTTCCCAAACATTAGCGTAACTTGCCTCTCGACGATTAACAAGATCACGGAAAAGAAATTTATCACTGTAAAAAGTTATTTTTTGTTCAGCAAAACGCATTTTACCATAAAAAAGACCATGTTTTCGTGCCCTAACATCTCGTATCCACTCCAAGGCAAATAGACGTTTAGGTAAAGACCAATCAGGTTCTACACAAGCATCATAACATGCTTTAAAATGATGCCATACAAGAATTTTTCGAACTAGTGTAAAATCTAATCCATACATCTTCGATAAACGCTCCGGTGGCCAACGCTCTGGTGCTTTACTCCATAATGCAAAGAGTTCAGGACCCAATTCATCACGTACCTTATAATCTTCATTAATTTCGTAACGAAGACGTTTTGACATATCAAAAAATTCAGGAGTACCCAAACTTGTTTGAAATGCAATTCTACGTTGTAATTGCTCTTTATTATGAGGAGAATTCTGTGTTAAAGCTTCTAACCAAAGTATATCTACCGGAGACATAACTGCCAAAAGGGGACGGATTCTTCTATCAAAATGTTCTCGTAATCTCTGCATACCTTCTTCATCAAGAGATTTAAACCACTCATTAAGAAATTGAATATAGTCACTAAAGGTACAAGGATAACCAGCATCACGATCGCCAAATTCCAGTGTCCTCCATCTTTCTTTTATAATGTTTTTAATAATAACCTCATCTTGTTTTGTATCCGTACTTGTTTCAGCAGAAAGTAAATGTTTGTTATTCCTATAAATTGCTATCTTTTCCGCATTACTTTTACTTGGAAGTTTTAATAATTCAATGGAAAGAATATTTTGTAAATACCATGCACCAAAAGGATTCGCCCACCAAGGGATATCATATCGTCGGTCCTTAAGAGACTGAGGCATATCCATAAATGGCTGCAGTGCTTCATCCATGTCCTCTGAACGTGGACGTCCTTGCCATAAATCCCATTGTGGAGCATCAAAGGATTTCATGGTACTCAAGTCTTTTGTCCATACTTTGGGATCACGCCATTGAACTGGCTTAGGCGGCTCTGTTAAGACGTGGTGTTTCCATGATTTATGTTCACGGGGACCACGTTTATTAAACGGGTAACGGCGCAGTATTAAACTACGACTGAGCATATTTACTCCTTAACACTTTTTTTGTTTTTTTTTCTTCCTCTGCCGTATGTAATTCTCTGTACTTCTTTCGAACTTTTTTTTTAGTATATCTTTCCCACCCCTAGGTTCCAACCTATCCCCGCTTTAGTTTTATAAACGCATATATACAGATTTGTGACGAAAGTTAAGTAAATGCGTGTGCATTGTGTGAGAGAAAGAAAGAAAAAAAAACAAAGAATCATATCAAACAAAGGAATTAAAAACAAAAAAGCTTCCTATTTTCAGAGAAACATCCAATGAGAATTGCTTTTCGACTAAAACAGAGTTTGCCATTGAATGTTTTCCTGAACACTCTCTTTCATTCAAAAAAAAAAAGACTGCTGTATATCACGGGGGAAAAAAAAAACATTCAGATTTACCACAAAATATACGAGCCGTAATTTCAGAGAAATAATATGCGAACATGTAAGGGTGGAATGCGAGAGTTTCTAGCTATGCCATTCCTGAGAAAGAGTCCATTGAGTCAGATTCCAGCTAGTAAAAATGGTTATAAGAAAAATACAGAGCACAATAACAGCTACAGGATACATTAATTTCTGTTGCTGTGTCAACATTGGAAGCTCCAAATAACCAAGAAAGACAACATATCCATACAATATAGAACCTATCATATACAATGAATTACTGGTAAAACTCGCAAAAAAAGAAGTTTGAAGAAGTAAAGGCAAAAGTATGAATTGTACTACTTTGGTCCACATAAAGTATGGGAAATAACCGTTGCAATGAATATCAAATGAGTAATGCCAATCCACTTCACGACTTACCCCATGCGTATACCCACCATTTATTAAAAACCGACTTACAAATATCCAAGTAATTGTTGTCATTATCAGGCCAGAAATAAAATAGTTTAAAACCACTTCATATAGTACATTGTATAATATTTGAAAAGGTCCCCCTTTTAATGCTAAACCATATGCTACAATTGTAATAACTAACGCCAATACCTGAAGAACAATAAACGCTGGATCATCTCTGTGATAGTGGTTTTTCGTCATCTTTCGCGCCCTACACATTTTATTTACTAGCGAGGGTTTCAAGCAAAGCGAATACATTTGTGACAAAGCTGAATCCAGTTCCATCTGATCAACTTGAAAAGCACGACGAGCAAACTCTGGTAAATGTGTCACCCATCTCGACGACGGTGAAAGTCGTTGAGGTATCATTGCTCTATTTGAGCAAAATCTCTTATCTACGGAGCAGTAACTAAAGTAGAAAAAAAAAGGGAGAGAAAAAAAATCTCTAGATTCAACAAGAAAAAAAAACCCTAACACATAAAAAATAAAATTTCCAATTATCTTTTTTATTTTGGTTTCTTTTAATCTCTTGATATTGTTGTACAATAAGGAAAAATTTATCATAAGACACATCTTGTTCACTCTTTTTTTTTTTCCATGATTCCACGAAAAAACATCCTTTCTTCAAAAAAAAAAAAATGATAAAACAAAAAAAACTACTTCTACATCTCTTCTGAAGATCCAATTGTACAATTGAGGGTCTTCTTTAACAAAGTACTATCGTAAAAATAGTAACCTGGACCAGGTGTACCTCCAGATACATTCTTAAATCTTCCATCATTACCCCAAGTACCATTTGCAGATCGTCCTCCACCCAAAGAAGATTTATCTACAACATCATAATGACCTGGACCTGGGAATGATGAATTGAGATCTGTTGTTTTGAATCGAGGTGCAGTACCCAAATATGCTTTGCTCGCACATGTTGGTTTAGTCCACTCGTATTTTACATCATATACACGATCTGTCGATACATTCGAAGCACTTATCGGTGAGGTATTATTAAATGTATCATTCCGTAATCGTACAGGATGAATCCGACGAGGTACACGTACCACATTATGACGAGGCTCATATATTTCATTTATCTCAGCAGTTTTCGAAACAGGAAAACGCGGCGAACCAGAACGAAACGGTACAGTATGTAATAGGTACTTTTTATGTTTAGCAGGCTTTTCTGCTTCGTAAATTCCTGGACCAAGATTAGATCCCAAAGGTTGTGTATCGCGATCTGTTTGTGAAATAAAAGAAGATGTTCCTTTTCCTTTCCACCCCATGCATGGACGTCGTGGAGCAATTTCCCCAGTATAAGCACCTGGTCCAGGACCCTCATCATGTGAAAAAGGTGCATAACGATTTGCTGAAGAACCAAAAGCAGAAAAATTTTCAGGATTAATAGTTCGATATTGTGGTAAGGATTGAAATGTAGATTGCAAATCATAAGCACCCGGTCCAGGAGTTATACTTTTATTTCCAATATTTGAACGCACAGTTTTTGTAGCAAAAGAAGAAGTTGGTTTTCTACTGTAAAGATTTTCATTTGAAGTAGGAATATCATAATGTCCAGGACCTGGTATATCGTCAAAACGAGGAGAATTACGAGGACTGTATCCTGAAAACTTTGCATATCGTGGATTTGCACGTTTTGCTGCTCCATAATTTGGGTTATATGAACCTGGACCTCCGGTAATTACTTCAGGTGTGTAATTGGGATTCGATAATCCAAAAGTATGAGATCGCCCAAAAGAGCCTCGACGATTTCCATTATGAGTGTATGATCCTGGTCCAGGAATATCATCGGCTCTAGGACCAGAAAATCTATCCACTGCAGAACAAAAAGGAACAACTGTAACATCTCCTTTTCTACGATTCTCTTTTATTACATCATAAGTTCCAACACCAGGTGTTGCAACTAAATGAGTCGAAAAAAATCTATTACTAGTTGATCCAAAGGGTGCTGTTCCATGATTTGGTTTTGAAGATCTTTCACTTAAATTATAAGATCCCGGGCCCACACCAGGACCTGTTGCACCAGCAGCGTGAAGACCTGGAAGTTTGGCACGAAAAAGGGGTAACTCTTCCTCAATCATACTTACTTTTATTTCTTCAGACACACACTACGATAATAATAATAATAATAATAATAATAATAATAATAATAATAATAATAATAATAATAATAATAATAATAATTAGTAATAGCAAAAAGAATGAAGGAGAGAAGAAGAAAAAAAAACATATATTCATATACTTGTTGCAGATCAGTCCCAGTTTGCAAATAAGCAGGGGGAAAAAAAACACATAAATAAAAGAACAATTACCAGAATATCTTCTCAAGATATAAACCAAATTGGACGATTTTTCATATTTTTCTCCTTTATACACTATAAATAAAAACAATCATCAAGGCAATAAAAAAAAATATTGCCCATGTAGTATAAGCCGCGAGAAATCGAGAACTTCTTTTCTTAAACGGACGCGATGCACAATCTGGACAAAACGTTTCTTTAGAAGATGATGATGATGAAGAATAAACAACATCATTCGGTTGAAAAACTGAAAAACACTCCTGACAAAATGGATTATTTCCATATTGAATATTTTCTAGACGAATTAATTCTTCTCCGTTTTTACCATGAGGATGAGAACGGCAACAAACTCCGTAAACTTCTTCACATAATAAACATTCCCATACAGCAGGTTGTCGAGGATGGTTTATACAACTATACTTACTCGAAGAGAGTAACCACATATTGTGTCCTCTACTACATGTTGGTATCCAAGAAGAATAATAAATTTCAAGTATTTTTTCAATAAATGTATCTATAAACCTCGTCAAACCAAGTAAAAAAGGAAATTCATTACTACAACTTGCTTCTATAAGAGGGTTATGACCACCTGGAAAGACGTTATTTTCTGTAGCAAACTTAAGACTTAATGGACCAGTAAAACCACAAGAACGTTGAATACCCTTAAAATATAATTCTTTCTCTGATTTCGTATTAATTTCTGCTTTCTTCATA